>NC_134541.1:127552004-127898254 GCF_050624435.1 Tenrec ecaudatus | reverse complement strand
GAGGGCGCGGGGTTTAGACACGGAAAGCGCACAGAACAGCCAAGGGATACAGAGAGCATCACCCCAGAAGGCTCCACATCCGGCTCCTCGGACTTCAGAGAAGGAACACAGCGGAGGCAAAGGCATGAACAAAAGCGATGTCGGAGAGGCGGCTCCTGAAAACAACACATCTGGCGACCAAATAGCGACAGCGGATGTGCCCATCCCAGCAAGTTCACCCTCCCCCACCCCAAGGCACATTTCAGAATGCCACGGATAAAGATGGGTCCTCCAGGCTTCCAGAGGAGAAGCAGCAGGCTCCGGGCCAAGGGCAAGAGAGGCCGCGCGGCACGCCACCCTTTTAATAGCAACCCTGACTGCTCGTCGTCACATGTCCTTTGCCTTCTGGGGAGACATGCCATCCACGCCCAGCCAAATGCCTAATGGAGCAAGAGGACAGAACAAAGGTGTTTTCAGACGCTCTAGGACGCAGGCGGCCTCTCTCCAAGAATCCTGCCTACTGGGGGAGGCGGGGAGGGATGTACCCCAGCAAGACAAAAACAAGAGCAAAGACTCAGGAGTCACGGAACTAGAGCAGAAGTCAGCAAAGGATGCCCCGGGCCTGCCTCCCTGGGAAACTGAGGGCCCCACCCCCCACCCCCGAGATTTGAATCTCTGGAAAAGAGCTCAGGACACGTAGGTAGACAATTACGCAACGGAAATAAACAAAGAATCTCTACCTCCAGTCAGAGCAGAGGTTGAGCAAGAATGGGAGCAATAAACATGTTCAGCACGTGGGTCTGTGCTGAACCGTGGGGTGCAGGTCCTCATAAATTAATGAACACCGTGCTCGCGTGGGGAGAGGGAGGTGGTAGGGTGTCTTAGGAGAATAAACTCACCACCATCGAGTCGATTCTGACTTGTCGCAGCCCGAGGGGACAGAGAGCTTCTCGTGTGGGTTTCCAAGATAGTTCATCTTTGATGGAGCGTCTGGGACCTCAAAGGCTTGAAGGTAAACAAGTGGCCATCTAGCTGAGAAACAACAAAGCCCACATGGAAGAAGCTCACCAGCCTGTGTGATCACGAGGTGTCAATGGGATCAGGTATCAGGCATCAAAGAACAAAGAATCATGTCATTGTGAATGAGGGGGAGTGCGGAGTGGGGACCCAAAGCCCATCTGTAGGCAACTGGACGTTCCCTTACAGAAGGGTCTGCGGGGAGGAGATGAGCCAGTCAGGGTGCAGTATAGCAAGGATGAAACATACAACTTTCCTCTAGTTCTTAAATGCTTCCTCCCCCACACTATCATGATCCCAGTTCTACCTTACAAATCCGGCTAGACCAGAGGATGTACACTGGTGCACTTCAGAGCTGGAAACATGGAATTCAAGACAGATAAACCCCTCGGGACCAATAATGAGAGTAGAGATACAGGAGGTTAAGGGAAAGGTGGAGGAGAAAGGGGGAACCTATCACAAGGATCCCCTCCCTGGGGGACGAACAAAGAAAAGTGGGTGAAAGGAGACATCCAACAGTGTAAGACAAAAAAATAATAACAAATTATAATTATCAAGGGTTCATGAGGGAGGGATGGGGAAAATGAGGAGCTGATGCCAAGGGCTTAAGTGGAGAGCAAATGTTTTGATACTGATGAGGGCAACAAATGTACAAATGTGCTTGACACTATGGGTGGATGTATGGATTGTGATAAGAGCTGTAAGAGCCCCCAATAAAATGATTTTTTTAAAAAAAAGATAGTTTATCTTTACAGGAGTAGAAAGCCTCTCTCTTCTCTCAATCTAAGGAAATAGGTCATAGGTTAATTCAGGAGAGTTCGTTAAGTCTTATCTGTTAAAATAGAATGGACCTGGGGAATGTAGAAAATCGGGAAATAAATAGGTATATTCATTGGAAAGAGGAAGTTGTTGTTGTATAGTTGTTAGGGCCTGTTGAGTTGGCCCGGCGTATAACAGAACGCGACACCACCTGGTCCGGAGGGTCCTCCCAGCTGTCGCTGTGTTGAAACAGCTGTGCTGAAAGGCAGTCCACCTCATCAAAGGCCTTTCTCCTTTTCACGACCCTCAACTTGACCCCGCAGGACGGCCTCCTCTCCCCCAGAACCTGTTCAACGTGCGTGAGACGGAGTCTCCCCATCTTCACCTCACCTCTAAGCAGCACGCTGGCTGTGCGTCTTCAAGACGGATTTGTGGTTTCTGTTGGCAGCCCGTGGCTTGGCCTTTGCTTTTGTTTTAGAAAGCTTAGAACTATCCACTAAAAGGAAACCGTGGGGAAAAGCAAGACTGACTTTGAGGAGTGGAATTTGGTGACCAGTGGGGCGGGCTGGGGCTGGGGGTGGGGGTTGTTGGACAGAAAAACATGATTGTTGTTTGTTTTGAAAAGCCGCACACCCCCCTTGGTTTTGAAATTGTATTCTGGATGATTTTGACTAAGAAAAAAAGTAAACTGGTACAAGAATTTTTTAATATATTTTTTAAAAACACAAAAAGAAAGAATAGGTTAAAAAAATTGTCTTTCATATAGGAAAGCCAAAAGCCACTGCCATATAATAAACTTATGTAAGCCTTTGATAAGTAGAGACGGATGGTGTAGACAACATATAACGGAAGACAAATATTCGTGAACACAAGAAGAATTAGTAAGCACAAAATACAAACCGTGGCAGTATTTGTGCCTTTTTTTTTTTGCTAATGACCAAATCAAAAACTGTCAGGGCTGAAAGAATGGGCACTCCTGTGATGATATTAGGAGAAGTGGGCGGGACTTTGAGGGAGCAGCCTGGCTACTATGCCAAGACCCTTTTAAACTAGTGATTCTCTGTGACCCAGTCAGCTTCTAAGAATGTCCCAAGAACATCTGTTGACCTGTACAGAAGCCCTTTCGATACAAAGATGCTTACTACAGTGAGTATAGCCGGAAAGAAACTGTAAACAAGCCAAGCTTTCCCCAGGAAGTGGAGAAGTCCTCTCTGGTACACTCACCGCCAGGAAGATGTGCTGCATCTATCAGACACATAGTAAACACACCTTTGCCGCTAGGAGGTGGATGGACTCCTTGGTAGTGAGTTTGCTTTTTCCTTTTACGGAGACTCATCCCTTGATCAACGAGTTTGGCTTATCCTTTGATCGAATCAGTGCTCACCCCACAGTGACCCCATAGGCCAGAGTAGAACAGTTCCCAGAGGCTGCTGAGGCTGTCAGTCTCCCCGAAAGCAGGCAGCCCCATCTTTTCCCCCTGTGGAGCAGCGGGTCAGTTTGAATGACATTTTCTTCCCAGCCATCGATGAGCGCCCGTGTGACACCAGGAAATGCACTGGGTAGCGAAAGACAAGGGAGGTGGTTCAAATCCACCATCTGCCCCGAGGGAGGAAGAGGGGCTGTCTGCTTTCCTAAAAGAGTTACAGTTGGGTGTCCTGTGGGGTCACTGTGTGGGCTAGGTTTTGGGGTGGGGTGTGTGAGGTGTCTGCTGTGCGCTGGTGCTGCTATGGTAGCCAGGCAGACATGCCGGTTTGCTTTGTGGGACCCCGTAAGTGCTCGGTTTTGCTGGCTTGTCTTACTGTCTCGTTCGCTGCAGCATTGCCTGCAGGATGGAGCTCTGCAGAGGAGGGTCACAGGCCTGGATCAGACCACAGTGCGAGCCGAGCCGGGGTACCTCAGACAGGAAGAACGGGCCCTCCGGGAGCCCCTGGTCAGTTGCTCAGGAGAAAGCACAGGCCCTTTGCCTGTCATCTAAGTCAGGGACAGCCAGGTGCTGTGGGCCCACTCTCTTCTGCCGGCTCCTGGGGAAGCTCAAGGGATTTGAGAGTGTTGTCAGGAGCCAGAGCTGAGAAGCCTGTGAACAAGCTCCCACCTGTTGGTTCACTGCAGCTGTCTGGGGAGAGGACCAAACGCTACCACTGAGGGAGGGCAGGAGATGGGAGGAGGGAGGCAGCTGCCGGCTGCGGGCACAGGGCCAGGCCTGGGAGACCTGGGTGGAGGATGTGTGTGCCCGGGCCTGACAGGTGGGGCTTTGTATCCCCGGGTGCTGTCATCCGGAAGGGCAGCCGCAAGCAGTGTCCTTCCTGCTCTTCCTGTTTCCTCTCACCCGGAGAGCCTGGCTACCTGCCAGCCCCTCACTCACTCCTGTGGATCTCTGTGAGAACCCTCTGCCCACCCCCCACACCACCAACCAGGCCTGTAGACTTGTAGTGGACTCCAGAGACCACAGAGCTCCTGGGTCAGTCCTGCTTCTGCCGGCCTGAGGCCCTCCAGCTACTTGCCAAGCCCCTGCCTGGCACCCTGGTGGGGCTGCCAACGGGGGCCCCCACAGCAGAGGGCCCTGGCAGCATGGACAGGCACCAGGCTGGTGGTCAGAGTGTAGGAAAGGCCCATCTAAGCTAAGATGCAGGTCCTCACGGGGCATTATACGAGACAGAGACCCCAGGTGGAGTGGAAAGTTACGCGTTCATCTATTCATCGAAGGGTCAGCAGCTCGAATCCAGCTGGATGTGAGACACTCGGTCTGGAAATTTGTTTCCCCAAGGTCCAAACCACAAAACCAAACTCACTTCCACTGAGTCCATTCCGACTCACAGCGACCTAACAGGACAAAGGAGAACTGCCCCGGGGGCTCCCAAGACCGCGAATCACTGAGCAAGGAAGCCCGAAGAAGAATCGATGTATGGCAGGGGCGGAGCTGGCAAAGAGGATGGAGAGAACCATGCACAGCCAAAGGAACCAACAGGTCTGTCCTGGAAGAAGTACAGTCAAGAGGCTCCCCAGAGGCACGGGTGGCGAGGCTTGGTCTCGCTTACTCTGGGCATGTCATCAGGAGAGACCAGTCCCTGGAGAAGGACATCATGCGTGGTGAAGCAGAGGGGCAGCGAAAAGGAGGAAGGCCCTTCACGAGGTGGATGGACACTGTGGCCGCCACGGTGGACTCAGACAGGACAACAATCGTACAGACGGAGAGGATCCATGAGAGTTGGAACCAAGTTGGCGTCACCTAAACACAACTTTCTCCCCCAAGGAGCAGCTAGCTGGTGGTTTTGAACTGCTGACCTGGCGGTAAGCAGCCCAACATGTAACCACTGCGCCACCAGGGATCCTCCTTGGAAAAACCGCAGCCGGTCAGAGTCCCAGGGTGGGTGCTGTTCAACCTGACACGCGTGACGTCATCCGGAGTTGGCAAGGTCTCAGCGGTACCTGGTTGGGCGTGGGGTTTGGGCTCCAAGATGCCACTGAAGCATTCAGAAGAAACTGAGGGGCACCTTTGGTGGGGGCCACAGCAGGTTTCTTAAGGAGGCCGCCTCTGTGAAGAGGTTTTATTGCTAGGGGGCACATGAGGGAAATGCCTCCAGGAGGGAAATGTCTTGTAGGAATGGCCGGAGACTTCAAAGAGGCAGCTTCTGGGGACAGCGGCACTGCTGGGGCATCGGGCTGTAGGATGCAGGCTGGGGAAGGAAGGCAAGGCGGGACCAGGCCGTGCATGTCCTCAGAGACTTTAACCTCCCTGGCTGTATCGCGAGCGTGGCTCGGGTAAATGTTAACTGTCAGAAGCAGTAACACCAAGCCACACTGCAGAGAAGTCCCTTATCTGCTCCCCGGTCCAGCGGTGTCCTCTGCTGTGATCACAGAGCCATCTGACTTCCTCCTCTGTTCTGTTCTTTCCATGCAGTGTGTCCGCACAGGGGGCAGAACTGGGCGGGAAATTCAAAACTGTAAGTCTAAAAGACACACACACACACACACACACACACACACACACACACAGTGATACAGTGTAGCCGGTGAGGATTACATTGTATCAAAGCAAATCACCTCAGATTTGTCCCTACATCAATCTCCAGTGCCCTGCCTGCCCTTTTACTGTCATTTGGAAAATTTTTTGCCTGGAAATATTTTGTCCATGGCATCAAAAAAGTGTCACTTTAGCACAAAATAAATTTTAGACCAGATAAATGGCAGCGACAGTGACTTAGAATTACTCACAGAATTGTGTATTAAGGTTGATCATGTATTAAGGTTGATCATACCTAGAATGTCTACTAGAGAGATTAAAACAAGTAATTTCTTAAGAATGACAGGCCTACAATATAAAACAACAAATTTTATGCAAAACAATGTATCGCTTTGGGTACAAAATTACTGACATCATTAGACCGCCAGGGAGGTTAAGGGTGTCTCAGGGAGGTACTGGCAAGATCCGCTTTGTGTTGTAGAAGCCTATTTGCTCACTGCAGAGGGGAGAAGCGGCTGGAGCAGGAGAGATGGGACAGGAAGATCAAGCCAGAACAGTGAAATCTAGGATGTAATGTTTACATGTTGGGCTGCTACCCACAGGTCAGCAGTTCAAAACCACCAGCCACTCTGTGGGAGAAAGATGAGGCTTTCTACTCCTGTAAAGAGTTACCGTCTTGGAAAGCCACAGGGGCAGCTCGACCCTATTCTATAAGGTTGCTGTGAGTCAGTATTGTCTCAGTGGCAGTGAGTTTGGGGTTTTGGGGGAGCCTCATCCTAAAGTCTATGAATAGGACGCCCCTCCCCTTGCAGGAGGCCCGTCCGTGTGTATGACCTTCAGCATTCCAAGGTCTCTGGCCTGCATCTACAACTTCTACTCTTGTCTCCTGGGGGGATGCTGTGAGTGGACAGGCCCGCACCAGCTGCTACCGTCGCATGTCTGCTAGATGGACAGATGCTGGACATGTGCTGACTGACTTGCTGTGGGCCCCAAGGAGGGGAGGTGCTATGGGTTGGAGAGGGAGGTTTGGACCGAGATCTGAAGGAAGAATGGAGATTAACTGGAAGGGGAGGGCAAGAAGAACATTCTGAACCAAGGATCTAGAACAGCGGTTCTCACCCTGTGGGTCACGACCCCTTTCGGGTGGGGGGGAGGGTTGTCGAATGACCCTTTCACAGGGCTGCCCGATTCATCACAGTAGCAAAATGACAGTGTTGAAGTAGCAAAGAAAATAATTTATGGTTGGGGGTTACCACAACATGTGTATGAAAGGGTCACGGCATTAGGAGGGTTGAGAACCACTGATCTAGAAGGTTCAAAGTCCAGAGGAGGGGGAAAAAATGCTATTCGTTACTACAGGAATGGCTTCTCCCTGTAGACTGGGTGGCGTAGTGGTTTACACATTGGGCTGTCAGCCACAAGGTCAGCGGTTTGAAACCACCAGCTGCTCTGAGGTAGAAAGATGAGGCTCTCTACTCCCGTAGAGTTTACAGACCCGGAAACCCACAAGGGCAGTTCTATGACGTCCTATAGGGTCACTATGAGTCAGACCTGACTCGATGGCAGTGAGTTCGTTTCGAGTTAGGGAGACGGAGTCTGTGTATGATTGCTCATTGCCTTCACGCCTCCCATTTCAATGGCCAAGGCCTGTCAGAGTCCTGGTCTCCTTGGTCACTGAGACAAACACTCACCTGGCCCAGGAGTCTGCGACGCTGGAACTGGAGGATCTGTGGGTCTGGCTTCTGCTGCTCCATGCCCACCAGATGCCCCAGCCCATAAGCAGCAGGGGGCATGCGCTGCAGCAGTGGCCGATGCCCTGCCCCAACTTGGTGAGCATAACGGAGTACGGCCACTCCTTCCTGCCTGCCTTCCAAGACTGGGCAAAGTGTCAGGCTCATTTGGAACCAAAGGAAGGGAATTCTGGGAAGTGCCATGCAGGGAGACAACTTCATTTAGGAAGCCAATATTTATTCACGGATCCAGGGATTATCTTGGGCACAAGAGATGCCATGTGGGCTTGACAAGAGCGTGATAGGACTCAGGTTCCAGTGGTGTTCTCAGACAGCATGAGAACATCTTTCTGGCAGTGGAAACCGGATGTGCAGAGAGCTGACGGCAGGAATGAGCTTGTCTGAGAAATTTCAGGAAGAGATCTGGGCCACTGAGCTCTCACTGGTGGTGGAGGAAAGGGTTAGAAATAGATCGCAGTGACGGTTGCCCGGCACAACGTGCGTCATCAGTGGCGTGGAATTGCGTGTGTCTAAAATGCTGAAAAGACAAGGGCCATCTATTCCTACCCCTAAAAAAGCATCGCACGAGTGAAGAAACAACCAGAAGAAACTGCGAGAAGACCGAAGTGACTGGAGAAATGACCAGAGCCAGCGGTGCAGTCGGCAGAGTTGGACACTCAGGTCCTGCAGGTTCTTGTGGACCACGTGGAGGAGCGTGCATTGCACTGGGAAGTGATCGGAGGCCAGTGGAGGGTTTGGAGCAGAGGAAAGTGGTGATTCTCATCTTCTCGAAAGAGCATCGTGGTTGCTGTTAAGCAGCAAGTTCCAACATACAGTGAGTGACCCCACGTGCAACGGGACAAAACACTGCCTGGCCGTGGACCGTCCGCATCACTGTTGCTGTGTGTGAACCCATGGTTGCAGCCACAATGTCAGCCCATTGTACTGGGGGTCTTGCTCTTTTTCACAGGCCAAGGCTCTTTATCCAAGGAGCCTTGGTGGCACTGTGCAGTAAACCTAGGGCCGTGAACTTCAAGGTTAGTGGTTCAAAGCTCACCAGATACTCTACAGGAGAAAGTGGTGGCTGTGTACTCCTGAGAGATTTCTGGCCTTGGAAACCCCGTGTGGGCTTGCTGTGAGTCTGAGTCAACAGAGGGTTTTAGTGTGCTGCTTGGTCAAGGGTGGGGCCCTTCTTCAGAGGTTGATGCCCCGGATGACATGGCCAAAGTCCTTGAGAGGAAGTCTCGCCATTTTGCCTCCCCAGAGCAGTCTGGCTAGGCTTCTTCCCAGGCAGATTTGTTTGTTTTTTAATCATTTTATTGGAGGCTCATACAACTCTTATCAAAATCCATCCATCCACTGTGTCAAACACATTTGTACATTTGTTGCCATCATCATTCCCAAAACATTTGCTTTCTACTTGAGCCCTTGGTATCAGCTCCTCATTTTCCCCCTCCCTCCCTGCTCCCCCTGATTTGTTTGTTCATAAGGCAGGCAATCCACGGAATATTCAAGATGCTTCCCCATTACCATCATTCAATGGCATCCATTCTTCCCCAGTCTTCCTTACTCATTGCTTAGCTTTCCCAGGCATAGGAAGCGATTGGAAAGACCATGGACGGGGTCAGGCGCATCTTAATCCTCCAAGTGACATGTTTGCTCTTTAACACTTTCCGGAGGTCTTGTGTGGCACATGTGTCCAATGCCAGAATCCATTTGGTTTGCTGGATTCTGCTTCCCTGGGTGTTGACCGTGGACCCAAGTAAAAGGAAATCCTTGCCAATTTCCATCTTCTCTCTGTTAACCGTGATATTGTATATCGGCTCCGTTGTGAGGGTTTTTGTTCTCTTAATATCGAGGGACAATCCATATGGAAGGCTGTCCTTTTTCTTTTCATGCTCATCAGTAAGTGCTTCAGGTCCTCCTCGCTTTCAGGAGGCCAGGTGTGTCATCTGCCTGTCACAGGTTGTTCACAATTCTTTCCCCAATCCTGATGTCTCATTCTTCTCCACGTGGTCTAATTTCTTCTCCACGTGGTCTAATTTCTCAGCATACAGGTTGAATCCATATGGGGAAAGGATAAAGCCTGAACACACCTTCTCTGGTTTTAAACTACCCCGTGCCCTCCTGCTGTTAGTCCTTGTACAGGTTCAACACAAACAAGAGGAAGTGGTCAGGAACTCCCAGCCTTCACCATGTCATCCAGAGCTTGTGGTGATCCCACACAGTTGAATGTCTTTGCATAGTCAATAAAACACAGGTCAGCAGCTTCCCTGTGTTCTCTGTTCTTCAGCCAAGTTCTGACATCAGCAACGGCATCCTTCATTCCACATCCTCTCCTGAATCCGGCTTGGATTTCTGACTGTCTTCTGTGGATGTACTGCAGTAACCATGATTTCAACGAGGTTTGACTTGAGCGCACTGTTAATCACATAAAGGTCTGGAATCTAGAATTTATAGAACTGATAACACTAGTAAGACAACCCAATAAAATGAGGGAAAGATTTGAACCAATATTTCTCCAAATAAGATGTGCACATTGCCAGTAAGCATAGGAGCGGGTGATCAACATTAGGGAAATTCTAATCAAAGCCACATGGCCTATCGTGACACTCAACTGGAATAGCTGCCGTTAAAAATGCAGAAAATCTTCCATGTGGGCTTACTGTTTCTCAGTTAGATGGCCCATTGTTTATCTTCCAGATTATAGGACCCCAGATTCTATATCTTTTGACAGCCGGGCACCATCAGCTTTCTTCACCACATTTGTTTATGCACCCACGTTGTCTTCAGTGATCATTTAGGGGTAGGCTGGTGTGCTTCTTCCATGTGGGCTTTGTTGTTTCTCAGCTAGATAGCTACCTGTTTATATTCAAGCCTTTAAGACCCCAGACACTGTATCTTTTGATAGCTGGGCACCATCAGCTTTCTTCACCACATTTGCTTGTGCACCCATTTGTCTTCAGCGATCGTGTCAGGAAGGTGAGCATCTCAGACTGCAATGGAAGAAGCACACCAGCCTGTGAGATTACAAGGCATCAAAGATATCAGGCATCAAAGGCAATTAAAAAAAAAAAATAGCATTATGAATGACGGGGTGTGTGTGGAGTGGGGACCCAGGGCCCATCTGTGGGAAATTGGACATCCTCTTGCAGAAGGGCCGCAGGAAGGAGACGAGCCGTCAGGATTCTGTGTAGCAATAATGAAACATACATTTTTTTCTCTAGTTCTTGAATGCTTCTTCCCCACCCACCCCCACTATCATGATCCCAATTCTACTTACAAATCCGGCTGGACTGGAGGATGTACACTGGTACAGATAGGAACTGGAAACACAGAGAATCCAGGACAGATGAACCCCTCAGGACCAGTGGTGAGAGTGACAATACTGGGAGGATGAAGGGAGGGTGAGGGAGAAAGGGGAACAGATTATAAGGATCTACATATAACCTCCTCCCTGTGAGACAGACAGTGGAGAAATGGGTGAAGGAAGATATCAGATGGTGTAAAATATGACAAAATAATAATAATTTATAAATTATCAAGGATTCAGAGGGGAGGGGGAAGGGAGGGGAAAATGAGGAGCAGATATCAAGGGCTCAAGTAGAAAGCAGGTGTTTTGAGAATGATGATGAAGACATATGTACAAATGCGCTTGACACAATGGATGGATGGATGGATTGTGATGAGAGTTGTACGAGCCCCCAATAAAATAATTTTTTAATGCAGAAAATAACAAGGATTGACCAGGAAATTGGAACCCTCATTCATGACTTTGTGGGAAACATAAAATGTTACGCTTCATGTAGAAAAACCGTCGGATACTTCCTCAGACAGTTAAGCATCATTGCCACAAACCAAACGACATCTACTTGCATCGAGTCGATTCTGACTCAGCAGTCCTACATAGGATTTCCTAGACAGTCAAGCTCTACTAGCATAAACAGCCTCATCTTTCTCCCCAGGAACAGCTGGTAGGTTTGAACCACCAACCTTGTAACTAACAGCCCAAGGCCTAACCCACAGCACTACCAAACTCCTTATAATCAGCATGTTGTTGTTGTTACCAAGCATTGAAGCAGTGCCATTGAATCGGTTCCAGTTCACAGCAACCTTATAGGCAACAGATTGAGACACCTCCCGGTCCTTACAGCTGTTCTTTTGTTTGAGCCCATTGTCACAGCCACTGTATCCGTCTTATCAACGGCACTACATAGAAGGATACGTCACCGGAGGCCAAGGGTGGAAACTGGGCTATGGGACAAGAGATGGTCGCACATCGCCCAGTTTCCATACGCGGCCTCCAATGGTCTCATTGGTGTGCTCACTGGACTGGAGGCTGCCCATAAACATCGCATGAAGGCAACGTCTGACTTCACAAGAGACAAGGAGCATCAAACTCAGCCCCAGCCCAAGATCAGTCCCTACGAGGCAGAGGTCACACGTGCCTCCCCACTCCAGCCTTCTTAACCGGTTCTGACCCCACCGGTCTCTCCCAGAGCACCTTCCAGTTCTCCGCTGGTTTGCGAATCCATTGCAGCAGCCACCCAGAAATCAGAGGCCAACCTCATGTCTATGGTATGGGTTTTATCAGGGCAGGGACTGGTTACAATTTAGGCTCAGGAACATTAAAGATACAGTTCTTCAATCAGGATAGGCTTCCCTTAGCCGTGCTGACAGGCGCCCTCAGACCCCTTGCCTCGTGGCCTACTTAGACAAATATTCCAAACCTCTTCCAGTTCTCAGCCTGTCAGCCCCATGGCTCACTTGACCTCTGCCCCGCTTGAACATGGAGCAAGTGTCATCTCTGCCAATACATTGCGCTCCTCCCGTTAGCCTCCGAGCGACTCGATAGGACAGACTGACACTGGTCCCATGGGTTTCTGAGACTGTCACTCTTTATGGGAGTAGAAAGCCTCATCTTTCTCCCAAGGAGTGGCTGGTGGTTTTGAACTGCTGACCTTGTGGTTTGCAGCCTTGGACATAACTACTAGGCCATCAGGGGCCCCTAGACACCAGGG
Organism: Tenrec ecaudatus; assembly: GCF_050624435.1. Taxonomy (NCBI): domain Eukaryota; kingdom Metazoa; phylum Chordata; class Mammalia; order Afrosoricida; family Tenrecidae; genus Tenrec; species Tenrec ecaudatus. The sequence goes on along the minus strand of NC_134541.1, from coordinate 127,885,787 downwards.
CCCTTATAGGGTCACTATGATCAGAATTTGGCAGTGAGTAAGCCTCAGCCTGAAGGTACTCAGTTGTAGCTCTCTCCATCTAAAAACCTCGCACCTCCAATTAAGTGCCCAGAGGCAGCCCACTCTGCCAGCAAGCCTCCTGCCTGGAGGCACTAGCTCCCTTGCTCCATGGACCAGGAAGCCTCTTCTCTATCTCACGTTCCTGGTCCTGCTGTCATGACTCTGCCATGTCTCTGATGTCACCAATCTGTCACCCGGATCAAGGAAGTTCAGCCCAGTAACTCAAGAGTCCAAAGGACTCGCTCTGCTTCTTGTTTCTTGATGGTACTGGGCTTCACCCCTTTTCATTTCTGTGCTGGCCCAAATGGACCAATCCCATATCATATTCGTATTTGCATAGCCCCACCCTTCTGCGTTCCGTATTTACATTATTTGCAAAAGACCCTATATCAAGTTATGCACCGAACATGCCACCCTGACCCACAGGGATAGCTACTTCAGAAGGTGGGAAGGGCAGGAGCTGGGGCTCTGGGGGAGGGGCGGCCTCAACAGGAAGAGGTCTGCCTTCAGGGTGGAAGGAAGGAGGGCGAGTGCAGGTGTTGGCGTTGTTTTGAAGTGGCTCTGTCTTTTGGTTTGGTATGGAAAGGGTTAGGAGCAGTTGTGGGTTAAGGATTCCTGGAAGCTGCAGGCAAGCTGAAAGACTTGGCTTTGGTTTCCAGCAAGATCTTGGAGCTGAGGACCTGAGTTGCCTGCCAGGGAAATCACTTCTCCTCCCTGAGACCCCATCGTTGCCTTTTGTTTCTGAGTTGGATGATGAAGGAGGCTTGAAATAGTCATCGTCAATACCTTGGTTCAATAACATCATCAATCGCCTGCTCTTAAGGGAATATATGTTTTATGTAATTGCCTGGGAGGGTGGAGGGAGGGTGGGGTGGAAAGGGGGAACCAACTACAAGGATCTACATATGACCTCCTCCCTGGGGGACGGACAACAGACAAGTGGGTGAAGGGAGACGTCGGACGGTGCAAGATATGACAGAATAATAAATTATATATTATCAAGGGTTCGTGAGGGAGGAGAAAAAATGAGGAGCTGATACCAGGGGCTTAGGTGGAAAGCAAATGTTTTGAGAATGAGGGCAAAGAATGTACAAATGTGCTTCACACAATTGATGTCTGTGTGGATTGTGATAAGAGTTGTATGAGCCCCTAATAAAACGATTAAAAGAAAGAAAGAAAGAAATCGCAGTGACTGGCCCATCCAGAATTGACCTGGTTGTTTGCTTTGCTGTGTTTTAATAATCACCATTTAAAATGTGGGGGAGGCTAGGTAGATGCCAATGCATTCATAAAGGAGGGTCTAAGGAATCATAAAGAGCAGTAAAGGAAGCCGGTGGAGTTGAGTTTCGGAATCGTGTTGTGGGCGGGCTCCTCCCGGTCCTCCACGTGAAGCAAGTGTGATCGCTTTTACAGGGCCTTTAGGAGACGAAGGGGCTCCAGGACTGGACACTTTGCCTCGTGGTCGAAGTCCACATCTTCCGAGCCCCGGGGTTTTTTCTTGCTGCCAGTTTCTTTTTTCCCCCAGAAAGAAGCCTATTTCTGTAGACTGCCTTTGACCCCTGCCCCTCTCAGTCACCCTTCCAGCGTACGGTGTGGACCCGGTCCGTCATGTACAGGTGAATCACAGATGCTAAAGGGGAATGTTTTTCAAACCCACCCCTCTCAGTCGGTGTCTGCCTATGAAGACACATGGACATACACACACACACACACACACACACACACACACAGCTCAGGCCGAGGCTAACGAAAAGCCCGTTTCACAATGAAATGAGTCACTCGGATCTTTTTGGTTTCCCAAGACGTAGAAAAGTCATGCTTACGCTCTGCTGTCGTCTGTGTTGTGGGCAGTGGCGGTGTGGGCACGTTGGAGAGGCGTGTGTGGCAGAGGCAGGAAGTTGGCAGAAATGGCACCCATCGACTTGCTCAACACAGGGTGGACCCCAGCCATCAAGTATTTTAAAAACGACATCCGAGTTTAACACAAGGGGGGCCTGCATAGCCTGATGATTTTCTTCTCACAAAATCGTGGCCATGCTGTATAACATTTTTTCATTTCATCTGACATTGTGAGCAGCAGCCTAGCTGTCAAAACAAAAAACAACAACACAAAACCCCCAAACTCACTGCCGTCGAGTTCATTCTGGCCCACGGCCACCCGCTCGGCAGAGTAGCTCTGCCCCTGTGGGGTTTCAAGCCTCATCTTGTTCCTGTGGAGCGGCTGGTGGGCTCAAACCACTGACCTTGAGGTTAGCAGAGAGAACTGCTCCCTGGGATTTCCAAGGCTGTTTGTACCACAGCAGAACGCCTCATCTTTCTCCCTGGGAGCAGCTGGTGGGTTTGAACCTCCAACCTCGTAGTCAGCAACCCAGCGCTTAACCCACTGCGTCACCAGGGCGCCTTGCGAGGATAGCTTGTTGTTAGGTGCCATCAGGTTGGCTCTGGCTCTTAGCGGCCCCACGTACAGGAAAATGAAGCCCTGCGCAGACCTTGGCCGTGCTCAGAATCTAATGAAAGTACATCTTCCTCTCTGGACCCCACCCCCTACTCCCCCAGGGATCCCACAAGAAGACAGACCTCTTTATCTGTCTCTAGTGATCTTGCAGAATGGATGAAAACCAAAACCAAACAACAAGCCCTCACTGCCCTGGAGTGGATGCCAGCTTATAGCAACCCTCTAGGGAAGGGCACAGCGCCCCCTGCGCCCGTGACAATAGCTGTTGACACAGGTAGAAAACCTCTTGTTTCTCCTGCAGAGCGGTTGGTAGTTTTGAACTGCGGACCTTGCAGGTCGCAGCTCAACTCATAACCAGGGATCCCTGGAATGAAAGAAGGCAGACATATAAGCTACCCGCAACGTAGACCACACCATCTACGTGGACGGTCAGTGCTATTTGACCTTAGCGGGACTGATCTTGGATCGTGTGTCTGTCGGCACATACTACTCTGCCTGTCTTTTTCTGTTTGGTTGCAATGAAAGCGTGTCGTGACATTTACGAGCCATCCAACGAACGCTTGGCTCTGTGAAAATGAAGCGCCTTCGTTCCGCAGAAGAGGCCACACCCAAAGTGAACAGACAGGGGTCCCCGCATCTCACTGCTCTCTGACTTCCCTTCCTCAACACCCACCTTGTCAGACCCTCCTGGCGCTCAGAGCGCCGGCCTCATCTACCCTGACCTGCTTGCCTTCCACTTCACCCAGGAAACCAGTCGCCTGCTGGAACTGCCGTCAGAAATCCAAAAGGGCAGGTCTGGCCTGGCCTATAAGGTCGCTATGAGTCTAAATCAATTGGATAGCAGTGAGTTTTGGATTTCTGAGACTGTAACTCTTGATAGGAGTATAAAGCCTCCTCTTTGTCCTGTGGAATAGCTGGTGGTTTAGAACTGCTGACCTTTCGGTTAGACACGGATATGTGCTTGCAGCATGTACACACGTGCAGCGGTTTCAGAAATTTCAGGGGAAGCTTCCAGTGTCTGTGAGTGCTGTTTTCCTGTGAACAGTTTGAAGCCCCCTCATATCTTCAGGCGTATCCGCTGCCAAGCCTCGCTGTATATGCACCTGGGCGTTAAATCCCATCTCAACCCCAGGGCAGCTGTGGTTTCACAGCCTGGCAGGAGGAAAGTGCTGGGCATTCTCATCGAGGACGCTGGGCTGGGCTACCAGTGTGGGGATGCCGCTGGGGGCTTGGCCTGCTGCGGTGGTGACCTGAGACCTGCTCTTGTGTCTTCAGTACTTTCCCACCCATCCTCTTAGCTTAGAAACCTGTCCACATGTCCCTAAAACCTTTGTTTATGTTCTTTTCTTATTAAGATCATTTTACTGGGGGCTCTTATCACAATCCATACTTCAACTGTGTCCAGCAGATCTGTCCATCTGTCGCCATTTTTTATTTCTAGACATCGCCTTTCTATTTGAGCCCTTGGTATCAGCTCCTCTTTGGCCCCAGCCCCCCCCGTTTATTATTTTTAAACGTGGCTTTTATTACGCATTAGCTGGGGAGGTTTCATTTCAGCCCCTCCGCTCTGTGTTTGACTGTTCAAACCACGCATCGGCCCCACCCGCTCCCCCGATTCCTCCTCCCTCTCTTGGGGGCCTCCGTCTGGCCTTTCACCCAAGTCAACGCAGCCGACCTTCCAGCCCGTTGTGCCGTCTTCCCACCTCAGCCCCACTCCCTGGAGAACCTCTAAGTCTCCTCCCTTCGGTATGCAGGTCTGTGGGTGTTTAGCCATGGCAGCAGTGGTCTTAAACAATATGGGTCTTTCTGTGCTTGGCTAACTTCACTCAGCGTAAGGTTCTCCTGGTCCAGCCGTGATGTCACGCGGTGCTTGATGGCTTCTAGCGATGTAGATCATGCCGTCGTTCTTCTCCACTCCCCCAGTGGCGGGCATTTCTTCCCACCTTCTTGCTACGGCGAACATGGGGATGCGTCTGTCTGCGTGTGTTACGTCTCTGGCTCCTTTCGGCCAGACACCCACTAGTGAGATTGCCGGGTTCCATAAGGTCTCATCCCAGTTGTTCGAGATAGCGCCGTATCCTTTTCCCACAATGGATACATCCCTTAACCTTAAAAAAAAAAAAAGTTTATTTATTTTCAACCCTGTAGCATAATGGTTACGGGTCGGGCTGCTCACCGCCAGGCCAGCAGTTCAAAACCACCAGCTGCTCCGCAGGGTAAAGAGGAGGCGTTCTGCTCCTGTAAAGAGTTGCCGTCTCAGAGACCCACAGAGGCGGTCCTGCGCTGCCCAGGGGGTCCGAATCCACTCGGTGGCAGTGCATGTGGTGATGTTGTTGTGTGTTGTGGATCTGCCGCCAGGCGCCTGCCTTCCTCCGTCTTGTCTTCTCAGACCTTGAAAGGAGGCTTGCTCTTCACAGCCTCTCCCTCACCCTGGACGGGGCCAGACACCCTTCTTCCGGCTTTCACTTCGAGGGCGCAACTTTCTCCGCGTTCACTCTCACTTCTCCTTCCTTCCACTTAACGGGACATTTGACCTTGTTGAAAAGAGGAAGCCCCTCTGGGGTGCGCCTCCTCTCCCCTTGACCTCACCCTCTGGGACATCTTTGGATTGGTGGCCCCTCTTCCTCCCCACCTCCTCCCAGGCTGTGGCTCCCCCTTCAATCCCGTCTGCTGCCCGGAGACTGGCTGGGCCCAATCCTTCACCTGCCCTTTGCTGGCATTTGGTACCCATTCCATTCCTGCTCTCTCCAAGCCTGTGCCAGTCTGCTCCCTAGTCCGAAGAAGGCTCCCCCCTTCTCTGGATTCTCTGATCCCCTCAGGAACTACCCAGGATGCTTTGTCCTCAACACAGACCTGTCCTTGTCCCTGCCTTACAGCTCACCAGCTGCTTGATGCCATATGGCCTGGCTTAGGCATAGACCACTCCCCGCAACAGCGCACCTCCTTGGAGACAAAGACGACCCCCCCCCCCCACACACACACACACTCATGGAATATGCTTCGTTCTCTCAGCCCTGAGCCTCCCAGTCTTTGTGTAGAACTGGACCGACACCTGTCTAGGATTCTCCTCCCTCGGGGTCTGTGTAGTCCCCCATCTCTCCTGCCTGGGTCTCTACGGGAGTGTTCTTCCCATCATAGCTCTTGTCTGTCCCCAGGGCTCCCCTTGCTCTTGCTCTTTCTTTCTTCCTTCTGTACACTCTCCCATTGTCTAGAATAATAAACAAAGAGCCTGAGCAGCGGGAGGCCAGAGAAGGCTTTGAAGTGAAAGGCCGCCCTTTGTGTCACTGGCTTAGTGTGGGCTTTTCACTGCCGCTATTGTTGGGGCTGGGTCTTTGTCATGGTGCCAGGGATTCCTTTGGGCACAAAGGGAAGGGTTGGAAAGAGATCAACGCACCACATGCGTTTACTAGTTTCTGGCTGTGTCCCAAGGGTGGCTTGTCCTCCTTGTCCTTTGCTTATCATCCTGCCAGATGTGCCCTCTGCCCACTCCCCACTCCATAGCGCTCTGCCAACACTGGGATCAGACATCGCGTGTCCGTCTTTACCGAGCAGTGTTGCGTGTTGTCGTGCGTAAGGTTGGCGCCCACGCCGGCACCTAGCAGCAGCAGCTCTTGACTGGAGAAGACAGCCTCCTTTCTCTCCAGCGGACAGGCTAGAGATCTTGAACTACTCCCCTTGCAGTTTGCAGCGCAACATGTGGCCCACTATACCACCAGGGCGGTGCCCTTGCACATGCTCACTGCCGCCGAGTCAATGCCAGCTCACAGAGATCCTAGAGGACAGGGCCGGACCGCCCCCTGCGAGTTTCCGAGACTGTCACTCTTTACGGCAGTAGGAAACCACGCCGTTCTCCTGAGGAGCAGCTGGTGGTTTTGAATTGCTGACCTCGTGGCTCACAACCCCACTTGTAAGCACTACCCTAGCAGGACCCATCCCTTGCACACAGTGGGTGTTAAAGAGACGCTTCCCCGGCGGCAGCAATGAAGAGAAGGACCCGGGCGTTGGGTGCACGTGGACGCAGGAACAATCCTGATCCCGGCCTGGGTCCTGCCCCGTTGTGTGACTGTGGACACACTCGTTATCTGATTCCATTAATAACCACACATCCATGAGAGGCTAAGGAGCCTGGTGGCGCTGTGGGGCAAGCCCAGGGGCTGAGGTTCCAACCCAGCAGCTGAGGCTTCCTCTACCCTCACAGCTTTCCAGCCTCAGAGGCCTTCCCTTGAGGCACCGAGAGTAGACTCAGTGGCAGTGAGTGTATGGAGAGGGTCCAAGGAGACCTTGGCTACACAGACGGGGTTAGTCCCTTCCCTGTATGGAGACGGGAAGGAGCAGAGGGGAGGGGAGAGTGAGGGGACCATGGCCAAGCATTGATCCCGCTCTAGGACCTAAGGGCACGCCATTGGCAAGGTGGCCCCCATTTTCCATAACCCAGGATTCTACCCGAGCAATGTCCAGTCGTACCTTGGGACTGGCCCACGGTGAGAGAAGCCAAAGTCATCCCAGTTTCTGAGGGCATGTTGATATCATGAGTCTTTGACTCCTTTTGGTTGTTTGTCTGTCTTTGTCTCCTAAATAGCCACTTACAGGAATTGTTCAGCCCTTGGTACAGTCTTTTTGACAGTCCTTCATTGTCCTGGTGTGTGTGTGTGTGTGTGTGTTTCCTGACTCCATCTGACCCTTTGCCCCCACTAGGTGCACGCACACAGATGCCACAAAGCCAGCTGCCCTCGCCCCTTCCATGCCCTTCCCCAGAGCTTAGCTGCTGAGTTAGGACATTCCAGGCCCTTTCCCAAGTCTGGCATCACACCAGCCATTCCTGGAGCTGGGCAGACGTGTTCTCCACCCACCCCCTCAGATCCTTCTAGAACAAGGAAGAAAGAGGCTGGAAGCTGGCTTATAAATCCACATAGAGTGAGCCGGTGGGGGCGGGGGGTGCGCAGAGGATACCCCCATGCTGTGTTCATTGAAAGAGCAGTCGTCTACCCCAGCTCTGCACCCATCCCCCTCATGCCCTGACCCTGCGGGGCTCCAGCCTCTACCTCTCATCCTTAGAGCCAAGCACAGAGCCTGGCCCCAGCAAGGGACTGTGTAGTCCGCTTCGGTGGGTGAGTGGGTGGGTGGACTCCAGATCCCTTGGAAGAAAGGGATGCTCCTAACTGCAGAGCAGGCCACCAAGAAGCAACGAGAGATTGTGGAAAGTGCCCCCAGAGTGTGGCGACAGGGTAAGACGGGAGGGATGAGTTAGTTCTGTTTCTTAGGCCACTTGTGGTCTAGGTGTGAAGCCAAAGGTTGTACCCACCCCACCCCCACCCCCTCACCCCTCACCTGTCAGAGGTTACAGAGTCCCACACAGACATCAAGAGTTTGATGGGCCTGGCCCACAGGTTAAATCAGTGTGCTCCAAAGTGGGTGGGCAATACTGCCCCTGGCATGGGGTGCTGGCACAATTCAGAGAGGGCTGCAAAAGCAGATACCTACACTTTAACCAGGATGCTGGGCAGTCGAGCAGACAAACAAACAGCTTGGGACTCCGAGTCTTTTTTTCCCCTGCAAAGGGGGTGGTTGGCCAAACAAGTTTGGGAACCTCTGGTTTAAATGACGTGTCACACACACTCCTTCAGGCATTCGACCAGTGTCCCGTGAGCGCCTGCTCTGTGTGCCAGTCCTGTTTCAGGCCGGGGAGTCAGCCACGGACAAGGCAGAGGCCCAGCCCTTTCCAGCCACTGGGGGGGTCCAAGACCAGGTCCCAAGGGGTCCTCACTCCCCCACCACCCCGGCTATTGCAGCACCCTCTCTAGGCTGCGCTGCCACCTGAGTTTTGAATACCCCAGCTCGAGATGCTGGTGGAGAGCTAGCATGGGCAGAAAGCACCCAGCTTCCATACAAGGAACCAAGCCCCACACACCGTGCCACCGAGCTGATTCTGACTCGTGTCCCTTGGAGGACAGTAGAACTGCCCCCGTGGCTTTCCAAGCCTGGCCACGGTATCCTCCACGGCCTCCTACGCATCCTCCATGGCTGCCTACGCATGGGCATTGACTAAAGGAGACCAAAGAAGAATCGCTGTGTCTGAAGGATGGTGCTGGAGAAGACTGTGGGAAGGACCACAGGCTAGAAGTACAGCCGGCATGCTCCTTAGAAGGGAGGGTGGCAAGACGTGGTCACACGTTAGCAGGAGAGTGCCAGTCTCTGGAGAAGGACATCCTGCTTGGTCCAGCAGAGGGGCAGCGGACAAGAGGAAGGCCCTCCACGAGGTTGGCACCGTGGCGGCAGCAGGCAGCAGCAGTGGGCTCAGACCTAAGAAGAGTGGTGAAGACAGGGCAGGGCCGGTCAGTGTTCGCTCTGAACAGAAGGTCGCTGTGGGGTGCAACCTTGTGGGTAGGTGCCCTCGCGTCGCTTGTAACCCGTAGGGACCCTTGCGTACATCGGCAGGAAACACCGTCCGTCCTGGCCATCCTCCCAATTCTTGTGTTTGAACCCATCGCTGCAGCCACTGTGCCAATCCCTCTCGCCTGTGTTAGCCCCTCAAGACTACTATCATTAGCCCCGTGCTAGTGAAGAGGAAACTGAGGCATCGAGGACCTTGCCCAAGACCTTGACTAGAGTGACCGCTGGAGCCAGCCTTCCAGTCTGGGGCCTCATGGGATTTTTCACAGTAACTTCCCCCTAGCCATGCAGCAAGTGAGAGCTGGAGGGAGCACGTGAACTTGGGGATTCTGGCTTGAAGGCGCCTTTTCCTGCAGCCGCCATCGGCTGCTGCTTTGCAGAATCCAGGCTATGTGAGGACCCAGGCAACCTCCGCCCGGGGCTCACAAGTGCCCCGCAGTGGCCTCTGAGAGGCTCTGCCTCCTGCCAAAAAGATGACTTTTGTCCAGAGCCCCCTGTGGTATGTGGGATGAACAAGCACCTAAAAATAACCCAAGAACAGTAGTGGGGGTTTGGGGGTGGTGATGGTGGTGGGGGGAGCAATGTTTTCCTTTCTCTTCCCTTCTCTCCACCCTCTGCCTCCAAGCCCCATAAATTGCTGCCTGCCAGCAGCTGGACCCGGCTGGCTTCCTGTAAAGCTGTAATAACATGGAATTAGTCTGGCGGCCGCCCTGCCAGGGTTGGGATGCTGGTGGCTGGTCACTGCCCCTGGCCTGCTCCTCACTCTTGGGACAGCTTAGCCTGGGGGATACCTGGGCAGAGCCAAATTCCTGTCCTTGCCCTGCTGAGGAGGAGCCGTGGAAAAGCCCCTCGGCGTTGGAGGCTGGCAGCTCCTGGGCCAAGCCATGCGAAGGTGCCCGTAATTACTGCCGACAGGGAGGAGCCGGGCGGGCAGGGGCAGAGAGCTCCTGCAGTGGAGGTTTCTAGGTTGTCTGCTGACTCAGGGGCTCGGTAAAGTGGTTCCCATCTGTCTCGGGGTTTCCAGCAGGCCCCCTGAACCCCACCCCTGACTGCCACTGGGGCCTGCGGGTGGGTGGTGTGGCTTTACACTTCCAGCAACCCCCTGCTGTCCAGATCCCACCAGCCGAACCAGGCCAGCTTTCCTCATCGGTGGGGGTCTACCACAGAGAACGAGATATACGTTCTGGGGTGGTGGGGGTGGTGAGCTTGTCTGACAAGCTCGGCCAGGCTTGGAGTCTCCCTCTCTACTGTGAGGCCAAGGAATGGCCCGGCAAACAGGGACTGGAAATGTGCCCCGAGGAGAAGACTGTGGCCAAGAGATGGAAAATTCCAGGTGAAAGCTAGGAAACTCCCAGTGTAGGAGAAGTAAGGTCAGGGAAGTCTTCGCTTCCTTATGTCGCCTGCATCCTTGGGCTTCAGCCAGGACCAGGGGGTGGGGGGCGGGGCGGGCAGAGGGCAGGGCTAGCGATGGCAGCTGTTTGCTTGATTCGTTGTTCCCAGACGACACTATACGTCACAGTTTCCACGGACATTTTGAGATTCTTGTTTGCTTTTCTGCACCACTTTATTGATCCTTATTATTTTAAATCATGTTATTGGGGCCCCTTATAGCTCTTACAACATCCCATACACCCATTGCATCCATTGTACATATGTTGCCATCATCATTTTCTCACCATTTACTTTCTATTTGAGTCCTGGGTATCAGCTCCTCTTTTTTCCCTCGCAGCCCCTGGATAACTTATATGTTATTTTCATATCTTACACTGATCGCTGTCTCCCTTCACCCACGTTTTTGTTGTTTGTCCCCTTGGGAGGAGGGAGTTATGCATTGATCATTGGGACCGGTTCCCCCTTCCTGCCCTCCTCCCCATGTTGAGGTTGTGACACCCAGGCTGCCCCAAGAATAAAGCTGTCAGGATCCCCGGGGGCAGCCCTGGTTCCCCTCTGCCCTCCATTCTCCTCCACACTCGGCCTCCTGCGTGGAGTGGTACCGCCCTGCCCTGCCCGACGGCCTGTCCTACGTGGGACACACTCACGAGGGCAACACATCAAAGTTCGCCCGCCGTCGCCTCAGGAAAGTCCTGGGTACACGTCCTCGGACTGTGCCACCCCAAACCCTATGTCAGAGAGGAAACGAGACCAACTCCAGAGCCACAGCCTGGATCTCAGAGGACGGAGGGTCCTAACACCTCGGCAGAGCCAGCCCCTCGGGGGGACCATCCAGGAGATGCTCCCTGGACTACAGCACCCACATAAAACCTCACACAGAACCGACTCAGTGCTGGGGGAAAATGCTCCCAGGCAGTTCTTAGGAAACGTTAGCTGAGCTAAATCTAACAGGTGTACTTCCCCTGAAAATTAGGGAAGATAGAATTCAAATTATTATTCTCATGTTAAAGGCTATCAGAATGCCCCCAAACCCGCTGCCATCAAGTCAATTCTGACTCCCTGTAGGAAGAACGGCCCTGGTGGGTTTCGGAGACTGTAACTGTTTGTGGGAGGAAAACGTGCACGTCTGCTGCAGCCCCCTCGGGCAGCGCTAGTCTGTCCTCTTCAGATGGACCCCAGGGCCATGGCTTTGCGTTGGCTGGGAGATTGGTGGTGAGGCTCCTCAGCAGGGTCCTATTGTAGGGCTTGGCTGCAGAACCAAGCTTCGCCAGTAGGTGTCAGCCTGTCCCAGGATGCCTGCATTAAACTCCTGTACAGGTGTGGAAATCAACTCGAAATCTCCCAGGTCAGCTCCCTACTTCTTGATGTCAGGAGTTGGTGGCGGCTCACAGCGCCCCCAACGTGTACCATGGAACAAAACACTGCCGGTGCTGCACCATCCCCATAACGGTTGTTGTTTAGCACAATGTTGCAGCCAAACAGGCTCTGCATACCAGGGGTCTTCAAAGCGATGCCGTCGCCTTTCCACACCTTGAAGAGTCTTTTGCCGCAGATCTGCAGAGTAATTTGATTTTCCCGACTGCAGCTCCCCAGGGTCTCGACGCTGGAGCCAAGTAAAATGACATCCTGGACGGCGTGAATCTTTTCTCCACTGGCCATGGTGTTGCTCAGTGGTCTCGTTGTGAGAATTCTTGTGTCCTGTAGGTCGAGGTGTAATCCATATTGAAGCTTAAGTGTCACCTTTGAGCATCAGTATCTCGTCCTCATCACTGTCATTAGGCAAGGGGGGACCATCCGTATAGAAAGCCCCACATCCAAATACACCGAAGGATGAGACTCGCGCAAGCTGGTGGGCCGGAAGGGCATTGTGGATCAGGCAGGACCTGATAGGCTGAGAAGGGCAGGAGGATTGGAACAGGTAGACGGGACTGGAGGGAGAGGGGGCCAGATTTCTAAGAGCCTTGACTCTCAAGTGAACCACGGTAGCTTTTGGGGGGGGGAGTGGGGAGGCCAGGGACATGTAAGTGCTTGCTTATTTGAGAGGGGCGGCTGGCAGGAACCCCTCAATAGAGGAGAGCTGCTGTCACACAGGAGGTTCCTAGGTGAGGGAGTCCGACAGGGGGCAGTCTCACGGCACCTGAGGCTCCACCTGTCCAGAGCCGTGACACCAGCACGTCCTGATGCTTGGGCAGTGTGATGCTTTCTTCTCATCGCCTCCGTTAACAGAGCACCACACACTGGACAGCATCAACCGCCGAAACTTGGTCTCGCTTAATTCTGGAGGCCAGAAACAGGACTTCAGTATTACTGGGCTGAAATCAAGGTGTTAGCAGAACCGTGTTCCCCGTAGAGCAGCAGTTCTCAACCTGTGGGTCGAGACCCCTTTGGGGGCCGAACCACCCTTTCACAGGGGTCACCCAATTCATAACAGGAGCAAAATTACAATGATAAAGTAGCCACGAAAATAATGTTATGGTTGGGGTATCACCACAACATGAGGAAGTGTATGAAAGGGTCTCTGCATTAGGAAGGTTGAGAGCCACGGTCCTGGAGGTTCTAGGTGAGCACCTGTCCTTGTCCCCTCCAGCCTCTGGTGGCTGCTAGCATTCAGTCTAGCCTCTGTCTCTGTAGGTCATTCCTTTGCCCTTTCTGTGTCTATCAGGTCTCCCTTATAAAGATAATGTGGGGTTGAATTCGGAGCATACCCCGATTACCCAGTATCATCTATCCTTTGCAAGATCCTTAACTTGTTCACCTCTGCAGCTAATAGTGGGTCATAGTAAGGTGATGCAGATAATGTAAGCGTGGGCAGAGTTGCTAACCAGAAGGTCCATGGTTCGAACCCACCAGCCACACCCCAGGAGAAAGATGAGGCTGTCTATTCCCATAAGGATTTAAAGTCTTAGAAACCCAAAGACGGCGGTTCTAGCCTGTCCTCTCAGCTGGTCGGGATAAGTGGGAATTGACTGCATGGCAGTGAGTTTGATTTGGGGAGTGTTTGTTTGTTTGTTTGTTTGTTTGTTTGTTTGGATTAAAACCTACATCTTCCGGGCCATTACTCAGCCTGTTGCCAGGAACAAGGGTTGGGATTGTCTGTCACTGTTTCAGTCAAAAAACAGAGACCTCGTTGAGTCAAATTCTGAAGTGTCTTCTGCGAGTGTGAGACAGAAGGAAACACTGGGGCTGGTTGCCTCCACACTGCTGTGAAAATCAAGCAAGTTATACCCCCTAAAGCAGGCGGCAGAAAGCAAGTTTGGCAGTGAGCACAGCAAACCACGGTGTGTACGCACATTTTTCCAAGGGTACCGTGAGTCAGGAGTTTAACCTTTACCAGCTCGCCGTCCCCTGGAGGACATGCCCCACAGCTTATCTCAATAGGGACTGCTACGCCCCTGGCTCCCTAACTTAATGGCCTTGCTTGCCATGTCCCTAAGATAGAAGGCCATCCCTGCCAATTAAGCTGACAGGGAATTTTGATCGCAAGGCACGGGGCTGGTGCACGCTGCTGTGAAAACTCCGTCTTGGCTCTCTAACAAATTCCTTCTATGGTGGATTGCTATCCGTTGACTGGATGCACACATATCTTCAATTGCTCTATTTCTAGTATTTTGACTAACAGTAGGCTAACTTTAACGCCACCTCCACCCCCCATCAAGCTGACAAGAGGCGGGGTTTGTGACCCTTGCCACCAATGTGGCAGGAGGGTGCCACTAGACCCATGCCAGAGATGGGCAAAGGGGCTTTGTCATCTGGAAACTCCAAACCACACACACTGCCATCGAGGCGACGCCGACTCACAGCGACCCTACAGGCCAGGGCAGACCTGCCCCTGTGAGTTTCTGAGATGGCCACTCTTTATGGGAGTGGAGAGCCCTATCTGTCTCCCTCAGAGATGGCTGGTGGTTTTGAACTGCTAAGGCATCAGGCATCTCTTTGACCCATCGATTGGGGACCCCTGTCTTAACGAGAAATACTATTGTAGGGAAAGGAAAACATTTTTCTCATTAGCCAACTGGATCACATCAAACAAAAGAACCTCCGTGGCGTAGCGGGTTACCTGTTTGGGCCGAGAACCCCAAGGTCCGCAGGGGTCGCTGTGAGTCGGCATCGACTGGAGGACGGGGGTGGGTTTTGGGGATCACACCCCATAGCTTTTGATTTCCGAGTGTTTTCCATTCTTGCCACTGGCCACACATCAACGTATCTTTCAAGCATCTCAGATGTTGCGCTTTCCTTCTTAAGGACATAGCTGATGGTGGGTAATCAAGCAGCCCTCTTGCGAGGCTGACTGGTGCCCCTGGGCTGTGTGTCTGGAGAACCAGGCAGCAGTGGCATGGCTGTCTTACACCACCCCATCCCTCTGGGTTTGGGTTCACTCTCTTGGGCATGCATCCAGCCGTAGAGGGGCCCAGAAAGGATCCGGCAGTCCCCTAACTCCCCTGGCTGGGGCTGGGACCACAAAGAACGGTGCCCTGACAGCGAAATCCCCTTACATGTCTGTATGTCGCCTCCTCGTCAGGGTGCTCCCCCACCCCTGCTCAGAGATGGAGGGCGTGGGGAGTGGGATTTGCTAGTGCTGCCTTCTCCCCGCGTGGGGCCCTGTGGGTTCATTGGCCCGGCCTCTGTGGCTGTGGGCAAGTCCCATCCCGTGCCCCCTTGGGAGGATGTTGAGAAAGCAGACTGTGGTGGCTGTGGGATGCTCCAGGGCCTGCTTGGGGACTGAGGTCTCTTGTCCCCAGGCCATGTGACCTGAGGGAACCACTGCCCCACCCACTGAGCCTCAGTTTTCTCATCTGTATAATCCCTGAGGTGGCATTGGGGGAGGTACCTTCATGGGACCCTCGGGTCCTTACTGACTGCTGTACCCATTCATTGTGTATTTGAAGTCACATGGAAGGAGGGGGGGGTGGTCTAGTGGTTCCGAATTGGTCTGCTCATGGAGAGGTCAGCCGTTCAAGCCACCAGCTGCTCCTCAGGGGGGAAGATGAGGCTTTCTGCTCCCATCAAGAGTTAGTCTCAGAAACCCAAGGGTCGGGGAGGGTCTTACCCTGTCCTGTAAGGTTGCTATGAGTCAGAAATGGCTCGATGGCAGCAAGTTTGTCTGTCTGTCTGTTTTCTTAGGCTTTTAAAGGTGTACTGGGGGCTCGTGGTGGGTTGAGTATTGAGCCACTGACGGCAAGGTCTGTGGTTCAGACCCAGCAGCCCCTGAAGCAGGAAGCACAAAGGAGCTGTTCTCTGTTCCATCCATGGCGCCCATGAGTGGGGTGGCCTCAATGGCAGTGGGCGGATTGGGGTCGGTTTCTTTCTGCTGAGAGCTGGCCTCAAAGGAGCGTTTGTGGGAAGCGGTGGACAGTTCACCTCAAGGTCTAGGCTCAAACAGCTGCCCCTACATCCACGGGCTCGGAGACCCTGCAGGCCGGTGCTCCTCCGCGCCGCAGAGACCGAATCCAATGCCGGGTAGTGTGTTTGCCCGGCTGGGTTTTGCTGGCCTCTCCTTGGGTCTCCTGCAGGGGCAGGTGTTCCCCTCCATTCTTCCCCTGGGCAGACCAGGCGCTGAGGAAGCGGGGAGGATGGGGTGCTGCCCCACACCCCCAGGAAGTCTGTGTGTGCCCAGGACAGACCTAATTCAGACGCACGGGGCCAGCTCCCCTCCCTCCACGAAGGCTCGGCTCTGGCTCACTCTGGGGGCACCTCGGGGCCTTGCCCGGGGATCCTAGTCCCGTCGCCTTCCATTCTCCCATCTGCTCCGAGACCCCAGACTCATTCTGGTGTCCCCTCCCGATTAGCCGCGGGCTGCAAGCCACTAGCTCTGAATTCCCCTTTTGTCCGGTGCAGCCACGCAGGGAGGGGCCGCGGCGACCCCCTGCCCCCACTGGAATGTCAGCACGCGTCCCACCCCCCCGCACTTCCTGAGCCCCCCCTGGTCCCACCACCACCGCCGCGCACACACTTCCTGGCGGGCTCCGCGGCCTCGGGCTCCGGGCTGGACGCTCGCAGCCGCCGGGGCCCCCAGGAGGCGACCTTTTTGTTAGTCCGACGATCCCCCGGCGGGCTCCCTGAACCCCAGAACCCAGCTGCCGCGCGCGGCCCTCCGAACGGCGGCTCCCCAAGGGGCTTCGGCGGCTCTGGGCGCCGCCCCCGCCCTCGGTGCGCGCTGCGGCTCCGCGCGGCCCCCCGCTCCGCCCCCTCCCCTCCTTCCCCTCCCCGCCCCTCCCCGCCCCGCCTCTCCCGGGTGCAGCCTGGGTCCCGCCGCCACCTCCCGGGTCCGCGGGCCGCCACCGGCCGCCCTCCCTGCAGCATGCTCCCCTCCCGGTGGCGTTAACCACGAGCGGCAGCGAGAGAAGCGGGGTCCCCAGGGAGCCGGGGGTGCCCTGCCACCTCGGTCATGGATGTGAGCAAGATGGTAAGTGGGGAGCCGCGGCGCTGCCCTGGAACCCCGCCCCCCCCGCCCCCGCCGGCTCGATCCGTTGAAAGTTTCTGGATCGTTGCGCCCGCCTGTTGGCCCCAACTCCCGGAGAGCTGGCGGAGGGGGGGTGGGGGGCGGGTGCGGCGAGCGGACGGGGCTCCAGCGTTCCCGCCGCGCCGCAAGGGAAGGGCTGCCGTGCTTGCCGCCCCAACTGGGGGGCCGCCTCCCCGCCCCTCCGTGCGATTCGTGGGAAGGTTGAGAGGGGTTTAGGGGAGAGGAGGGGGGCCACGGACAGGTAGGTGACCGGGCGCTGACAGTGAAGGACTGAACCACCGAGAACGTTTGGGGGGCGGCTGGTATGAATCGTTGGGGTGAACCAGGGGTGCTCCGGGTTTACCACTTAAGCTTCAGTGGGCCTGGGGAGCGGGGAAGCCGTTGCCTGCTGGGCGTCTGAGCCCATTTCCACAGGAGATGGGTTTCGGTGGGGGAGACTTGTGTCGTGCCCTCCCCCTCCCAGTCCCCTGAGCGCAAAGGGAGCTGAATCAATTACTGTTCATTGATTGAGAGCCTGGGCAATCCTCAGCAGGTGGCCGGATGTGATTTGGGGGGACAGAAGGGAGGGGGCCTGGGCCTCAGCCTCTGGGAGGCTGGCCCTCCCTCTCAATGCAGACTTTTAAGACACCCTAAGACCATTACCACCCTGAGAGGCCTTGAACACACACACACACACACACACACACACCCCACCCCCCCCACCCCCCGCCACCTCAAAGAGGCAACTCTGTGTCTGGTTGGAGCGCCCACCGCCAACGTGGCCTGCTCTTCAGGGCCTGGGTGCTCGGAGGACAGGCGCTGGGTCTGGGGGTGTTTGGACTGGGTCTCCAGGGCCAATATAAAAGCCAGTGACATTTCAGTTCAGTCTGTAGGGTATTAGGCGTCGGTTCCCCAGAAGGGCACCATCTCCGTGGGAAAGGAGACCTGGTGGTGGTGTTACAAGTGGGTCTGCTAGCTGCAAGGTCAGCAGTTCAAAACCACCTGTTCTGAGGCAGCCCTACAGGGGGAGGCGGGCAGATGGTAGATGAGAGCCCATCTTGCCCCAGGAGACGAGTCTTACCGGCTGCATGCCCCCCAGGGTTTCCAGCTGAGCCTGGGAAACTGTGTTCTGCAGACCCCCGAGGAATCTGGGCCGCCATTCCGTTTGCCTCGGTACTGTGACAGTGTGCTCATGTGACTCCAAAAAAGCACCCCTCAAAACAAAAAACTATGGCCACTGTGGGGTGGAGGGGTGTGGGGGGCCCTCCCTGGAGGTGTCTGAGCAAAAGCAAACAATCACCTATTTGTGATTTGATGGGGCGAGGGAGACAGGAACCTCATCACCCCTGAGCTGCCTTTGGGCCCTGAGTCCTGGTTCCTTCAACACCTGACCTGCGAGGCCCTGCGTGCAAGGGCTCAGGACCCTCTGTTGAGAGCTCTGGGGTCCCTTCTGATTCTACCAGACCCCATCCCCCCGCCCCCTTTCCCAACTCAACAGCATTTACAGAGGCTGTGGTGGGGGCTCACTGACCCAAAGAATCAACCCAGGTGGCCCTGAGCCTCAGGGGCCGGAACTTCTAGGTGAGGGGTGGGGGCGCAGCTCAACAGTCTGCCCTGAAGGCAAGCCCCCATTAGAGGGCTGTGTGTCTGCAAGCAGACAGAATGGCAGACTTGTAGCTTGGTGCCTGGGACCCGGTTTTCTCCTGCAGGCTGGCTGGGAGTTGGCTCTGCCCAGAGTAGAGAGGGGCATTGCTTGTTGGGAGAGGTACAGGCAGGGTGGGGGTGCGCAGAGCCCACTGGGGTGAGGTGGGGAAGAGCATTTGACCGGGGACAGATGTTTGACAGCAGGAAGGTTAGAGATCGGTCCCCAAACGCACTGCCATCAAGTCGCCGACTCATGGCTACCCTATCAGACAGGTAGACCCTGCCCCTGTGTGTTTGTGAGACTGTAGGGCTTTACCAGGATTAGGCCGGCCTCTTCTTTCACCTTTGGAGCAGCTGGTGGCTTTGAACTGCTGACATTGGGTTAGCAGCAGCCAACGCCACCAGGATCAGTTAGTTGGGGCCAAACCAGAAGGGCCTTCTTTAGGGGATATGGGGGTTGCTCTGACCTTATCCACGGGGAGCTTGGAACGCAGGAGTAGCCTCCTTCCCCTGTTAGCTTAGAGCCCAGACAAAGCTACTATGGGAGGCTTTAGATCTGGAGCCGCCAAGCTCCAGCCCTGAAAAGGATTGTCTTCGCTTTGTGAGAGAGCACAGACCACGGCCTGTGGAGCGGGAAGAACCTTACCCACCCCAGGGACTTGGAGCCCGCTCCCCAGTCCTGCCGTAAGCGGAGTCCTCTGTTCTGGCCATTGACAACACCCCATCTCGGGCTCCAAGGCCACACTCTGGAGGCTTGCCCCCTCCCCCTTCCAACTTCAGGCTGAGACCCAACTACAGGCTGAGACGCGCCTCTGGCTTATTCCTGAATGAGAAGCGTTCTCCCGACTTCCGCCAGGCTTTGGGCAACTGCCTCTCAGCCTCCTGTGTAAAATGAGAGTCATGGCACCTGCCATCCAGTCCCCAGTCCTCCACACATGGTGGCTATTAAGATACTGACTGCCAAGGCCCATCTGGCCCAAGTTGGCTCGGATGCCCCTCCCCCACCCTGTCTCACCCTGATTGGCTGGGCACAGTCCGGGGCTCCACGGGGCCCCTCTTGGGACCCACTGCAGCAGATCTCATTGTGTTTCTGAATGCGGGCACCAGGGCCTGGGGGCAGTGGGCTCACCAGCTGCTCTGGGCCATGAATGTTTTATTACATCAGACTTAGCCTGCCCAAGGGGGAGCCAGTTCAACCCAGCACACCCTGATGAAGTGCAGGTGACTTCCGGGGGTGGGGGTAGGGGCTGATGTCGCCTCTGTACCACCGCAGAACACCGCGCTTTAACTGCAGTAGAAGAGACTGCTCTGTGCGGGTCCGGAACCATTGCTCTTTACAGGAGAAGAAGGCTCCGTCTTCCTACCGAGGAGCAGCTGGCGGTTTCAAACTGCTGGCCTTTTGGATGGCAGCCCACCTGGTAACCACAATGCCCCCAGGGCTCCTCTGTAAAGCTAAGAAAGCCCCGTGCGGACAGTTTACTACTCTGTCCCCGAGAAACTGCTTTGCACGGACATCACTTGTTGACACCTAGCAGCAATGTAACTTGGGGAGCAGAGTCAATGCTATCGATTCTAACCCAAAAATGTACATACTCTGCAAGGGCACTGCCACACAGTCGGTTCTGACTCATAGGGACCCTGTGGGATGGCGTAGAACAGGCCCTGTGGATTTCTGAGGCGGTAAATTACTGCAGTAGACAGCCTCATATGTCTGGCGCCAAACGGAAAGGGGTTCCGAACTGCTGGCCTCCAGGTTGTCAGTCCAGCATGGGACCCACTACACCATCAGGGGGCTTCCCATAGTGGATCATCAGCCGATCCAAACTCCCTGCCATCGAATCCATTCGAATTCACAGTGACCCGAGAGTACAGGGCAGAACTGCCCCTTTGAGTTTCCAAACCTATCACTCTCAACTACTGGAATAGAAAGTCCCATCTTTCTTCCAAGGAGTGGCTGGTGGTTCTGAACTGCCAACATTGCAGATTATAGCCCAATGCAGAACCACTATGCCACCAGGGCGCCGTGTGTGTGTGTGTGTGTGTGTGTGTGTGTGTGTGTGTGTGTGTGTGTGTGTGTCCCCGCTTCCAAGGACTCCTGGTGGACACTGGGCTGCTAACCATTCAAGACCACCAGCTGCTCCCTGGGAGAAAGAGGAGAGGCTGCCTACTCCCATCAAGAGTTCCAGCCTCGGAAACCCTTGGGCAGTTCTACCCTGCTCTATCGACTCTCTTGGAGTCAGCTTTGCTCGAAGGCAGGGAGTTTGGCTTTAGTATGACTTTGCTTCAATTATTCACAAAGCATCTTTACACCTGCTCTCCTGACACCCCTGGGAGGAACGGAGGACAGAACTCCTCCTCCGCCACAATTGTACAGAGGAGAACATGAGTTCAAAGTTGAGCCCAGGACCCCCATACAGGTGCCAGAACCAGATCCTATTCCCAGTTCTCCCCGCAACTGAAACAAACAAGGGAGGCAAATCCCTTGAGCTTCTTCCTGCATCTCTGCACCCCCATCCCCGAGCTTTTGGAGGGCTCCTTGAGTGACAGGAGTCTTCTAGGAAAAGTGAGTGTCCCGGCCCGCAGAGTAAGAGCCAGTCTAAGGAGGGGCTGGGCCCCCTGGAAGTGCCCTGCCGCTGTTTTTGAAAACTCAGGGTTTCTTCATGAATCTAGGCTGCCTCCTCCTGGAACCAGAGACACCTGGCTCCAGAAGCTTCTGCCTCTCCTAGCAGGAAGACGGGAAAGGGGATGGTGGGTCCAGGTGTTGAGTAAATGGTATCAGTGGTGTGAGACCAGGAAGCAATCCACAGTTGTCCTTGCTGTGTGTGTGTGTGTGTGTGTGTGTAAGTAAAAGGGGCATGGCAAGAAATACCGGGGAGAGTCCCCTGCACCCAGCAACACCAAGGACAGCTCCACACACAGCCACCAACAGCTGTGTGGTGAGGAGGAGATCCTCCCAGAGGGTGGGAGCCAAGTGACCACCATGGAGATGGACAGCAGGAGATGGGGACCCAGCACCTTCCACCCACAGCAGGGATTTCCTCGATGGAGCCAGGCGCAGTCGGCACCAGAAACGGTGAGGCAGATGAAAAAATCATCCCAGTCTCTCCAGGTCCTTGTGACCTGTCATGAGAAGAGACTGGGCCCTGGAGAAGGACAGCATGCTGTTGATGGAGAGGCTCCGTGAAAGAGAGAGAGAGAGAGAACCTCTACACGATGGATTGGCACAGTGGCTCGACCCTGGGCTGACACATGACCATCAGGAGGAGGGTGCCAGGCTGGGTCGGTTTTGTACGGAGGGTTGTGGAGTCAGGGATGGTACTTCACAGCCAAACAGCCTCACGTAGGACATCTGTGTCAGTTCACAGACCTGGTTTGGATTGCGTGCACACTTGTATGTACCGTCGGTCCTGTGAAATGTACACTTGACTGTGGACGAGGCTCAGGCGCGCCGCCATCGAGTCGACGCTGACTCACAGCGACTCCACAGGACCGAGCAGAACTGCCCCTGTGGGTTTCCGAGGCTGGAAAGTTGTTGCCGAAGCAGAAAGCCTCATCATCCTTCCATGGGGCAGCTGGTGGGTTCGAACCCCTGACCCTGTGGTGAGCAGCGTCATGTGTAGCCCACTGTGCCACCGGGGCTCCCTTGGTCAGACTCTAATTCCCAGAGGCATGTGAGCAGGTCACCCTCTTTTGAGTGGTTATGGTCAGTGGTTCGGCTGGACGCTGACCTTAGGCATTAACTCACAAAGGACGTGCTGGAAGGAAAAGAAAAATTCACTTCCACGGAGTTGAGGCCGACTCCTGGTGAATCGAGAGGACAGGGTAGAACTACCACCCCCCGTGGATTCATGACACTGCCACTCGGTGGGAGTAAAAAGCCCTGTCTGTCTCCCTTGGAATGGCTGGTGGTTTCGAACTACGGACCTTGGGGTTCATAATGTAACCCAGGGCTCCTTGTGGGCAGGAAGAGGCGGTTTATGTAGCCCACGGGCCTCTGCCAGCTCAGGTTCATTTTCAAGTGGAGAGTAGACTGGGCTGGACAGGACTTCTTACAGCAACACAATCCCAGGTGGAAATTGGTGGGGGTGGGGGGGTCTTGGAAGGGGTGTTCTTGGAGGAGCAATGGCCTCTATGGCCCCACAGCCTAGAGGCTGGCTCAGCACTCAGCCTTCGAGAGTAGCCTTTGAAGAATTTGTGGGTGCCGTCCTGGGGGCCTGGCAGCGGTGAGTGTCAATGAGCCCACGTAACCTCCGGTTCTGAAATTCGGGTGGATCCAGGCCAGGGACAGACCCCAGATCTTACTGGCCTCCGCCTACTCCTAATCTGCAGACCAAACTCCCTGTGACCAGTGGTTCAACTCGTAGCAACCCTAGAGGGAGGAAATCGTTACGGGAGCAGAAAGCCTCGCCGTTCTCCCATGGGGCGGTGGGTGGGTTTGAACCACTGACCGTGTGGTTAGCAACCCAATAGGTAACCCACTCCACCGCCAGGACTCACACCCTTACCATAGCCAGTGGGAAAGGAAATCTGCTTGAGGGGGGAATGGAAGGTCTCCTTTACCGTGTGACACTGTTCCGTTCCGCTGTCATTGGTCACCGCGACTCGGTCCTGTTCAGAGGAGCCTCCACTCTGTCCCCTGAGCACGGTGACGCTTGGTGTGGACGTGAAGGTGCCGGGGAGCGTTGTTGAGTACAGCCCAGCCCTCATCTGTGGAGAGGCACCCAGAGTGGATAGAGAGAGGCAAGAAGAGGTCCTTGACATGCAGCCAGTCCAGGGACAAGTGGCTGAGCCTTTGTGGTGGAAAGCATCTGCCTGGATTCTTTGCTGCCTCGGCAGAAATTCACGCCCTTGCTTCCCTTACAAGGACCTGGCCCTGGAGGCCAGCAGTGGCTTTCGTGACAGCCCAGCCCCCTGGGCCCCATGCTGACACATCTTTACCCTCCCCCCCCCCCTCACTCTCTCTCTCTCTCACACACATACATACACACGGGCATTTTGTCACAGTGTGGCCAGGCACTTTTCTACTCCACCTCTGTCTCCATGCTTGCTGGAAGGATAGTCCCCGTCCCGAGCCAGACAGGCTGCTGACCCTGCGCTAAAGGATTCCCCGAGCCTGGGGGGACCCCTAAGAAATTTGTTGGGAAGGCAAAATCCCCATGTCGCCTTTAGATTCCCAGAAGATCTGATCTTTGATCTGATAGTGGAATCAGCCAGATTTGGCAACAGCGTCAGGTTTGGATGTGCCAGTTGGACCCAAAGTTCCGACACCTCCTCCTGGTCCCCAGAGAAACGTAGGACACACACACAGAGGGTTGGGAGAGGTTGTTTTGGAAATGAGTATTTCACCACCTCTCTTTCTCTCTCTCGACTCTGGTGCCCTCCCAGGAGCCCCGTGGGCACTGTGGTTACTCATTGGACTGCGAGCTGCAAGGTCAGCAGTTTGAAACCACCAGCCGCTCCTCCGGAGACAGATGAGGCTTTCCACTCCCATCAAGAGCTAACAGTCTCAGAAACTCACCGGGGCAGTTCCACCTCTAGGACCCCCATGCGTTGGCATGGATTAAATGGAGTGTGTTTGGTTGGGGTTCTGGCTCCTTCAGTTTGGGCTTATTTTCTGGGACCTAGAAGAGTTTTTTTCTCGTTAGATTTCTCTCCAGCGGGATTCTTGGGAAAGAGGTCGACCATCATGACCTCTCTAGCCCTGCCAGCTCTTGAGATGGGTATGACCAGCCTCAGTCCTGGGCAGTGGTGTCACCACCACCCCCAAACACACACCTGCACGCACACTTGGGGTCGTTCCAACAACACCAGCCTTGCTTGCTGTCATCCTTGATGGCTCTGTGCATATGCGAGGATGACCCATTGAGCCAGTGAGCTTTGAGGACCTTCTCGGGCTCGATACCAGGCCCGGAGGATGAACACAGCACATGGTGTGCTGAGGCCAAAGTATTCCCCATTCGTTCACAGTCCTGTAGGAAGAATGGATTCTGCCTGTGTATGGGTGTAGGAGGTTGGGCAAGGTGGCATTTCAGCCAGACCATCTGAAAAGCACATAGGGAGTCCCCTCTCTTTGCTAGGCCCTGTTCTCAGTCCTTGGGGTAGTTCACTGAACCGACTAGGCAAAGACCCCTGCCTTACGGAGCCAGGGATGGACGAAGGGCTAGGGAGTAGCCAGTAAACAGTAACGTCCGTGAGTGAGCTGTATGCGTGTTCAAAGGAGATGCGTGACCCTAGAAAGCAGGGTCGGGAGTCCAGGTGTGGCTGCGTTGGCCCTAAGGGAGCCCCGGGACACACACTGTGTAAGAGGGATGGGCTCCAGCTTACCGCCACCAACCCTCTGCCGGCAAGTCGGTTCCGACTCGTTGGGGAGCCCATAGGACAGTGCAGAATTGTCCCGTAGGACTTCCAGCATCATAAATCTGCCAGAACCGGCTCGTCTTTCTCCACGGGGAGCTCCTCGCAGCTTTGAGCTCACCAGCCTTGCTGTTAGTACCCCTGCGCTCTACCCACTGTGCCACCCGGGTGCCTCGATCGCCCTCGCCTGCACTTCCTCTGGCTGGCGCTGGCGCCTCCATCCCTGTTCCCAGCCTGTTCTTGGCTGGCACACGATCCCAGCCTCAGCCCCGGCTCGTGGCTTAACGTGGCCCTGCATCAAGGCGTCAGGGCACAGCAAGCCTTGGGCCCCAGGTCCCCTTGGCCATCCTTCTGTGGTCCAGGGGTCCGTCGGGAAGCCAGCCCTGGGCCATAGAGAGCACAGCGTGTCTGTTCCCCCGCAGACTCTGTGACTGTGGGAGGAAGACACCGCCTCCCATTTCCAACAAAGCGCCACGGAGGGAGCCAGGCAAGTGTCGAATGAGCCTTCTCTCGCCGAGCTCGTGGGTGTGGGCTTGGCACCACCAACCGTTCGCAGTGACGTCTGCAACAACGGGGGTGGGGGTGGCAGAACATTTGGTTCACCCCCATTTGGTTGGATCCTCAGAAATGTGTGATTCACCCATTCGAGGGAAACCCGACCAAAGCACGAAATCAGGGCTCCAAGGAGTCATGTCTTGTCGCCGGCTAACAGTTCAGCCTCCAGCCGGGCCTCCTCACTGTGAATTCTGGTTCTTTCCGGAACCGCATTTTGAAGCGTCTGGGCTCCACTGCCTTCTGTGAGTTGGGGGCTCTGCAGTGTTAGAGAATCGGGACCCTGGAGAGCAGCGGTGAGGAAATGGGCGGCCACAGGGACATCTTCAGCATCTGCTGTCTTGTCTTGTCTTGTTTTCCCCCCAGAAGATTCACAAAGGTGAAATCGCAAGACTCCAGGGCACTCCCACCGTCCAAGTTTACTGTTGACAGTTTGGTAGCTAGCCGGACAGACTTGCGTGTGTCTGTCTGTGCATGATATCTAGATTGCACACACATATATGCTCAAGCTACGCGTGTCACCACAGTACCATGTGCCAGGGCTGTTTCTCGAAGTCACAAACAGCCACCTTTTCATGTGGCTCATCAAATGCACCCAATGCCCATCGACAGAGACGCCCACATTTGAACAAAACAGGGTCAGGCTGGAAGACCGTTTTGTAAACTTCTATTTTCGCTTCTGCGTGGGGTCCGCAAGCTGCAGCTTGGGAGCCATACGCAGCTCTTCCTGGTATGTGCGGGCAGCGCCGAAAACAAAAACTTAAAGGCTATCCTTCCGATCGTGATGATTTCATTGGTTTGTAAAAATGTACTGATGACTCGAGTAATTTTTAAGTTGTTGTGAGGGACAGGATTGGCGGTTCAGTCTCAAAAGTTTGCCAACCGCCGGCCTGCCCCATGACACCGCGGCTGCAGCCATGGAATCAAACGTCAACCAAAATGGTGCGGATGCAGAGGGACCAGGCAGCGTTCGAAACCGGCTTGCAGGCCCCTGACAACAGCGACCACGTGCTGTCGAGAAGACAGGCCACCAGAGGTGGCCACCGCATGGACTCTGTGTGTCACTCCCAGGCTCAGCTGGGCTGGGTCCGCAGGCTCTGTGTCCTGGTTTCCCCCTGGGCCAAGGGGGGTGGTGATTCCATGCTATAAAGTGCTTGGACCGGGCCTGGCACAGGGCAAGCCCTCAATAGGCGCTGGCAGGTGGGACTCATTTCCCACCTGAGTCAAGGTGATACTCTGTTGCAGTAGTTCTCACCCTGGGGGTCAGGACCCCTTTAGGGGGTCGAACCACCCTTTCACAGTAGCAAAATGACAGTGATGGAGTAGCAACGAAAATAATCTTATGGCTGGGGGGTCACCACCACATGAACTATATGAAAGGGTCACGGCATGAGGAAGGTTGAGAACCGCTGAACTATTATCTCACATACACACACACACACACACACACCCCATGCCCTGTCAATGGATAGGCATTTAGTGGTTAAGGGGACAGCCTTGTTCCGTACCGCTGAGCGAGCGTGTCCATTCACACCTCTATGCTCTGCAGATTCAGACATTGAGGTTTTCGCTCTGAAGAATTCCATTGATGGGTGGGTTCCGAGCTGGCCCAGGAAGGTGCAAGGCGCTCTCCCCATGATTCCAGAATGCTATCAATGAGACAGTAAACCAGGCTGTCCGTGCGGTGGCCCCCCTCTTTGATTTTCACACCCCAACAGCAGCAAACACGTTCTCAGCCCCCGACATCGATGAGAAACCCATGTGGGGGCCCCATCTGACCTCCCCTGTGTACGCAAGGGAGACGGACAACCCAGCTCGCCGCCAGCCCAAGGCCAACTGCCCCCAAACCCAGGTCAGACACCGCTCTTCTCTGCCCTATCCAGACACCGGCGTTTCTTCCCCTCGCTGGGTTTCCCATGCAAAGGCCACACGGAACTCACAGGCAATGCCTAAATCCCACCATGGGGTTTCCGAGGGACGTTGAGAGGTAAGCACAAGCCAGCATTCGAGGCACCAAAAAGACAGCGGGGTCCATGGCAGCTCCTCTTTCCCGCCCGCAGCCAAGCGTCTCTGCAGTTCATTGTCTGCCACGCAGGCCTGTGGCCTCTCCTCGTGGGCTAGGAAGTCAGCCGGCTGTGCCACAACACCGTCTCGCAGACTTGGCGCTGCCCCTTGCTCTGCCCCAAGGCCCCTTGCCTGGGCCTCTGGGCCCCACGTGACGTGGCCTCCACTGTCCCCACACTTCAGGCAGAGATGGCTCTTCTTCCTGAGGGCCCTGGGAGTTGGCCCTGCTGCTGCTCCTGAGGCGGCGGTCTTCTGCCCAGGGGAAGGGCATCCAGAATGGACCAGTCCCCTTCCATTGTTCCGTACGCCCTCCTGGCATCGACTTGATGCAGTGAGAGTGGAGCTGGTTTGCGGAGACGCGGTTCAAAGAGGCCTGTGATGAAATTTCCCTCAGCCACACGTGGCCGTGGTACACTGGTACCTTGCTTATGCCATGCTCTGGACCCAGATAAATGCCCTCTGCCCCCCAATCCAGATAGGTCAGCTTTCCATCTGGTTAGATGGTGCCTACTCTGGGCAGCTATGAGAGGCCCATCCCTAGGCTGTGCACCGCATCCTGGCTCCACACACTGTACACACAGCGCCCTTGGCCTTCTCCCCGGCCCAACCCTGAAGCCCCGATTCTACGTCGTCGTCACTTCACAGCTAAGCCCACCCGTCTGCCTTCAAGGTAATCCCAATGCAGAGCAGCTCAAGACAGGAGAGCGCGCTCCGCAGGGTGTCCAAGGTTGTAATTTTTTTAAAAGATAATTTTCTTGGGGGCTCTTACAGCTCCTATAACAATCCATACATTAATTGTATCAAGCCTATTTCTGCCTGTGTGGCCAGCATTTTCTAAACATTTGCTTTCTACTTGAGTCCTCGGTATCAGCTCTTTCTCTCCCCCACCTTCCCACCCTCGTGACCCCTTGATAACATAAATTATTATTACGCCAACTGTTGTCTCCCCCTGCAGTTTCTGTTGTCCCCCGGGGGGAGGGGGAGGCGCGGTTTATGCATCGGTTGGTTGCCCCTTCCTTCCTCCCACCCTCTTCTCCCTACCCTCCTGGTATCGCTACTCCCATTACTGTTCCTGAGGGGTTTGTCTGACCTGGATCCCGCGTGTCGTGATCTCTTATCTGTACCCTTGTACTTGCTCCGGTCTAGCCAGAACTGAAAGGCAGGACTGGGGTCGTGATCGTGGGGGGTGAGGAAGCCTCAAAGAAGCAGAGGAATGTTGTGTGTTTCACCAGTGCTCTACTGCACCCTGGCTGACTCATCCCTGAGGCTGTAAATCTCGATGGGAGCAGACAGCTGCTGCTTTCTCCCTTGGAGTGGCTGGTGGCTTTGAACTGCTGCCTCAGTGACAAGCAGCCCAGTGTTTAATCCATGGCACCCCAGGACCCTGATTCATGACACCAGGTGCTCGGTGTAGTCTGGTGGGCAAACTTGGTTAATTGTTAGCCTGGGTCAGGGGCTCGGCAGGGCTGGGGGGCTCTCAAGCCACCTGCAGCTCTTTGGGACGTGTGGGCTGTTCTGATTTACAACTGAATGGTCTTTAAAGGATAGTATTCAGATAGTGGCGATTTCATTTGCTTGTAAAAACATATTACGTATGGCTCTCGAACAGCTTCTAAATTGTTGCGGGACAAGACTGGCCCGTCTGCCTCAGAAGCTTGTCGGCCCCTGTGAAGCAAACGTTGGAAAGTCAGAGGATGCGGGTCCTGTCTGAGGAAGGTCAATGCCTCCCAAGGGTAGAAGCGTGGAAAGGCCGGCGCAGGAGCCAGATCCCAAAGGCTTGCTGGGGTTCCCCGCCGGCCAGAGGGAGCCTCGAACCTCTCTGAGAGGAGGGAGCTGTGCTGGAGAAAGGGCGGTCTGGCCACCAAGGGGCCACCAGGGCTTGACCAGGGGAGTCTGCTGAGAGGCCAGCAAGGTACCCAGAGCCCTTGCAGTGACTTCTCTCCACCCCTCCACGAAAGCACACCACCCCCACGCCCCCCCTCAAGAACCGGAAGTGTTAATGGCTGGCTGCTCCGCTTTCTGAGGAAGTCACCTCACGACTCGGCAACAGGTGATGCAATCCAGATCCGGAAGTGGCACCAACCCCTGACCACTTTGCCCAGAGTGCTTTGCAAAAGCCTTCCCAGCGAGTCCTGGGGGGTGGGGTGGGGGTGTCAGAGCAAGAAAGGGCCACAGGGCTTGCCCCTGCCAGCGGGCTAGAGCCTGCTCACCCGGCCCTTGTTCCGCTGGCTCTGGCCTGCGGTCCGTGATGCCCGTGTTCGCTGAACTTGATCCAGTGCATGATGGTCCTCTCCGTGGGGTGGCCCTCCTTCAGGTTCCCTCTCAGCTGTCTCTCTGGAAGTAGCTCCGTGACGTGGTTCCTCCCAGGGGTGCCCATCTCCGCTCTGGTGGTTCCTGCCCGCTTACACGGTCATCGCTTTTGAAGGGATTATTGACCATTAGTCTCGTCTAAGATTTTTTTTTAAGGCCCACAGGATTGATGGGGGACAGTCATCTTTTTGTGCCAATCTGTCATCGAGCTGTCAGGTCATCCCAGGGTTTATTTTTCGGGAGTCCTCCTGTTGTAACCAGTCGGTGGGTCTTCTGTTCCTCTTTTTAGGAATTTGAGGTTCTGGTCTACATTCTTTGTGCTGATTTTAAATGGCTGGCCGGGGCAGCTGGGCACCATCTCGCTCTTCTGGCCTCCAGGTAGATGAGGCCACAGCTGGCGCGGGCTGGCTCCTTCTGTGGGTGTTCCCAAGGTGTTCTCCTTTCTCTTCTGCTCCTGCCAAATAGAGACCAAAGGTGTGTCTTAGCTGGCCGCTCACAAGATTTTCAGATGCCAGACGCTGTTTCCCAAACAAGGGCGTCGAGCATGATTCTGGGAATTTTATTACTGAGAGGCCTAATCGTTGGTTGTTCGTAAGGACTTCCTCACCGCTATACACACACACAAAACCTCTACTTACCTACCCACCCACCTATCTGTCTACCTAGGTACTACCAGATACCTTTCTTTAAAAAAAAATTATTTTATTGGGGGCTCTGACAACTCTTGTTACAAACCATGCTTCAATTGTATCCGACATATTAGTACATATGTTCCATCGCTCTTGTCTAGACATTTACTTTCCATTGAGCCCTTGGGATCGGCTCTTCTTTTTCCCCCTCTCCCCGCCCCCACCCCTCATGGACCCTGGATAGATTGTAGATGGTTAATTATTTTCAAATCTCACACTGACCGATGTGTCCCTTCCCCTCTGGTTTCTGTTGTTCTTGCCCCTGGATTGGGGGGTGGGGTGTGGTTATGTGCCAGTCATTGCGATTGGCAGCCCCCTCCCTCCCTACCTCTCCCCCCCTCCCCCTTCCCCTTTTGGTATCTCAATGCCCATTTCTGTTCCATGGGCTGTGAGGTTTATCTCTTGCTTATAACTTCCTACATACACCACACCACACCACACACACCCTGCCTAGGTACTCCCAGGTGCCTTTCCTCCCAAAGCCTCTGCCACTGAGTGGGTCCCATCTTCATCACGACCTTCTCTAAGACTTCTGAGGCTGTAAATCTTTGCCGGAGCAGGTAGCCCGCTCTCCTTCCTGGGGAGTGATTGGTGAGTTAGAACCACCGACCAAGCCCCCGGTCAGTTCCAGCTCTCTTCTAGAAAGGCCTCCTCAAAGAAGGTCCTCCAAAGTGACCAGAGATGTTTGCATCTCGATTCCATTGGGGCCCAGAGCGTGTTTAAGCTAGAAAGACCACAGGAAGGCGCAGGCGTGTTAATTGGGAGAGTGAAAGGCCTGGGGGACTTGGGCTGAAGAAGAGGAGGCAGAGGACTGGATTAGTTTAAGTTACAGAAAAGGAGGCTGGGAAGGTGGGCCGTGGCCACTGCTCCCCGACACTCTGACGCCTCCTCTCATCCACTC
This sequence comes from Tenrec ecaudatus, assembly GCF_050624435.1. NCBI lineage: Eukaryota > Metazoa > Chordata > Mammalia > Afrosoricida > Tenrecidae > Tenrec > Tenrec ecaudatus. Next base: position 127,854,537 of record NC_134541.1, on the reverse strand, counting down.
AGCCGTCACTCCCCAGACACTACGTCCTGCCTTGTCCTCCCGTCCCTTCATCTCGGGCACCTGGCCTGACTTCCTGCTTCCCTGTAAATAACACACAATCCTGCAAAGACTTGCACGTCTCCCTCTGTCTGTGCCCATACTCTGACCTGCCCTCCTCTGATGAGGGAGGCCCAACCGCTTGAGCGTACGTCCCAGCCATTCTCCCGTCTCTCCTGCGTCACTAGTGTGTCTCTCTCCAGCCTGTGTTTCCCAACATCATGGAAACGTGTCCCAAGATCCCCCACTGCAAAAAAGGAAGCCTTGGCCTGGCCTCCTCCCAGCTGCTTCCCCTCCCCCCCGCCATCTCTGTCCTCCTTCCCATCCACCGTGAAGGCCTTTCTCTCGTGAGCCCCTACTCCCCCCGCAGGCCTTCAGCCCCTCCGTTCCACCAGTCCATTCCTTGTAGAAGCCACCACCCCATCTGTGTTAGTCTGGGTGCACTAGAGAAACAAATTCATAGACACAGTCATATGTGTATAAGAAAGAACTTTATATATAAGAGCAATTGAATATTGAGAAAATCTCCATCCAGATCAAGTCCATAAGTCCAGTATTAGCCCAGATGTCTGATACCAGTCTATAAAGTCCTCTCCAGACTCAAAAAACACATGCAATGATGCCGAATGCAGGACGATCACAGGCCGGTGGGTGGGAAGTCTTGTGGGTCCAGTGGTGTTGTAAGCATCTCAGCACTAGCAGAGGTCCCCATATGGCTTCTCCAGCTCCGAGACTCTGGCTGCCATCAGCCTGTCTCCATGTGTCTTATCAGCTGCAATGACTCCCACCTCCCAGGAGGAAGACCGGAATTTCCAGAATCCTCAGGAGAAGGTCATGCCCACACAGAGGCCTCACTGGCTATGACCTGATTGACAGGCTAGACTCCACCCCTTCACTCTGAATCCTCAACCCCTTAGTGCTTATTCGGCTGCAGCCTTCCCACATTAGTGATTGCTCCCACACAAATTCAAGGTCTTCAGGTGACTTCTGAGATGGAAAACCGTGCTCTCCTAGTGTACCTCTTCCCTCACACCCTGTTTCTCTGTTCTCCATGAGGGGGTCTCTTGTACTTCCCTTGATTGGAGGTCCACGGACTGCTCACACTCTCTCCACGGTGGGTGACCCCATCCAGTCTTAAGACCTCGCTTCAGTACTCTCTCTCTCTCTGCTGATGAATCCCAAAGCCCTCTGTCTGGCTCAGACCTCTTCCAAATGCGAGACCTGCATATCCCACTGCCGGCTTATGTCTCTGTTTAATCTTTAACACAGGCAGAAACAGACTCCTGTGTCCGCCTCCCCCAAGCCTACCTCTCCCACAGCCCTTTCGAGCTGATTAATGGCGACCCTTGCCGTGAATTGCTCAGGCAAGAAATCATGGTGACAGCCTGGACTCCACACATCCCACGTCCCATCCCTCTGCCATTCCTCTTAGCTCCACCTTCCAGAGCGATTCCAAATCTGACCACGTCTCTGCACCTCCACAGCTGCCACCCCAGCCTGAGCCACTGCCACCCCAGCAGCCCCTGAATTACTCTTGCTTCCATTCTTGTCCCTCCGATGTATTCCCAGCTCAGTAGCCAGAGGGATCCTTTTGAAAAGTCAAGGTGGCAGCCCTCCTTTGCTGGAAACCTTCCCCTAGCAGGCAGAACAAAAGCCAGTCCTGAAATGAAACCACAAAGATACGTGTGATCTGGTCCCTCCCACCTCAGATCTCTTCCTCCAGCCACACCTGCCCCCCTTGTCTCTTGGGCTTTTGCCAGGTGGGCTCCTGACCAGGACCCTTGGTCATCCTGCTCCCTCTACTGGGAGCCCTTCCCCCAGGGGTCTCCAAGGTTATGGACCCCATCACTTTCCGATCTGAGCCCTCCTGTCCCATAGAAGATGGCAACGGTTGCCTTGGATGATATCCTGGCTCCATTCTGGCCTAATATTTTCCCCCCATGTAACATCATTTATTTTCCTTCTTGGAGACGGTAGGATCCACGGCTCTAACCCTAGCATGTAGGCAGTGCTAGGTACGCCCGCCATGAGTATGGGTTGGATGAATTAGCAGCTCTTACGAGAAACCAAATTCCTTGAGTGTTGGGAAGACCAGATGAGATCTGGGTGGCCCAGGAGAAGCTGTTGACCACGATCGGGTGAAAATGTAGCAGCAGGTGACCGAGAAGAGATAGCTTCTGGATGAAGAGGGGTCACCTCCGTCCTGGAGTCATCGCTAGATTCGCCGGAGGACCTGGGAGGAGAATGCTTTTTCTTTCTTTCTTTTCCTGAGCTTTATGTAACAGACCTGGGCTTGTGCAAATCACACTTCTGTAAATGGAAACTTATTTTAAATGTTCCAGCAGAGAATGCTATTTAAAGGACTCTGAGGCCAAATGAACTGAGCAATTTGGTCTTAGCGGGCACTCTGTCGGGGTGTTGCTCACAGGGCCTGAGGGGTTCTCTCCCATTGTCCGTATGTTGCGCATGCATCTCCATGATTTCCTCTCCCCTGGCCCGACCCCCTTTCTTCCCGTCTTTGTTCCTGCCTTTGCTGGAGCTGAGCTTTGAGGGGTTGTAGTTTCACTTCCACAGGGGGTGCTCTGTGTACAGTGGGCAGCAGCCCCTTCCTTCCTAGACCAATCAAGTCCAACTGTTGAGGGTCGAGCAAAACACTCGCTTTGCGGGGCAGGGGATGCCTATGATCAAGGGGTACGGGGTGATGGTCTCTGGTGATATCTCTGCCCAGCCATTGTTTGGGAACCACTGACCAAAGAGACAGCCATGTGTCGCTGGCCCTTGGCACACCCTGTGGGACCTATGTGCTAGACAAACAGGCCATCTTTACCAGAGCGAGCCGCTGGGAATTTCCCCGTCGGCGGGTCCCAGGACCGGCTGGTTTCCACAAGGACTGGAACCCCTCTTAGTAATGCCCGTGTCTTGGACCAGAGCAAAGTGCCGTGACCAGAGCTTGCTGGAGTGTGTCCCAGTGCCCTCCGGGGGTGGGGGTGGGGGTTCTCCTCGAAATGGGCTTTGGACTGCACAGGCTCCTTCTTGCCCCGCGCTGGTTCCTGGCCACCTGGACTGTACCTGATCCCTCCAGAGACACAGCTGGGCTTTCTGGAGAATTGGGGGAAGATGTGCCCAGCCTTTGGCTCAGAGCGCCCAAGACAAAAGTCACGGGTAGATGGGTCTGCAGAGAGCTGGGTTTGGCCCCTGTCTGTTCGTCTCCAGGTCGTCTCCACTCGGTCTTCTGAAAGCCCTGCCCCCTTTGGTTCCCACTGGACCCAGAGATGGCAACAGCAGACGAGAGGAATCTACGGCTGACAATCACCGTGTGTAGAGATCAGGGCAGAGGGGCGGTGCCCGCACTGGCGTGAATAAGGAGTGCGATGGCATGCATCTGGGGGAGAACGGGCCCTGGGCGGAGAAGGGAGCTCTGCTCTGTGGCTCCACCCCAGAAACCCCATTTGTTCACCTGCACTGTGCGCCCCACCTTTCTTAAGTGCTGAGACGGCACGAGGGACAAGATCCTTGTAGAAAGATACTGAAGGGCCAAACAGAAATGAGGACTGCATCACGCACATGTGCCCAGTCCGGATGGAAACGCGTCCCCCAAAAGACAGCGTGGCAGCCCTGCCCTCCACGCCTCACATTTGGAAACAAGGTCTTTGAGGATGTCAGCGTGAGGCCACCCTGGAGGAAACCAAAAAACTCAACTGCCACCGAGTCGATGCCGATTCACAGCGACCCTATAGGATCCGGGTATCACTGCCCCTCCCCCCTGGGGGGGGTTCGAGGCTGTAAGGGAGTAGAAAGTCTCATCTTTCTCCTGCAGAGAGCGGCTAGGGGTCCCAAACTGCAGATATGGTGCTTAGCAGCCTGACTGATAACCACTATGCACGTCCCAGGACCCCTCTCCACCCCAGGGTTGGAAGGTGGACTCGAGAAGAGACGCAGGCAATTCCACAGAGAGAAGGTGACTACATGACGACAGTGGCAGGGAGTGTAGGAGCCAGAGCCTCCAGCCAAGGATCACCAGAAGCCAGAGAGGAGCCCTGGCGGCAGAGTGGTGATGAGGAGAGCTGACTGCAGGGTCAGCAGTTTGAAACCACCAGCCGTCTCCAAGGGAGAAAGGAGAGCTTTCTACTCCTGTCAAGAGTTCCAGTCTCGGAAAACCCACTGGGGCAGTTCTCCCCGGCCCCATAGGTATACCAGAAGCTAGGAGACGGGCACGGGACCGGCTTGCCCTCGGGGCCCTCGGAAGGACTTGTTCCACGCCACCTGCCTGGCTGGCTTTGTGGGCCCCCGTGTAGATAGCAGCCCCGAGAAACGAAGGAACGGAGAGTGTGGACCTCAGGAGGTCATACCTGGGAGATCACAGGCGAGGGAGGCTATCCTCCTGCCCTTTGGGGCCATGGGGGTGCAGACTAGGAGAAGGTACCAAGTGTTCAGGCATCTGAGGGTGAGATGGCCCTACTGGCTGTGGAGGCAGGACAGGAAGGAGGAGCTGAGGCTGCTGGAGAGGAAACAGCAGCGAGGCCCGACCTTGCCTGGAAAAGGCAAGCCCTTCCCAGCTCCTCCAGATGCCAGACAGAGACACGGGGTCCAGGGAGAGATGCAGCACCCCATCTCCCCTGCCATGAAGTCGATGCGGACTCATCTCGAACCTATAGGACACGGCAGAAAACGGCTCCGGTGGGTTTCTGAGACTGCAGCCTCTATGGAAACAGAAAGCCTCGTCTTTCTCCTGAGGAGCAGCTGGTGGTTTTGAAGTGCTGTGCTTGCAGTAAGCAGTCTAATTCATAGCAACTACACCGCCAAGGTCTCCTTACACCCAACAGCGCTGGTTGTCTTTGCGTGCACGCTGCCACCTGCGCCTCGAGATCGAGAAGCGTTGCCGTCGAATAGGGGGATAAAATGGTGGTGAGGATGGCGCAGGACCGGGCAGCGTTTGGTTCTGCTGTGCATCATAGGGCCACAGCGAGTCAGAACCGACCCGACAGCACCTCACCACAGCAGCAATGGGGGGAGACATCTAAGCCGGCCACCATCTGGGAAGATGAGTGACTGGTTGGGGGTGTGGCAGAGGAGAAGACAAGGAAGCAGGCAAGGCCGCCGGACAGTGGGTTCCAACAAAACAGCCTTCCGGAAGGCCGCCTTTCCCAGAAGCCCGGGGCAGGGTGTTGTGAAAGGTTATTCCGGAGTCGAGCAGTGAATGCTGACTAGCCGGGACATGTCTGAAAGGGGCGTGCCCGGGGCCAGCTTTCTAGGCAGATGACTTGTCCGAAGACAGACACACACACAGGAGGAGTCTTCCGGCGTGGAACCTGCGAACATGACGCTGCAGTTGAGGTCGCTCGAGAAGAGGAACCGGGGCTTCCTCTCCGGCCAGAGAAGCAGAAGTCACGGAGGGAGTGCCTTTCCTAAGCCCCGGGCCCCAGAAAGTACGGGAGAAGAGAGATGAACTCACTTCTCCTTTCCCAAAGACTGGGCACTTGAGTGATTGAGTTACGGGGGGTCTCTCTGCAGTCTTCTTTTCCACGAGGTTCTCCGTGTCCCGCTGGGCTCCGGTTCTGTCCTTTAGGTGTTGCGTGCCTCATTCCGCAGAGAGGCCCAGCGTCTTCCTTCTCCTGGGTCTGGTCTCAGTCCGGAAACTGAGCACCGAGACCTGTGCACTGGGGTGACCCTGCTGGCATTTGAAATCCAGTGACCCAGCTTCCACCATCACAGCAAACACAGGCCACCACGGCACCCCACACTGACAGTCCCCGGAGGAGGACCTCACGCTTGGGGAAGAGGAAGGCCCTTGAGATGAATTGACCCTGGGGCTGTGTCCATGAGAGCAGTTGGGAAGATGGTGCTGGACCAGGCGGTGTTCCGTTCTGTTGTACATAGGTCTCCAGGAGTCGGAACCGACTCGGTGACACCGAATTACAACCTGAAGTCTAGACCAGTGGTTCTCAACCTGCCTCATGCCTCGACGCTTAAATACAGTTCCTCCTGTGGCGGTGACCCCCAACCATCACAAGATTTCCGTTGCTACTTCATCACTGTCATTTTGCTACTGTGATGAATCGTCATGCAACTATGTGATAGGCAGGATGTATTTTCATTGTTACAAATTGAACATCGTTAAACATAATTAAAGCATAGTGATGACTCACAAAACAATGTCATTATAGATTGTGACATATTTATGCGTTTTCCGATGGTCTTAGGCGACCCCCGTGAAAGGGTCGTTCGACACCCCCCCCCCAAAGGGGTCGTGACCCACAGGTTAAGAACTGCTAGTATAGACCAAAAATAGAGAACCTTTTTCCTGCCAAGGGCTACCTGGATATTTATGACATCATTCCCAGGCCGTGCTGGTCAAACATTTCATCAACTTACCCGTCATGTGATAGCTGGTTTTGCTCTCTGGTGAGGTGTGTGATGTTCACTAGTATCGACAGTCTCACAGGCCTTAGAGGGCCCACAGGAGTCCTAGTGGTGTAATGGTTATGTGTTGGACTGCGATCTGCATGGTCGGCAGTTCGAAACCACCAGCAGCTCATTGAGAGAAAGCCTGGCCTTTCTTCTCCCGTCAACAGTGACCGTCTCAGAACCCCACAGGGGGTGGTTATGAGTCAGCATGGACTCAATGGCAGCAAGTTCAGGCGGGGGGGAGGTTGGATTGCACCCCAAAGCCAGACTTTAGACTAAATTTGGCCATCAGCCCCCTTTTCAGAAAAAAAAGTGGCTCAACACCCCCCTGCCAATTAAAAACATTTGTACTCTCCCCGTATTCCAGGATAAAGAGTCGGTTTCTGCTTTGGCATCCCCCTAGCAGGATTGCCCTAGCACCTACTTTGGAAAAGACTGTTCTAGAGACGAGATGATTGCCCAGTAGCTGCCTCTGTGCCATAAGCCATAGAGTTCCAGAGGCACGAGAGTTTCTCATTTTCAGGAAGTCCACCGAGCCTGTTTTTATCTTTTGTTGCTTATGGTTTGAATGTCACGCTTAGAGACCCATCTCCAAACGCACGGTCATAAAGATTTACCCGCTTAGCTTCTTTGAAGAGTGTTAGGGTTTAGCTCTTACCTTGGGGTCTTTGTCCCACTGTGAGTTAATTTTTACATGCAGTGTGAGGTCAGGGCCCCACGTGAACCTTGTGTACATGGACCTTCCCCCATGGAGGGGACTCCTCCATTCGCATGGAGTGATTCTGGGCCCCTCGTCATCATTGGACCACAGCTGGGTGGCTGACTGCCCGACTTTCAATTCTGTTCCATTAGACCAGCCGTTCTCAACCTGTGGGTCGCGACCCCTTTGGGGGTCGACAGACCCTTTCACAGGGGTCGCCCAAGACCATCGGAAAACATAAATATTTCATGATGTATAAGGACATATGGTTCTTGTGATTCATCACTATGCTTTGTTTCAATGATGTTCAACTTGTAACAATGAAATTACATCCTGCCTATCAGCTATTTACATGACGATTCATCACAGTAGCAAAATGACAGTAATAAAGTAGCAACGCAAATAATGTTATGGCTGGGGGGGGGTCACCACAGCATGAGGAACTGTATGAAAGGGTCTGGGCAGGAGGAAGGTTGAGAAACCACTTCATTAGACTGTATCCTATCCTCGTGCTCGGAATGCACCGTTTTGACTACGAGTGCTTTGTAGTATGTTTTGAAATCGGGAGGAATGTGCCCTCCCTACTTTGTTCTTTTTGTTTTTTGCTCCCAAAATTGCTGCGGAGGCACCTCCAAGTCCATGTGAACTTGAGGGTTGGCGCTTCCAGATAAAGAAGAAAGACATTAGCCTGGATTCTGCTCCCATCTATCTGTCTTAATCTCTGTACTCGGGCTTTTGCCTTCATCACTCACCTGACAGGGCTCTCGCTGAGGTCCCCGATGAAGTCCTTGGAGTCTGTTAGGCCAGTCTGACTAGGGAAACATACGGTGACACTGATGGACGTCTAAGAAAGAGCTCTGTACCAAGAAAGCATGTCCACATCAAAATGGCATTCCTGCCCAGTCTAACGCAAGTCCCTGACGCCGATGCTGGTCCATAAGGCCCTCTTCAGACCCACGTTGCCCCATGCCAGTGACACAGGGCGGTGAGCCAGGAAGCAGCAAGATCACGGTGGTGGGTGCCCTCTCAAGTCAGTGGGAAAAGTGGCGAGATGCCGACTGCTCTCAGAGCCGTCATCAGCAGAGTGCCAGCAAGCAGTCAGGCAACGGGGCAGGGAGAGAGAGTCTCTGTTCACCTTGCTCTTACACAAAAGGCCAAGGGCATCAAAGAGGTATCACCAGGCTGTGACCTAATGGAGAGGTGTGACTGCACCCGGAGACAGGAGTCTCTGACTTAATCCCTCCCTGCCACAGTGCCATAGCCAGAGCTAATTCTTAGCCCTCATCTCTCAACCCCTCCCTCCCTCCTCCTTACTGGCTGATTTTCCCCCCTCAGTCTTCCTTCCTGGTTCCTCCTCATCTCCTTGACTTTGTTGGGACATTCCAGGGCTTCATCTAGGACGGTTCTCATTGTCCCTTGCATCCGCTTCCAAGTGGGTCTCATCCGGCCCTGTGTCTTCAAATGCCATCTTTACGCTGCGAACTCCCAAATCTCCATCTCCAACCTGACCCTCTCCGGTCCTTTCCAGGTTTCAGAGAATGTCCAGTGGGCACCGCCAGTGTGGTCACGCACGGAGCCCACCTGTCCCTCCACCCACATGACTGCCTCCTCCCCAGTCTCCCGTGCTCAACCGATGGCCCTGCATCCTTCACGTGCCGAGGCAAAGCGATCTTAGTGGCATCCTGAGCCCCTCTCATCCTCACACCCGACATTCAATCTTCCAGCACATTCTGACCGCTCACCTTCAGAACATAGCCAGTCTCCTTCCAGTTCTCACGCCTGGTCTGAGCCATCGTCGTGTCTAGCCTGGCTTTAAGCTCCTAAGTGCCACCCCTGCTTCCTCTCCTCTTGATTCTTAGGACTGCCATCAGGATTAACAGAATAATGCTTTGAAAAGATGCAAGCGTATTTTTAGAAATACAGTGGGCCCACCGGGTCCTGCCTGATCTGGCTGCCGCATCTTCCCTCTTGCGCACGCGTGTGTAAAACCTACTTGGCACGAAAATAACCGTCCTGAAATGTGTGTGTGTGTGTGTGTGTGTGTGTGTGTGAAACCTCCATGGCATGAAAATAACCATCCTGAAATTGCACAGTTCTGCAGCTTCTAGTACATTCTATACAGCCACCGTCTCTCACTAGTCACAAGACATTGTCCTCGTTCAAAAGAAAACTTGAAGCCCAGTAACCGGGTTCCCGGCCCCTTCTTCCCTCCCTTCAGTCCGTAGCAACATAGAATCTGTTTCTCATTCTATGGGTTTACCTGCTGTCCGGTTCTAGCCCATAGCGACCCGTGCAGAGCAGAACAAAACACTGCCGGCCTGGGCCACCCTCACCATGGGTCTTAGGTCTGAGTCTGTTGCTGGCAGCCCCTGTGTCCATCCGGCTTGTCGATGACCTTCCTCGTGTTCGCTGCCCCTCTACTGCACGGAGCCTGCTGTCCTTGAGCGACTGGCCGTTCCAGGAAGCTTGTCCAAGGTCCATGAGACAAAGTCTCGCCAAGCCTTGCCGCTGAGGACCATCTGGCTGTACTTCTGCCAAGATAGGTGTGTGTGTTCTTTCGACGGTCGTGGTACTTTGCGCATTCTTTGCCAGCACCGTGATTCAAATACACGGATTCTTTTATCTCTTGGACCGCTGGTCACAAGATGAGCAGTTCGAAACCACCGGCTGCTTCAGGCGGGGGAGACGAAACCTTCAACTCCCAGTCTCGGGCACCCACGAGGGCAGTTAGTTCTACCCTGCCCGGTCAGGGTCCCTGTGAATCAGAATTGGCTCGGTGGAGGTAAATTTGGTTTGTTTCAGCTTTTGGCGTGGGCGTGGGGGTTATTTCCTAGAAAAAGATCCGTGTAACATGATCTTCTATGATGTGCTTCTCCTTTAGCATGAGGTGTGTGGCGGCTCTGGCGTTTCTGGGGTTCCGTGTAGCCTTGGGCCCTGCAGAAAGCTCGTGGGAAAGTGGAATGAAAAGAAATGGGATTTTCCCACAGACTTTCTGAAGCCGTCTCCTCTGTGTGGACATCTTCCTGCCTTCTTGGGGCTGCAGGATGCCTCTGTTGTGCACGGACACCCCCATCTATGGGCCTTTCCTCCATGTTTCCCTGGGTGTGCTCTGTTGAGCGAATTTGGAGTGGTGTTGCTATGAGTACTAACGACAAACATTCCTGAGGACAACCCGTCTGAGTTAGGTGGGGTGTCTACCTGGGAGCGGAAGTGCGGGGTCACAGGGTTAATTTCAGGAGCCCAGGTGACACAATGAGTAAACACTTAGCTACCAACTGAAAGGTCTGGGTTCAAGCCCACCCCTAGCTTCTCGTCATTCCCACCTCCAGGTCCCCACCTGGGGCTCTGAGGGGTTCAAACCCTTTCATGCAGTTCCTCATGTGGTGACCCCCAACCATCACATGATTTGCGTTGCTACTTCATCACTGTCGTTTTGCTACTGTGATGAATTGGGCGACCCCTGGGAAAGGGTCGTTCGACCCCCAAATGGGTCTCGACCCACAGGTTGAGAACTTCTGTTCAGAGTAACAAGACCTCATATATGTGGGAACTGCTGTGCCCACCCCTGCTCCCGCCACCGCGTTCCCAGAATTTCTTTGCTCTCAGAACATCTCGCCTTTTCTCACCTGTTCACGGCGGTTCCCCGTTGTCCTGGCTGGTTTCAGCCTCTGCCACCCGCCCACCTTCTCTGCCATCCTCTCAGGAAGGCCTTGCCAGAGCCGAACGCATCGTCTGTTGCTGGGCAGATGCCCTGGCACGAGGTGGTTGAATTATCGCCCCCAGGGGTGGTCGAAAGTTAACTGCACTGAGAAAAGGGGGCTCCTGTTTCCAAGACTGCCCTTCAGGGGATGCAGCTCCAGGTGAAGCGAGCGCTTCTGCCCATTGTTATGGCCGTGCCCACCGGCCTGCTGTCAATGGGCTGAGGGGACGGAACCACTTCGCTGGTCAACCCTGTGACATTGGATTGCGTCCGGCCCACGTCCATCTTGTTCTCTTGGTTTCCACCCAGCGTCACATCCTGTCGAATGCACTTGCTGCCAGGCCCAGCACCCGTGTGATCTGTCACGTCGTCCTCTGGCGCGTCCCTGGGTGGAGATTACCCACCTGGACGTAGGTACAGGTACAGGGGACAGCCCTGGGACGCCAGCCCACCATCGCTGCAAGAGGATGGTGGCCCCTGAAGGAGCCAAGAGCCAGGCAGGAAGCGTGACTTTGTAGCCACCGAAGCTGCTGCTCCTCTGCAGCTGCATCCCTTTTTCCTCTTCCTTCTCCCCATTCTCCCTCTTCCCCTCCCCCCTGCCCCCTCTTCCTCCCCTCCCTCCACCTGTTCCTTTTCCTCCACAAACCTTGTTTCTTCTTAGCCACTCATAGCAGAGTGTAGCTCAGATGCATGTGCAAGGAAGGAATCTGGAGGGTTTGTAAGGCTGTGGTCCATCGCTCTCGCTCTCTCTCTCTCTCTCTCTTTCTCTTTCTCTTTCTAATGACTTTAACTTGACTTACTTGTTTTTATTTATGGATGTCTTTTTTTATTTTCCCTTTGGTTTACGGACCCTACTACCTAGCAAGAAAAGCATATTCTCCCGAGTCGTACAGCCCGCCTCATTCAAACTGGAGACAGCATCGCAATCGGCACCAACCCTTAAACTGACAAAGCTGGTCTTGACTCTCGGGCCATTCGAAACTTGGCACTCGTTTGCCGGCCACGTCTCCGGGCTCCGGTCTCGTCAATGGGGACATTGGTCAGACGTCCTGGGAATGGAAACGCAGGCACCACATCCCTCTGTGAAGTCTGGACCAGAGTGTCGGCAAAATTTTGAGACAGAGGAGCCAATCCCGTCCCTCACGGCAATCCAAAAATGCCTCGAGAGCCATCAGTAGATTGTCACAAAGGAATGAAATCCCCGTTATCCCATCGTCTTCCGTGCGGCCTCAGAGCCACATGCACGCGGCGAAAGAGCCGCAGATGGCTCATGGGCCCTGGTGCAGATCCTTAATGAAACAAAGTCAATCTCTCCGGTGACTTGCCCCTGATGGCGCCCTTTGGCTTTTTGGAGCCTCTCCTGGGTATTGATTGTGTGGCGTCTTACCTTCTCTTCCTCTTGGAAATCCCCAGCTGACTCGGTCATGCCTGCTCCCTGGGCACCTCCCCTGCCCCCACCTACCTGCCAGGAGCCCTCCCCAGGGCTTGTGGGCCACCTTTGCTGGCCGGCTTTGTTCCTCATCCAAGACAAAACCTGGAGCCCACCCAGCCCCGGGGGCTCTCTCAGGGTCTCCTCACCCTGCTGCGGTTTCTGTTGTGAAGGGCCTTTGGGGCGGTTCTAAGGCCCAGGCGACCTATGGATAATGGAGGGAGAACCGGCCAGTCCTGTGTCGTCCTCCCAATTCTTTTTCTATTGGATCACGGGGTGGCAGCTGCCGTGTCACGTCACGTTCTGTTTGAGGTTTTGTGGCCCTATGGAGCTCCGCCTGCCTTGGGCGCTTCAAAAGCCATTCTGAACCGAGAGGGGGGTAGAACAGGGAGTTTCACCACCGCCGTTATCTCGCCATCCCCGGTATACGGTTGATGGAATGCGGCTTGTCCCACTCTGTGTCCCATCCATTTTTTTGCTTTACTTGGGACGAGGTAGCCTTGTGGCAGAGCCCCTGCGTGTTCTGGAAGCGTCTCTCATCTTGGCTTTGGCGTTCTGAGGCCACTGGTCAGTTTGCACCCTGGGCAGAATCACACATGGAAGGGACTGGTGCCCTCACACTGGCTTCTCGGCTTCAGACCGTCTGTTTGAAGCCGCAGCATCAGAGAGGGGGGAGGAAGGAACAGAAAAGGACCTTTATGTCCCTGAAACCAAAAAACCAAACTCCCTGCCATCGAGCCGACGCCAGCTCCTAGTGGCCCTAGAGGACAGGGTGGAACGGCCCTGTGTGTTTCTGAGACTGTCACTCTAGACTGGAGTAGAAAGCCTCATCTTTCACCTGGGGGCAGCTGGTGGTTTCGAACTGCTGACCTTGCCGTGAGCAGCTCAATGGATAACCACGCCACCAGGGCTCTTCTTTATAAGGGGCTATCTCTTTGAGGGCAAGATCAACTCTCCTTTACCAGTGTGCTCTCTAGAAGCACCTCGTTCAGGGCCCAGCACACCATCAGCTGCAGGCAGGTAGACAAGTTGCTGGTCACCGACCGAGCTGAAGGACCCACTCTGGCGTTGTAGGACACAGGCTGCTGCCGCTGTACGGGGACCTGACCAGAGGGAGTGGTGCACGTGTGTGGGGTTTTCTCGGATCCCTTAACCCGTCTTCCCTTCCACAGGATCCGGTTTCAGGCCAGCACCCTTCCTTTCTCCAGTCCTTTGAAATCTGCCGGCTTTCAAACAGCCTGGCCAGGTACACAGCACAAATTCAGACCATGTTTGGGGGGCTTGAGGGTAGGAAGAAAAGGGTGATGGGAACCCAATTCCGGGGGGCCCCAGCCTATGACAAGGCACACAGAATACTAGGCATTAAATATATATGTATGTATGTATGTATATACACACATATATATTTATATGCTTTATTTTAAATTACTTATAGGACACAATGGATGGATGTCTGAATTGTGATACGATGATCAAATGATTTTAAATAAAAGACTTCCAGCATAATATTGAATAAGATTGGTGATTTTAAAAATTACTTACAATTGGCCTCACACCATGCTTAAGGACTTCCATCCTGCCTCCTAGTTCCGGTGTCTCCGGGCTGGGGTCTTAAAAGCTTGCCAGCCGCCATTCAAGAGAAGACAATGGGTCTCTATTTGCCTGGAGCAACAGAGGGAGCCTCAGGAACAGGAGGAGGATCTGGAATGTGTGGCTAATTGCCTCCCTGAACAATGGCCTCCTTTGCTCTGAGACCAGAACTGGATGGTGCCTGCCATCACGGAGCATTTTGATCAAGGGTTCCATAGAAGAATCCTGATCAAAAGGGGGGAAGTGAACGGGATGTTTAATTTTCCTGGACTTTGGACTTTTGTAGTAGATGAACCCCTGAGACTATTGCCTTGGGGATGTCTTCAAGCCTGAGACCCAAAGTCTTCTTAAAACTGAACAACAGCCTTCTAGCTTAACTGATAGATTTTCTCAGAGGTCTGCCCTGAGCATCACATTCTTGCAAGAATTATCTCTATGGGCTCCCTTTGATAACAGCAACTCAGAAGATTAGAGGGGAATCTCAGGGGCCACGGGGGTTTATGTTAATGATGTTGCTGTGAACAAGGCCCGGGATTGCCTGACAGTGTTTTGGCCAAAGACAGATGCCGGGTTTATTCCAGGAGCGCTCGACTTCGAGCGCAAGACCAGAGGAAACAGTGGGGTTTGCTCTCTCCGCACTGCTTCAGAAGCCCTGCAAAGGTCAAGCACGTCATATGCTCCAAACCGTAGGACAAAAATCAGGTTTTGCAGTCATCACAGAAAGCAGTGATATATACCCACTTTTCTCCAGGGCGTACTAGACCTCCATCTCTGTTGTTTATCTCCACGAGGGATGCCCATGCCTGGCTGCTCATCCTCATGGACTTGCTCATGGCCTTCCTGAGTTAGAACAGACCTATTAATTAAGCTTCGAAGGGATTTTTACTACAAGGGAGAGGCGCTCTTAGATGTTGTCTTCCCAGCCCAGCCCGAGATTGTGCTACGTCTCTAGTACGTTGGTTAACAACAGGCTAACTCTCCACCCCCTCTTGTCAATGAGGGGGGACCAATTCCGAGACACGTGCGACTGGTTGCACATCCTGAAAAGTGTAATCATGCTCCGTGAATTGTACGTGTAAACACGGTAGAACTGGCGTGCGTTGGCTGTATAAATTCTCAGTAACAATGGAATAATACAATTTAAAGAGAAAAAAGGGGTATTTGACTGTGGGGACCCTTAGCCAAATACTCAGGGTATAAGCAGGAATACGTGAGTCTCATTTGCTGGAGAGTGCTGACGCTCTCAGGGGCCAACACGTCCCCCGTGAACTCAGTGCAACAGAACGAACACGCGCGCACGCGGACCAGGGCCATCCTCACCATAGTGGCTGTGTTTGATGGAGCCCCGTGTGGCTGCTGTGCTTTCCATCATTTTTTCCTTTTCATTTATTGGTGGCCCTCTACTTTACCCCAGGCCGTGTGTGTTTCTCCAGGGACCGGTCCCCCCATGACATGTCCGGAAGACCCGAGACAAGGTCCGCAGGAGGTGACGCCTCCTCTCTTCTCAGGAGTATTATGCCTGTCGTTCTTCCACGGTTAAACGAAAGCAAGGGCTTTGCTTGTAAAGTTTTTAAATCATTTTATTGGGGGCCCGTCCAGCTCTTATCACACTCCATCTAGCCACCCATGGTGTCGAGCACATGTGTACATTGGTTGCCGTCATCATTCTCAAAACATTTGCTCTCCACTTAAGCCCTTGGTACCAGCTCCTCATTTTTTATCCCCACCCTCCCTCACAAACCCTTGATAATTTATAAGTCACTGTTGTTTTTTCATGTCTTACACTGGAGAACAGAAAAGCAACGTCACGTGAGGCGAGAGAATGGAGCGTCTTGCTGTTGGTCTTGTCTGGTGCCATCGAGTCAGTTGCGACCCACAGCGACCTTATGCACAACCCTGCCCAGTCCCAGGCCATCTGCGGGGTACCAGCTGCCACAAGCAAAATGAGTCCAAGGGGCAGTTATGTAATTGAGGGGTAAAACTAAAGGGACATCAGACAATACAAGGCATGTAATTGCTCACCTCCCGGACGGCCATGATCTCAGCAGCCAGGTCCACGCAGAGAGAGAGAATATAATTTCAATCACAGCTATGTTCAGAGACGTGCAATCCGCCCCCCCATCACATCGTAACCGGGAAGGGGTTATACAATGGGCATGCATAAGTCAGAGGGGGACAATCGAGGGGTGTAAACACAATTGGATGGGGCGGCACTAAGGGTATGCATGTGACAGGATGGGTGGCCTTCTAACCATGGTCCTCTTTGAGTTGACTCGACCTTGTCTCTGGGCTCTCCTTCAGGGAAACAATCCACTATCCCTATCAGATGGGAGTGGGCCCTACTCAGAGTGGGACAGACTATAGTCTGATTGCTCTAGGGAGCTGATAACCCTCAGGGAAGTAACCTCGAAGCAGCTTGCGTTGACCTCCAAGTGTATGGTCATTTACCATGTGCAGCAAGGAGCATCTTAGGTTTGGCAAATATTTGGGGGACAACTTGGGGGGAAAACCTTCTGCCGCCCACAGACATCTTCACAGTGGTTCCTACGTCTGAGCCCGTTGTTTGCAGCCACAGTGTCAGTCCACCTCCTTAAAGGCCTCCCTGTTCTTCACTGCCCCAGGACTCCACCAAGCATGACGCCCTTCTCCAGGGATTGGTCTCTCCGGACAACACGTCCAAAGCATGTGAGATGAAGGCTTGCCATCCTTGCCTCCAAGGAGCACTCTGGGCGTACTCCTTCCAAGACAGATGGGTGTGTCCTCTTGGCGGTCCATGAAGCATCTTAGATGCGAAAAGCCGTGTCCAGAAAGTGAGAGAGACCAAGGTGCCGTGAGCTGATGAGGACATGTGTCTGGCCAACAGTGATCCTCCTGCCTGCTAGGTGCGGAGGGACCGTCCACTGGGGTAGCTATTTCAGTGGCCTAGTAGGGAGATATTGGGGTTTGGGCTTGGATGAAGGCAGAGGAGCGGGTGAGAGGTAGAAGTGACAGAATTACCAGGGGGTGGGAGGAGGGCATTGAGGTAAAGGTGACTTCTTGGTGTTTTGCCTTGAGCAACTGGGTGGCGGAGATTACGAGAGGAATGAGTTGGGTAGTAGGCATGAAAGCCAAAGTTCTGAGCTCGCAGCTGTGATCACTGAGGAGCCAATGGGGACGAGCCATCAAAGAAAGTCAGGGAACCAGCTGTGTGAGGCTTGAGCCAGCGTATCAATTGCATGAACAGGTCCGTACAGGAGACACAATGGGCTGCTAACCTCAAGGTCGGCTGTTTGAAACCACCAGCCGCTCCACGGAAAAAAGATGGGGCTTTCTACTCCCATAGTGACCGCCTTGTAGAATCCTGCTGGACGGGACTGGACTATGGAATGACGTGATACCTGTATCAGCTCCCAATGAAATGGTCTCGCTTTCTCCTTCTGCCTGTGCTTCAGGGGCCCTGGTGGCATACATAGTGGGTTATACATTGGACTGCTAACTGCAAGGTCAGCTGTTCAAACCACCCACCGCTCCTCGGGAGAAAGATGAGGTGAGGCTCGCTGCTCCCACACAGCCTTGGAAACCCGCAGGGGGTGTTCTGTTCTGCCCTGTCTGGTCACAGTGAGTCAGAAACTGACTCGGTGGCGGTGAGTCTGCTTTGGTTTTTTCTTCTGCTGTTCTCAGCCTTTGCTTCCTTTGCCTCCCACCCCCCGCTGTGGGGGGAGGGGGGAGTTTCAGGACTGGCCACCCCATCAACTCATCCCCTTTGCTTGCCCCCTAGCCATGAAGCCTTTACCAACTGGCCAGGGGCTGGCAGCCCTCACGCTGCCGGCTACACGCCACGGGAGGGTGCATGACGGACCAGACAGTGGCCGGGGGAGTCGTGGAGAAGGGAGCCTGAGAGAAAGCCACCCTTCCTGTGGTGCCTGCTGATAATTGGCTCTCCGGAACCAGCCAGGCCCACAGGGGGCAGCCGGGTCAGGAAGTGGTGTACAATGCTACCCTTTCAGGGGACACACTGTATGGTCCCTGGTCCCGAGTGACTCTAAGAAATCTGGAGAACAGCCTGTTCTGAGGGACACCCTCTAATCTAAACACACACACACATGAAGTAAGCAAAAGAGCCCTGGACTTGCCACTCTCTGCCCTGGGAGGGTCCCCAGGTCCTGACCTACAGCCGGGTCAGCACCAATTCAAAACCCAATGACTTCCCGTCTGGGGCAGGGAGTGTACCACGTGTCATGTCACATGTGTCGTGTATGGTACTTGGGAAGATGGAGTCCTGGGGAGCAGTCGGTCCTAAATAATTTGGTGGTTTATTGAGCCTCTGGGCCCCTCGGGGACTGCCATCTTGGTGGGAGCCAATGTCATTCTAAGCATCAAATCCGGTTAGGAAGGTCAGGAATTCAAAGAAAAGAAACCTTGTAGCCTGTCACGGCTTGAAGATGGGGAAATGTGGTCTGGGCACCGAGGAGGAGGAGGAGGAGGCAGGATTGGGAAAAGAGGTTTCAGGTTGGCTTCCACCTGGAATCACCTCAGAAGAAAGATGTGCCATCCGTGTTCCCCGAAAACCAGCCACCATGTCAGTCTGGGTAGACTAGAGAAACAAAACGCATAGACACTCACATTGTAGAAGAGAGAGTTGTACGGAAAGGGTCAGTGTACATTAAGAAAGCATCCCAGTCCAGTCCCAGCCCATAAGTCCACCATTAGCCACTGTGTCTGACACCGATCTACAAACTCGCAAAACACGCACTCTGATGCAGACTGCAGGAGGAAAGCCGAATCAGTGAGCCGTGTAAGCATCTCAGCGCTGGCAGGGGTCTCCACACGGCTGCTCCAGCACCCAGGGCTGCATCGGGCTAGATCCATGCGGCTTCTCCTCAGGGATGGCTCACAGGAAGTGAGCCTTGCCAACTGAGGCAAAGAACTGGCTAAAGCAGCTGCACACTGGTCTGGCCATCAGAGAGCAAGAGACCCAACCATTTATCTCTCTGCCCTTCGATTAATCCCACATGTGTTCATCGGCCAGGTTAGCACAATAAACCTTAACTGTCAAAGCTGTTGAAAACTCCGTGGGGGCAGTTCTGCCCTGACATACGGACGGGTGTCAATCCCACTCTGGATCTCTGGTTTCCTGGTGCTCAGTAGCTCTCTCTCTCTCTCTCTCTCTCTCTCTCTCTCTCTCTCTCTCTCTCTCTCTCTCCCCCTTTTTTTCTGTGTGTGAGACACATAACAGTGCATTCATGTGGGTGAAAGGTAGAATAAGGTCAATGGAAGGGAGGAAACCAGCAAAACCTAAAGAAAAGAAAGAAAACACTAGAAATCCCATGCTTTAAATAGGGCCTGCACAATAGGGTTCCCTTCATGAATGTCTGTCAGTGATATTTGTGGGTGCCGGTGCTTTGCTTCATTGAAAACCATGAGAAGGACCTGATGCTGCCAAGGATGGAGAGAACTTGGCACCTCCCCTCCCTCGCTCAGCCTCACGGTGGGCCTTGAGAGGGTGCAGCCGCTCTGGGGAACGATTTGGCAGTTCATCAGAAAGTTAAAACACCGAGGCCTGAGCTCACCCCCCGTAGATCACCTTCCAGCCAAATGATGACAGGCTTCCCAAGGTGAACAGAAACATC
This sequence comes from Tenrec ecaudatus, assembly GCF_050624435.1. Lineage (NCBI taxonomy): Eukaryota > Metazoa > Chordata > Mammalia > Afrosoricida > Tenrecidae > Tenrec > Tenrec ecaudatus. The sequence goes on along the minus strand of NC_134541.1, from coordinate 127,835,068 downwards.
AGAGAGGTCGGCTCTCCGAGACCCACCACCTGTAGATCAAAGGGGTGGCGGTCACCCAGAGAGAAGGCAGGACCGGACAGGAAAGATGGATGGAAGTGGCCCACACAGGGAGGAGTGAGAATCGGGCCGTAGTGTTGTGAGGGGCGACTCATTGTCACAAAACAGACTCGGGTTCCAAGCTCACCGCTGCTGACTTACAGCGACCCCGCAGGACAGGGTAAAACGGCGCCAGTGGGTTTCGGAGACTAACTGCTCTTGTCTGAGTAGGAATTGTATGGGAAACCGATGTGCGTAAGCTTTCACAAAGCCAAATCGCAACGCGAAAGTTAAAAGTAAATAAATGTAAGAGTTCAGATCTCCACAATAACTGGGAAGCCGTGACGTTTCGACTATCTATCCTTTGATACAATGGGGAGCCCTGGTGACCCGCCTGCCTTCTAATCGCAGCGTCAGCAGTTCAAAGCCACCAGCAGCGCCTCAGGAGAAAGATGAGGCTGTGTCTTTGCGTAAAGAGTCACACGGGCAGTTCTCCCCTGACCCTTAGAGCCTCTGTGTGTGCGCGTCGGATCGTAATGGCCTCGATGGAGATGGGTTTCAGGTTTTCTCATCCAGTGAAAGGAATTTGGGTAGCAGTTGGAAAAATGCCAGGAGTGGGGACATAAGGGACAGGAACACCGCTGCCGACCCTGTGGAAGGGTCTGAGGGGTGATCAGGAGGCGGCTGGTCCTGGGCTCAGGGCCTCCTGTGAGAATTATGTTTCCCTGGGGCATGAGAAGCGTCCCTGTGTGGTGCCCAGTGCCGAGGCAGCAGCTGGGCGCGGCCAATGCCAGGCAGCATCCCTGGCTCCTTCAGCAGGCCTGGCTGGCCCAGCTGGCCGGGAGCAACGCCCATCTGTGCTAGGGACCGGCCCGCCCCGCCCAGAGGGGCGGGGTCAGCGGGTGGCGAGAGAGCTCATTGGAGGAAGAGAAAGGGGTGGGGCGTCTGGGAAGGCCGGGAGCCACTCTCTGCGGCTCATTCATCTCATCTTCCTGTCTCCTCCCCTCCCCCCCGCCCTCTTGTTTTCCAGACTGTCAGCATCAATAAGGCTATTAATATGCAGGAAGTAGCGGTGAAGGAAAAACACGCCAGAAATATCCTTTGGGATGTTGCTTGGAAGTCGGACCCCTGCGTGAGCGAGCGAGCGAGCAAGCAGGGGCAACTACTGGGGGCTGAAGCAGGGCGGTGCTTCCCTGAGTGGGGGGAGCCCCACGGGGGCCATTTCCCCACCCCCCCACTCCCCTCCCGCCATCAGCTTGGAACCAAGTAGGCTGACTTGCTAGCCAATCCCTTCAGTTCACCAAAGCCCCCCAAAGACCTGAGTCACGTGAAGCCGCGCTCCTCCCTCCTTGGAATGAACATGAGAGAGCGGTTTTCACCTGTTGTCCACGCGCCAAGGGGGCCAAGGCGCCCCTTCCCGACTCTGGAGCGTGGGCGCAGTCTCTGCCTGTGCTCGGCCTTGCCCTCACCTGGGGGCCCAGCGCTGGGTGTCAGTTAAGAGTCACCTGTGTGAGCAGGCTCGGGCGATGCCGCAAGAGGGAGAAAAGCCCAGATGGGGCATGGAAACAGGGTGACCTCTTCACAGGGCCCAACCTGCCACCTGGGCAGAGGCCCATGGGCAGCCACCGTCCCGGGTGCGGGGCTTTATAGGGAGGTAGAGGCAGCACCCTGCACTGACACGTCCTTTAAGTGTCTGGAGTTGCATGGTCCTACAGGCTGGTGGGAGGGGGGCCTGTGACACACAGGGCAGGTGGAGTCTGGACTTCTGACTGGTGATGGAAAGCCTCCTTTCTGGCTTCTCCGGGTGACTGTGGTACCACCCATGAGGCCCCAGCAGCTGGTCTTGAGGCCATGCAGCTGCAGCCCTGGGCTGAGACCCACCCCGATTGGTGGCCGAAGGCGGCAGGCACTTTGTGATGGGGTGGGGGCACAGGCGCCTGACTTGGCTTCTGCTTCCACAGACCACGTGCTGGTAGGGGCACTATAAGGCATCCTGGTGGTACCATGGGTAAAGTGCTCGACTGCCAACCAGATGACCACGAGTTTAGAACCCACCCGCAGTTCCCAGAGAGCAAAGACCTCTCGGATCTGCTCCCAGCACAGTGACAAGCCGGTGCTGCGGGGCTGCTGGGTCTGAATTGACTTGGTCAGCTCCACCCCCAACCCCCACCACCTGCACTTCCACCACCACAGCAGGACAGCCCAGGAGGTGGCCATGCTGCAGAGGGCAGAAGTGGCACGGCTCTCCTTCCAGCCTCGGTCAGTCTAAGCAGGGATGGTGGGGACACCGTGGTTTAGGTGAAACCATCGATTGTCCCAGAAATAACTCGAAGGCCAAAAGCCGGCTGCTGCGTCCAGCCCCCCACAATCTGTGTGGGAGCCACCCGGCCCGAGGTGGTGTGGACCCTGTGGCACCTAGGGGACCCACCTGTGTTGACACAGCACCCCCATGGCAGAGCAAACTCCATGGAGGAGCTGATTCCTTGCTAGCCTTGGGGCGCTCTCTGCCCTAAGGGGCACTGGACCTGCCTGAGCGCTGACCAGCCAGGCATTCTGGGAAAAACTGCCTGTTGTGAGGCCAGTGCCAGCTAAGGATTAAAACCAAAGGGGCAAGGGGCCTTTCCTGCTACCCTCCCTACCCCTGGGGCAGCGCAGTAAGAACAGTTGGAGAATTCAGGCAGAAGTTTACCCCAGGCCAAATGAGCAGCCCCGCCATGACACACAGGTCTCAAGGGGCCCACAGTTCGTGGGTGCTGGGTACGTTTTGAAGGAAACCTCAGAAAGGCAGTAGAAGCCCACATACAGGGAATTGAGGGGGTTGGGAGACAAAGGCAGCCCTGACGCAAGGCCAGGAAGGCTTCTGGGAGAAGGGGGTAGGAAAGTCCTTTCAAAAGGACCCTGGTGGCCTCGTGGGTGGCACACGAAGCTGCTAGCCTCAAGGTCAGCTGTTGGAGCCCACCAGCCTTTGTCCAAGGGAGAAAGATGAGGCTGTCCACTCTCAGGAAGATGGAGTCCCGGAAGCCCTTAGGGGCAGTTTTGCTCTACCCTTGACGGTCACTAGGCGTGGGGATGGACTCGTGAGTCTGCTCCACAGCGAGAGCCAGACGGGTTCAGTGGAGAGGAATGGGAGATGCTGCCCAGAGGGGAGCCGCAAGGGTCAGCAGGCCAGGCTACCGGCGTCCCCAAGGGAGCCACAATTCTTGACTAAAAGCTGAAGTCTGCCTTGCCTTCTAAATGATGGACCAGAACTCTGCAGACGATCACGGTCCTTCACAGCGCTAGCTCCCGTTTCTCCCCAAGGGCCTCATCCCAAAGAGGGCCCACCCACAGCGAGAGCAGAAAGAAGCTGGCTTTGCGCGCCCAAGCACATGGGTTCCGATTAAGACAGGACATATGTGCGCACACCCTCCCCAAGCCCTTCGGGACACGTCCTCTGTAGGGGGATTGTCTGGTGAAGGTGGGTTTATTAGAACGAGACTTCTTAGTGCCAACAGTTACCAAAGGAAAGATGAGGGATCTGTCCGAAGTGTCTAAGGAGCCCTGGGGGCAGGGTGGGTTACAAAGGGACCCACTCAGCATGAGGTCAGTAGCTCGAGCCCCCCAGCTGCTCCTCCAGAGAAAGAGGAGGCTTTCCGCTCCTCTAAAGACCATGCAAGGGCAGGAACTGCCGGGCGCTATATGAGTTGGAATCGACTCAGTTGGCGCAGTGAGCTAGCTACGAGTTGGGCTGGTAACCACAAGGTGGGCGGTTTGAAACCAGTCGTAGGAAAAGGATGAGGCTTTCTACTGCCTTAAGAGTGCCAGTCTCAGACGCCCACAGCGGCATCCCTACCCTGGCGTGCAGGGTCACTGTGAGTCGCCCCCACAATCGATGGCAGTGAGCAGCTGTGACTGACGTCCCTTCTGGGGTGGCATTTTGGCAGGCCGGGCAGCCTGTTAGAGTCACTGAGGGCTCAGGTCAGGGCCCGTGTCTCTCTTTTCCTTGACGGCCCCTCACCGTGCATACTGGGCACGCACCATGAGAAAGGGGCCCAGACCTTCTGGTCTGTAGTCAACCGTCTGCCCCTCTCAAGCAACGCCGTGCTCTGCTGGAAATTCTGCCACGTGTTCCACAAGCTCCTTCGAGACGGGCACCCAAACGTGAGTTGATGGGCCTGCAGTAGGGGGGAGAGGGGAGAGTGCCATTGCCTGGGCTGCAGAGGACTGCTCTCTCCATGCCCCCCATTTCCCCTGGCCTGTGGATTGGCAGTTTGGTTGTGTTTCTCTCTGGTCTACCACCATCTGCTCCCCACCCAGCCCCACCCACCCTATGCTCTTCCCTGCTCTCTCCTCTCCGTCCTCCCCTCTCATCAGCTGTGCTCTCCCCCTCTCCAGGTCCTGAAGGATTCTCTGAGATACAAAAGTGAATTGAGCGACATGAGCAGGATGTGGGTGAGTTTAGAGATGTGGTCAGGCGCCACCTGGCACTCCTGCCCTTTCCCAGTGGCCACGGAACCAGGCCTTGGGAATGGGACACATTCAGCTCAAATTGTTAACTTATTTAGGATTTCTCCCCTATGAGAACCCCGAAATAGTACCGTGGCCGCCAGTCTCCATGGGGGTCCCTGGAAGTCACAGGAAACCTCGGTTCTCAACCTGTGGGTCCCAACCCCTTTGGGGGTTGAACGACCCTATTACAGGGGTTGCCCAATTCAGAGCAGTAGCAAAATGACAGTGGTGAAGTAGCAACGAAAATAATATTTTGGTTGGGGGGGGGTCACCACAACTATATGAAAGGGGCGCTGCATGAGGAAGGCTGAGAAGCACTGCTCCAGAGCCTGACAACTGACTGGGGAACCTCCCGTCACCGCTCCCTCCAGTCTTTGGGATCCCCTCCCTAGTGGCCTTGCCCCATTCTGACTTCTCTCCCCCACGCTGTCCACAGTGTTAGAGAATTCGTAACGCGCTTCTCGGGGAGCTCGGAGTCAGCTAAAGAAGGGGTTTTGATACATGCACCCACTTCCCTCTTCAGTTGATGATCCCAGACAATATCTGTAACCGTGGCAGGTAGGGCGAGGTAATAGGCCTTTTGAGGATCTGTATGGTTGGTTCTGATGGGTCAGACTTTGCCCTCCTGACAGAACCAGTTAAGGACTCTAGCCTCCTGGTTAAGAACTGCTGCCCCAGTTTCTCACTGTGGGTGAACGATTGTGTCGTTGGTACAAGAGGGGAAATACTGGCCCCGAGAGGGAAGCCACCACTTCCCCGAAGGCAGAAGAATGGTTCCCTGCACAAAGCTGGGCGCCATCCTCAGATCTGCCCCCAACTGCATGCTAGGAATCTATTATCTCGCTAACTTACAAAATATAGGTCCTTGTTTTCGATCATTAGCCGGTCTATCTTTTTAATATCTGTTTACTTCCAACTTTTATATGTTTTATTACATGTAAATAGCATTTACTTTTTTATTTAAAATGATAGATGTTGTCTTTCAACTGGATGGTATTCCACTTACATTGTAATAAATGGATGAATATTTTCCATCTTGCTTTTGTGCAGTTTGCCCATCTGTTCTGTTTCTTTGTTCTTGTTCTGTTTTCTTCCCCTCACTACGAATTGGAAGGTGAAAGACACCACCTTTTTATTTCTTCCAATTTTTGTAAACGCACTAAATATGCCAACACGCATGCTTCCCAAGGCTGTACTCTAGGCTCATCTTTTGGGTTTGTTTCCCCTTCTGTTCCATCTCAGACCTCTCATTCATTAGCGCTTGCTCTCTGCCTGAGCCATTTCCTCTAAAACTGCTTGGAGGGAAAGTTAGCTAGCAGCACACACCATATTTGCTCCACTGAGAAGCCTTTAAATCACGCGCGTTCTTGCAAGACATTTCCTCTGGGTGCAGAATTCTAGCATGAGAGTTCTTTTCTCCCAGCTCACGGGAGGTATGATTTGAGAAGTCTTTCCACCGTCCTCTGTGCCTACCCATCTCAGGGATTATTTGTCTTTGATGTTGCAACGTTCCCCCGCCTTTTTCCACCCTGCCGCACTTTCCAAAGTTCCTGCAACGAACAAGTCTCGTATAAGATCACCCCAAGAGAACTTTCCAAATAAAATGAATTAATTATGAAAACAGCCCCTCATCTCTGGCATTGGTCTGAACCCCCTCTGCTCACCCCCTTTGGTGTCCTCTGAGGCTGGTTTCTTTTTTAGGGGGAGGGGGTGTCTTAACTCGAGAATGTAGACGTCCAAGTCCAAACTCATACGGGGTTTCACCCACAACAGTAGTCAACAACAAAAAAACCAAACAAACAAACCCAGAACAACAAGTGCTGGAGGGGGTGGGCAGAGAACTTGGAATTCTTAGACGCTGCCGGTGGGCTTGTACATATGTCTGGCCATCGTGGAAAGCGATTTGGGAATAGAAACGCCAACTAGGGATAGAAAATACCGTGCGGCCCAGCAGTTTCTCTGCTAAGCATGTGTGTCCCCGTCCATCCCCCCCACCCCCGCAAAGAAAGAAAAGACAGAACACAAACAGACGTATGCTCTCCCATGTTCATCGAAGCCCAGTTCACAATAGTGAGAAGCTGGAGCTCGCCCAAGTGGCCGTCAGTAGGAGAATGGATAGAGAGGCTTTGGTAGGGACACACAGTGGAGTCTTGTGCATCGCCAAAACAAGCGACAGCAACAAAAGAGCGATGAAACCGGGGATGGGGCGGGGCGGGGGGGGGTTGTGCCTGGCTGCTTGGGGACAGGCTCTCTGGGAAGGCTTGCTTTTCACCAGCCCAGGCTGGTCCCATTTCAGGTGACTGTCACGTGTGTCATATGGTAGCCCCTCTTGGTCTTCTGGAATCCGCCCCGGGGATGGTTTTCATACCTTCTGTGCTTTAAATAGCGGCGGAAGGAAGGAAGAAGCCCCGGGCTGGGCTTTGACAGCTAAGGGTGTGAGCCTTGAAATACCTACATAAAACCACATGTTGGGGGTTGCTTTTGTTTTCCTGCAGCCTCAGCATGTTTGCCGACAAGAGGCGAGTATAAAAAGTGCCCGTGGAAACATAGTTGCCGCGTAAACGTAGTAGCAAACTGCAACAGTAACGAACGAGTTCTGTAAACTGTGCTGCATACTCACACTTCACAGGGCAGTGGCCCAGAGGACCATGCAGACATGTGCACTGGGCTAAATGCCCACGGCGGATCTAACCCATAGCAACCGCATGCGCAGCAGAACCAGCTCTGCCCGGCCCTGCATGGCTCAGCCTCCCACAGCCCGTCATGGCAGCCCGTCTTGGCAAGGGGCCTTCCTCTTTCTCTAAGCAGCCAGCTTAGGAGAGGAACATAGCTATGTGTCCCCATGCCCATGTGCTTGGTTACAGTGTCTTACATTTTCAACAAGGAACCTTTGTTACTTCTATAAGCACTCAGGAGTGTGGCAGCCCTGGCCCAGAAGCCTCTCCGCCCCTAACACAGTGGTTCTCAACCTTCCTCATGCCACGACCCTTTCAGACAGTTCCTCGTGTAGTGGTGACACCGCACCCCCACCACCACCACTATAAAATTCTTTTTGTGGCTACTTCATCACTATACTTTTGCTACTGTGATGAATCGGGCGACCCTGTGAAAGGATTGTTTGACACACACCCCTCTCCCAAAGGGGTCACGACCCACGGGTTGAGAACTGCTGCCCTAGGGTCTTGGTGTTGACTGTCTCTTTCTTTTGTTATTGCTGTTGAAAGGGCCACCTGAGGGAGGGGTACGGACAGCTCTGTAGCATCTACCTCAAACTGCTGAGAACGAAGATGGAGTACCACACCAAAGTGAGTCTTTGTGGGCAGTTCTGCCGCCACCCTCCTCTCCCCTCCCAACCCCATCCTCACAGCCCTCTCTTCAGCCCCTCGGCCCCTCCCTGGGCTTCATTATCAGGTCCTGCGGGCCTCTCGGGGCGTGTTCATACCCTACCCCAGCCCTGTGAGGGGAGCGTATCGTGGAGCGCAGCCTCTGGCCTGTGAGCCCTGCCAAGGGGACTAGGACTTGGGCCCATGTCCTCTTGCCCCCCGTTGTCCGAGAAGAGGAACCAGAGCCAGTCACTGGCCTTGTGAAGACGGGGCAGGTGTGCGGATCCCCTGCCTTGCTGTTCACGACCAGCACTTGTTTCTGTGTGGACAGTGTGTTTCCACCGCCGCGTGTCCCTTGTCCACGTCATGACCGTGAACAGCCGGGTGGGTCGGGCGGCTCAGGAGAAACAGCAGGTGTAAGCCAGGTGCTCGGGATTTTCTGAACTTAGCGAGGGCTCTAGGGTCAGGGACGAAGAAGACAGGAGATGGAGCTTGCCCCAGTGGGTCTCAAAGGGTGAGTCTGGTGCCGGTGAGGGGTGAGGAAGAAGAGTGACGTGTCCGGTGCAGGGAAAATCCGGCCCGAGTTGGGGAGCTGGCAGCAGAAATGGAATTTCGTGGCTTCTTCCATCCCCTTCACCTGCACGTCTCAAGTCTCCTTGGGCCTTTCTGGTCTTCTCTTTCTCCCCTGCCTTGATTTCTTCATCTAGAACAGTGGTTCTCAACCTGTGAGTCCCTTTGGGGGTCCAATGGCCCTTTCACAGGGGTTGCCCGATTCAGAACAGTAGCAAAATGACAGTGATGAAGTAGCAACGAAAATAATGTTATGGTTGGGGGGTCACCACCACATGAGAAACTGTATGAAAGGGTCGCGGCATCAGGAAGGCTGAGAGCCACTGGTCTAGAACCAGGCAGCCCGCCACGGAGTTCCTGGACCTGTCTGTCCGTTCACCTGCCCCTGCCGTCACCAGACAGCGAGCACCTGGTGTTCCTTGCTGCCTCTCTGGGTCCGGGCGCCTCACTCTCTCACACCCAGAAGTGATCAGGTAGGAACCACCCACCATTCACAGGACCGCTGCTGTTGATTCCACTGCTTGAGAGGCGTTGGGATTGGGGGGCTGGCACGAGTGTGGAAAGTACCACGGTCTACCCAAAGGACAGACAAATCGGTCTTGGAAGAAGTACGGCCAGAGTGCCCCTTAGAGGCAAGGGCGGCAAGACCTCCTCTTAAGTACTTTGGACACATGACCAGGAGAGACCAGGACCTGGTGCTGGGTCCAGCGGAGGGGCCGCCAAAAAGAGGAAGGCCCCCAAGGAGGTGGAATGACACCGTGGCCTCAACGAGGGACTCTGAGCACAGGACCAGTTGTAGGAACAGCCGAGAAGACCAGTGGTCAGAAGAGGGAAAGGACTGAGCTGATTTGAAGGGCACTGTGGATTTGGGGTACCTGACACAGGCAGATGGACTGACCGCAGAAAGAGTGTGGACGGTGCCAGAGAGCACCGAGCGTACTCACCTGTAACACCTGGCAGGAGCCTGCACCAAGCTACTCTGAGGGAAGGTTCATGTTCACGGGCAGCAGCTGGCCTCGCTAACTCCGGTCCCTCAGCTGGCTCTTCGCCCGGCACTCCCTGCTCCTCCCTGTCTTTCGCCTCCAAGTAGCTGGCTGCATCTCGGGACTTGAGCGTATAAGAATTTCTGCCAGCACCTCTCAGCAACAGGGCTATTGTGACCCTGAGTTTCCCCAAGTTCAAACTTTATGTGACTTCCAGCCAAATCCCAGGCTCCCCGGGGCTAAAACGGGAATCACTTTTTGTTCTGTGGACTGGTATCAGGAATAACCAGAGGGTGGGCACCATCCTACAAAGAGCCCTGCTGGCATAGCGGTTACGAGTTGGGCTCCTAACCACGAGGTTAGCAGTTCGAAACCACCAGCCACTCCACAGGAGAAAGATGAGGCTTTCTGCTCCCCTGAAGATTTGCCGTCTCAGGTATTCAAAGGGACAGTTCTACCCTGTCTCGTGAGGTTCCTACATGGGTCATTACAGGACGGCAGCAACGAGATGGCAGTGAGTTTGTTTTTTCCTGGGTTTTCTACGTGGTACTTTGCAGGCATGCAGTATATTCCTGCACTACGGCTCCCCGATTCCCAACCTTAGCACCCAGCAGCTCCCTGCTACTACCAGGGTTTATGATTCCTGTTCTCTGTGTGGCCCTTCCTTCCAAATTACCAGGGATGTACCAAAATTCACCCTCCTGGGCCCTACCCACGTTGGATTCAGGAGGTCTGGCACGGAGCCCGAGAACGAGCATGTCTAGCAAGTCCCTCGGTGATGCTGATGGCACCGGTCCAAGGACTCCCATGGAAAAGCTCTCTGTAGACATCTGAGTTGTGATCGAGCCAGCATGACACCCCCTCCCTCCTTTCTCTCTGGGTGCCCCTCTGCAGAGCACAGGGACTCACATGGGGTTTTAGAAGATCTTCTTGAATAGTCTTGTGTGTTAGTTGGGAGTAGACCAGAGAAACAAATCCAGAGACACTCCTATGCATGGAAGAAAGAGATTTACGTAGAGAGTAAATTGTACATTAATAAAGCATCCCAGCCCAGTCCAGATCAAGTCCGATAATAGCCCATATGTCCGATATCAGTCCATAAATTCCTCTTCAGACTCACATGCAACGCATGCAATGACGCCAATTACAGGAAGATCACAGGCCAGTGGGTGGAAAGTCTAGTGGATCTAGTGGTGGTGGAAGCATCTCTGCTGGCGTGGGACTCCACGTGGCTCCTCAAGCTCCAGGACTCTGGCTCCATCAGTGTGTGGCTTGTCCACAGGAATGTGTAGCAGAAAGAGTGTGTTCCACCTCCAGGGAGGAAGACCAGAGTTCCCAGAATCCTCAGGAGAAGGCCATGCCCACACAGAGGCCTCATTGGCTATGACCTGATTGACAGGCTAGACTCCACCCCTTCACTCAAGTTGACAGGAGATGATGTAACGGCCACATCTTGCCACCCTCCTTCTCTGTGGCTCACCTGTTTTCCTCCTCGGCCTGCACCCCTCCACCTGGAGACAAGCCACACTACCGACGAGAAGGTGATTCAGAGACTCCACAGTCACTGGCGAGGGAAAATGTTCTCAGTGCCCATGTCACATTTTCCTACCCCCGAGGGTGCTTGCCTGGTTCCCTTTCACACAAACCAATCCGGGAGTGGCCTTTCCCGCCCCTGACCTCCCAGCAGCCAGCAGCTCTCGGGAATTGGCTGCTAGCAGGGTTCAGGCTGCACTGTGGGGAACGGAGGGCTGACCTCACCTCTCACGCCCGTGGTGAGCGTCTTCAGAAGGTTCTGGGCCGAGGTGGTGCAAGAGAAGCGCTCTCCCGGCTCCAAGGGCTGAGCCAGCCCGGGGTTGGCAAGCTTTGGAGACGGAAGAAGCCCATCCTGCCCCTCACGACAATTTTCAAATGATTCAAGAGCCATAAATATATTTTTACAAAGAGATGAAATCACTATTGTCTAGATGCTCTCCTTGGAAAATGTTATCAGTGGAACCACCGTGGTTTTAGCTATGTCTGGTTTCACTTCAGGTACGCACCCAACAGCCACTGTTTGCCGACGCCTGGGCTAGAGGCGTCACCTCTGCTGGAGGGCGGATGTCCAGGACTGTTAGCCAGTCCAGGGCGGGGGAGGGGGTGGGGGGGAAAGGTCTGTGTCTGTGGTGGTACCTGTCCTGTCAGCCAGGAGGAGGAGCTGACCCCCATCTTCCTGGGAAGACCATGGGCACCCAGACAAGACCACCCTGCAGCATCAGCAAGATCTAAGCCAGCGGTTCTCAGCCTTTGGGGGTCGAATGACCCTTTCACAGGGGTCACCTAAGACCATCGAAAAACACAGATTTCCGATGGTCTTTGGAACGGAGACATGGCTCCTCTATCCATCTCCAGGGGGTCTGCCCACATTGCAGATATGCCCGCCTATGAGGACCCAGTGTGAAGACTGTTCCCCTGGCTACACCATGCTTCCAGACAAAAATGTCATTTACTTGTCATTAGAAATAAATATTTCACAATATAGAATGACATCTTGTTTTCGTGATGAATCGCTATGCTTTAATTGTGGTCAATGTGTAACAATGAAATTACATCCTGCCTATCAGATGTTTACATGACGATTCATCACAGTAGCAAAATGACAGTGATGAAGTAGTAACGAAAATAATGTTATGGTTGGGGGGGTCACCACCACATGAGGAGCCATATGAAAGGGTCGCAGCATGAGGAAGGTTGAGAACCACTGCTACAGGCTGAATGTGGACCGCTGGCATGGGGTCAGTGTAGTGGGCTGCATAAAGCCCCTCCTGTTCCCACCCCCGTTCTGACTTCCTTCCTCTGCTGTCCTCGCAGAACCCCAGGTTCCCAGGCAACCTCCAGATGACTGACCGGCAGCTGGACGAGGCAGGGGAAAGTGACGTCAATAACTTGTGAGTGGCTCTCCACGTGCTCTGGACCCAGTGAGGAAAGAAGCATTTGTCGATGCTGGCGGTTCCCACCAGGGGTCACAGAGGACCTATAGTGGCAGGGGAGGTGGTGGGTGGGGAGCTACAGCCCCTGGGTGACTTGGCCTGGTCCAGAACCCCTGCCAAGCTGACTTGCGCCCCGAGACTCTCCCCTCTGCTTTACCCACTACGTTCCGTTCCCAACCCAACCTGGTGTTGGTTCACCCTCCACCAACCCAACACCCACCCAATGGGGCGTTTCGTCTTTTGCTGTGGTCACTGTTGGCGCTTCACCCACCTCAGTGTCCAGGTGGCTTTGAAATCCGCAGACCCTTGTTAAGATTTGGGGAGAGAGAGAGAGAGCATACAGGCTTTGGGGACGTTAGGACAGACAGCGCCATGCGGGGAGGGCAAGGGGGGACAAGTAAGATTGGTCATGGACTCTGAGGTGGACTTGTGATTTCTTCCCTTCGGGGCCCAGTTTCCAGCTCACCGTGGAGATGTTTGACTACCTGGAGTATGAGCTAACCCTCTTCCAAACGGGTGAGTCTCTCCCTCCCCTCCCGGCCGCGCTCTCTCGGGGGACTGGCCCTTGTCTTCACGCCCTTGCTCTCTGCTCTCAGTACCTGGATAATTTTCAGAGCCAGTGAGTTCATGACTGAGCAGTTCATGTCCCCATCCCCACCCCCAGTGCCTTCCAGAGCCCAAGGACAAATTGAAAGCCTACAAAGTGACAGAAGAAATGGGGGGCGAACAGAAAATTGGGTGAAGGGAGACGTCTGACAGTGCAAAAAAGGAAGAAATGGGGGGACAGGAGGGACCGGAGAAAAGATGGCTGTGGTCAAGGGTTTCGTTTTACGTGGGTCACACAGTGGCTGCCACAAGCCCACTGTGAGGACAATGTGGGCCGGGCAGTGTCATTCGGCTGTGCCTCAGGTTGCTACGGGTCAGAACCGACCCAACGACACCTGACAGCAGAGCTCAAGTCTCTGCACAAATCCCTCCGTGACATCGTTCCAAGAAGACGAGGAGGTCGCCTTAAGGGCGCTCGATGGCCTTCTCCCCAGATGTCCCCAGCGCTCACAGCCGAGAGAGCCGGTGCTGGAAATGCAGCATCAAGAAGGGTCCAGTCACCAGGTGCGACGGGCCTGTGTCTCGTCTCTGGTTGCATGCAAACCCTCTTAGCCGGTTTCCCCAGCTGCTCCCGAGTTCTGCCCTATAACCCGGGAAGGTTCTGACCACTGCTCCAGGAAGGATGCCACAGCCTAGTTTTCATTGCTGAGGGAAACGGGCAAGCTACCCAAGCCCCCAAACCCACTGCCATCAAGTCGATTCCAACTCCTAGCCCACTATAAATCTTCACAGGAGCAGAAAACCTCACCTCTGTCCTATAGAGCAGCTGGTGGCCTTGAACCCCCACCTTTCAGTTAGTCTTCCCAACAACAAGCCACCAAAGCTCCTACCAAAAACAACAAACTCACTGCACCGAGTCCGTTCCAAACCATAGTGACCCTGCAGGACGGTGTAACTGTGGGTTTCGGAGGCTATAAATCTTTAGGGGAGTAGAAAGCCTCGTCCTGCTCCTTCGGAGTGGCAGGTGGCTTCGAACTGCTGATCGGGCTGTTAGATGCCCACTTGCATAACCCACTAGGCCACCTGGACTCCCCCGGTTGGCATTTATTTTGCGCACCGACAGTGATTCTCAGGGTACAGGCCCCAGGCCAGCTCTTTCAGTATCACCTGGGAACTTGTTAGAAATGAAGATTCTTGGGCCTACCTGAGACCTCCTACAACAGCCCAGTCGCCACCGAGTCACTTGTAACCAGCGTGTGTGGTGTGCTTGTGCCGTGCGTGTCCTAGTAGAACTGGGTTTTCAGTGGCTGCTTTATTCAGAAGTAGATGGCTTGGGCATTTCTCTGAGGCATGTCGGGGTGGATGCCAACCTCTGACCTTGTGGCTGGCATCCAGGATTGTTAACTGCATCCTGGTGGCACGGGGTTGCCCCTTGGCCATCTGCTCTCTTGGAAGTTGACAGCCTTGAAGCCCCTAATGGAGCAGCTCTGTTCTGTCCCGTGGAGTCGCTGTGAGTTGGTTATAGGGGGTGGGAAGGTGGGGGCCTGTGGACCAGGCTGTGTTAAGTTCCCCAGGTGATGCCTATCAAGCTCAGAGCCACAGTAGAGAACCAGCGCCCAGGGCTGCATTCTCACTTCACCTGTACAAGAACCCAGATGGCGTAGTGATCACGTGTGTGTGTGTGTGTGTGTGTGTGTGTGTGTCAATGAGCATCTTGCCACTGCCCACTCTGATCAAGGAGCAAAGCTGCCCTTTCATCCGAAGCGCATGGGGTCCTCTCTGTTGCCAGACTAACCCAGTTAACAGGGTGGGGCCATCAGGAGGAGGCTCCCACCCACCCACCCCCGGAGGCCAATGAGCTCCACACAGGACTGGGAAGAAGGACTTTTCCCAGTCTCCAGAGGCCGTGGGAAGCCCGTGCAGGAAGGGAAATGGGCCGAGGCTGGGGGTGGGAGCTGGGCCGGATAGTTACTGCCGGGGACTCCCAGGGGCAAGAAATTGAGGGCAAACCTTCTCTTCTTTGGAACTTGGTCCCCTGGGGCTTCTCACAGCCTTAGGCACTGATGGTCCGTCCTCCCAGCCCCTTGCCTTTACCCTCCTCGGCTCTCCAGCTGTCCAGCCAGGGCCCCTGCCCAGCCGGGCTTCAGGTGTCCCGAGCGCCTGGTGGTACCGTGGTTGTGTGTCGGTGGTAAACCAGGCCAGCCAGCAGCTACTCCCATAAAACCCCCAGCTACTCCCGTAAGCAGTTACCCTCTCAGAAACCCACAGGGCAGGTTCCGCCCTGCCTCAGAGGGTAGATGGGAGTCGGCGTGGGTTTGATGGCAGTGAGCTTGGGTTCTTTCTGTGTTTGTTTCTGTTGTTAGTGCTCCGTGGTCCGCAGCGGCATCTTGTAAGCCCTCAGGAAGCCCAAAGCTGCAGCCTCCCCTTTAATGCATCTCCATGTCCATGGGGATCATTTTTCCCACTTGGGGGAAAAAAATCCCAGAGGCGGGGATTACCGACAGGCTGAGATCATGGATGGAAAGGAATGTTTCCCGGAATGCCCGTTCCCCACCAAACTTCAGGCTTCCCTTGAACCGTCACCCATCTCTGTGCAGTCAGAAACCCTTCGGGACTGCCCGCTCTGCCCCGCCGACCACGTGGGGGGCAGGCACGCTGACGCTCCGCAGAGACCGGACGGGATGGATTCTCTCGTCCATGCTGGGAGCTTCCCCAGCCCAGGGTCCGCCACCAGGCTCTGCACCGAATAGAGCCCATCGTGTGTTCATGCCCACCACGCAGGGCCACGGTCACGGTCCAACCGTTGGCCGGGAAGGCTGCCCATCTCATAATGCACTGCCTCTCAGCAAAAGCACTGCCTGGTTTTGTCACCTCCTTCAAGTGACCGACCTTCAGTGTCTTCCCCTGTGTCACGGGGTCCCTTTACCTGCCTCCTAGGGTGTTGGACGAGTTAAAGGAATGGCTTCCTTCTTTCTGCCCCCTCTGAGCTAGTGGCCTGTACTTGCTTTAACCCGACTGCCTCTCCCCTCGCCCCTCTTGCTCCCTAGTGTTCAACTCCTTGGACATGTCGCGCTCCGTGTCCGTGACGACAGCCGGGCAGTGCCGCCTCGCCCCGCTCATCCAGGTCATTCTGGACTGCAGCCACCTGTATGATTACACAGTCAAGCTGCTCTTCAAGCTCCACTCCTGTGAGTACGCCGGCCCGGCGCCTGCCGAGAGCGCCTGGCCCACTGGACAGGGTGCAGCCCCTCCTGGAGCCTGGCACGTCTTAATCGATAGCCTCTGTTTCCCTTCTCTCCTGATTTCTCCGGATTCTAATATCCATTGCCATGGCGACACAGCACTCGGACAAAATTCATAATGAAAGGGCTTATTAAGGACGTTAACAAGTTGTAATGCCAGGGAGCTAAAAAACAAAAAAGGCTCAGGCTAGATGTGTACTAAGACACGTTACAAAGTTGCAGATGGAACATCCGTGACCCAAGGGTGGGAAATATGTAACCCAGATCGGAAGGGGGACATAGTCTCAGAGCTTAAACTATGAGATTCTGGCGCGCCGAAGACTATGAGCGACCGTGGAAGCCCAAACGACACGTGCAGGATCCGCACGGGCAGTGAGCCTCCAGGGGTTTCCCTCCGGCCCTAATGAAGGAGGGGCGTAAGCTGGTCCGACGGAGCGTATTGGAGAGATGCTGTTTTCCCTACACAAACCTTTTTCTGTCTTCAGGCAGTAGTGGCTCCAACGTTATTTATCTCTTTTTGTGATGCGCTCATTTCACTCGGCGTCCTGGCCTCCGGGTTGAGCCCGGCTCCGAGATGTTTCGAGGATGCCTGGTTAGTCTTCCACGCGACGTGCCGTTCCCCTGCGTGGTTGTTGTGTCGTCTGTCCGCTCGTCTGTGGATGGGCACGGCGTCTGTCTTCCCCGCCTTTCACTACGGGGAGCGAGGCCGGGCTGAAGCTGCACTTCTCTCTCCCGGGTCTCTAGGACGTGACCTTGATGGTTGGATTGCCGTGTCCTCTGGTCGCTCTAGGCCAGCGGTTCTCAACCTTCTTCACGCTGCGACCCTTTCATGCAGTTCATGTGGCGGTGACCCCCCCAGCCGTAAAATTATTTCCATCGCTGTCATTTTGCTACTGTGATGAATCAGGTGACCCCTGTGAAAGGGTCGTTTGACACCCCCCCCAGGGGTCGGGACCCACAGGTTGAGAACCGCTGCTCTAGGCGTATCGTTTACAGTCCCACCCTACAGCATTGGGGGCGGGGGTGGGGGAGGTGCCCGTCTCTCCGCCTCTTCCCCAGTACATGCGTGCTGTGCCGTGTGCCGGTTCTGTGACCGTTGCTCTCGCTGCTGGGCGAGACGGGTCTCGCCCGTTGTGGCTTTGGCATTGGCAGCTCTCCTACAGAGCCCTGACCGTGGCACCAAGGTGGATTGGCAGCGCGGCTGCGGCAATGAGCTGCAGCGTGCGCATCATGGTAAGGCTGGCATGGGACCGGGCCATGCTCTGTCTTGTGCATCAGGGACGCTGCGGGTCGGAACCGACACGGTAGCGCCGGACTTCAACCAGGAGCTCTGGCAGCATCGGAGGGTGCTGCTAACCCGCCAGCTTACTCCACAGGAGAAAGGCGGAGATTTCCGGCCCTGGAAATATTTATACCCTTGGAAATCCACAGGAGCAGTTCCATCCTGCCCTCTCGGGTGGCCATGAGGCTGGAATGGACCAAAGGGCATTGGTTCTGCCTACAGGCAGCCCCTGAGCCTGGGGATCTGGAGTTTTTTGAGAGTGGCTGGTGATAGAGAGTGACTCTTCGTGTATTTGTGGCCCCCCTTGTTGGAGGTTCCCTTTGGGAGGTGTCTGTGGCCCACTGGTGAGCTGGATTGTATCTGTCTGTTGTTTTCCAAGTCTTCAGAGATTCATATTCCTTGTCAGGTAGGTCGCCGCTGCCAACGTTTTTGCCCCCAGTCTGTAGATTTCCCCCGTCTTCTTTTGGAGAAGAAGCCTTTTGGTGTTCTGGTTTCATTGATATCAGGTCTCTGGTGGTGTCGTGGTCACCCGTTGTGCCGATGTCCGCCAGGTTATCAGTTCAAAACCACCAGTCGCTGCATGAGAGGAGGACATGTCTTTCTGCTCCCATAAAGAGCTACCACCCCGGGAACCCACAGGGGCAGCTCTACCCTGTCCTGTGGCCTCGCAATGAGTCTGAATTGCCTCAGTGGGCACGACTGGGCTGGCTCCTGTGTCTCCTGCCCTCTGTTGTTGAGGTCTTCGAATGCATGATCTCCACACCCCTTATCTATCTTTCGGTTCTCGTTACACCACCTATGTAGATCAAGGGATGGTATTAATACCAAGTTCACTGCCACTGAGTCGATTCCAATTCACAACGACCCTAGAGGACAGAGTAGAACGGCCCTTGTGGGTTTCGGAGACTGAAATCCTCGCGAGAGTAGAAAGCCCATCTTTCTCCCGCGTGACGGCCAAGGGTCTCAAACTGCCGACTTTTGGCTCAGCAGCCCGGTGTGTAACTGCTGTGCCACCAGGGCTCCTTAACCAAAGGTGGGAGACCTTGAAAACAATTGAAATTTCGACAAAGGAAACTGAAAAATACACCGGAGAGAAAAGGGTTGTGGGGCTGTGGCTGAAACCCAGAGTCACACCATCTGAAAGGAGCACAGAGAGCCCACTGCATCGGGGCTGGGCCTGCCCATGCAGGCTGTGCTTGTCCAGGGCCCTCAAGCCGAAACTGGAACCGAGATCCCCCCGAGGCTCTGCCTGGGTCTCCTCCAGATAAGCGACACCCCTGGTTTCTCCCTAGAGTGAGTGCCCCTCCAGGCCTGCCGTGTCCCATCCTCTTACATAGATAGGCCTGCACTATGGTCAGGCATCCGATGCCCATCGCCCAGGGCAGACTAGGAGGATCACCCCCTGTCCTCAGGCTGCTCCTCACTAGGGCTGGCCACGTGCCCTGCATGGACCAGCTCCCCGTAGAATTGGGCTCCTGCCTGCCGAGCCCCATGGTGCCATTGGCTGGCTGGCTCCTTCCCTACTCTCACGCGTCCCATTCTTCCAGGTCTCCCAGCCGACACCCTACAGGGCCACCGGGACCGCTTCATGGAGCAGTTCACAAAGTGAGTGGCTGCGGGGCCCCCGTGAAAGGTGAACCCATGGGTGCTCAGAGCGCCCCAAACTCACTGCCATCCAGAAGGTTCTGACTCACAGGGACCTTATAGGACAGGGCAGCACTGTCCCTCTGGGTTTCCTCCAGCGGGATGATTCGTGCCTTTACACTGCTGGCCTCTCCGCCACCAGGGCTCCCTTAGAGTGTGTCGCCCACCCTGGGGAACACATAGCTTCCCCACCCCCGCCCCCGAAGGGGACGGATAACCACAAGTGGGTGAAGGGAGACAGCGGACCGTATAAGATACAAAATCATAACAATACTGTATAATCAGTCAAGGATTTACAAGGGTGGGGGGAGGGGATGCCAAGGGCTCAAATAGAAAATGTTTTGGAAATGATGATGGCAACCTATGTACAAATGTGCCGGACACAATTGATGTACAGATTGTTGTCAGAAGAGCTGTCAGAGCCCCCAATAAAAGTGATTTTTTTAAAAAGCATGTTACCAAATCCAGGCCAGGGTTGCTCTGTGAAGGGGGAGGGGTCCAGCCAGCTTTAAGGCCCTGGAGAGGGAAAGTTGCTAGGACCAGATTGGCTGGCAAGTGACTGGGGAAGTGATCCATTCTCTGAGATGCTCACCCCCCCCCCCCACAGCCCTGCCTCAGAAACACACAGGGGCAGTCCCGCCCTGTCCCATAGGGTTACTACGGGTCGGCATCAGCTCCGTGGCAGTGATTTTGGGGGTTTTTTGAGAGGGAGGTTTCCCCAGAAGGAGAGCCCCTGGCCTTTCTTCTGAGGTGATCCCGGGTAGACTACACCTGCACCCTTCCCATGGGCGGTGCGGCGGCGTGAGCCAACCTGGGGTTCCACAAGGTATCGTCTAAAGCCCGTGGGGCCTCCATGTACCACCGCTGGCACCCGGGATCGTTTGCGGTGGCCTATTCTCCGTCCAGGAGGTTGTGCGGGATGAGTGCCTCTCTCCTGCAAGGACTGGCTGTCAGTCACCCTTCCCTGTGGCATCACAATTGCATCTCAGTGACTGGGCGCCCATCCCTGGGACCGCCTGGGCCTGTGGCCTGGGTGGCTGCAGTCCACCCCCACCTCCACGGGGGGACTGGCCAAAGCGCCCAGCCCTCTTCAGGCCCTCCCTCCCCGCCAGGTTGAAAGATCTATTCTACCGCTCCAGCAACCTGCAGTACTTCAAGCGGCTCATCCAGATCCCGCAGCTGCCTGAGGTAGGCAGGCCCGACCACCCACCCGTGCATGGCGCGCCAGCCCCCTGCCAGCTCCCGAGGCCCTGGCTCCTCTCGGAAGAGGCTGGCAGGGCAATGGGCCTGTCTGAGGCCATGTCTCCCCTGCAGAGCCCGCCCGACTTCCTGCGCGCCTCAGCCCTGTCGGAGCACATCAGCCCCGTGGTGGTCATCCCGGCTGAGGCCTCCTCCCCGGACAGCGAGCCTGTCTTAGAGAAGGATGACCTCATGGACCTGGATGCCTCCCAGCCGGTGAGGGCCCCTCGGGAGAGAAAGGTAGCCCTGCCTTTGCACGTGCGCGTGCACACACACACACACACCACCACCACCACCAACCCCCCACCGCCACCCCCATTGCAGTTTCAAGGTGAAGATGGGCCCTGTCACTCTGGCTTTGCAAACAGCTGCCCGCTGGGTCTCGTCATCATCATTGCTGTTGTTGTTGGGGGCCACGGGGGTCGGCTCCCACACACGGGACCCCTGTGCACAAGACAAGGAAATGCCACCCAGCCCTGGGCAGGCCTCCCAGTGGAGGAGGTCATGCCTGAGCCCCTTGTCTGTCTGGTTGAGAGCCTTCCTCTGTCCCGCTGCCCCTCAAGTTCTCCAGGCATGATGTCCTCCTCCAGGGACGGGTCTCTCCTGACAACACGTCTTCTCTAGGGTCTTTAGGTGGCCCCGCCTTTCACCCGAGCACTAGCTTCGACCCAACGCCCCTTGGCTTAAGGTCTCAGAGCATCACCATAGCGGTCCTGGACTGAATTCCTGAAAGGGTACACCCCAACATTGTCCACAGTTGGACCCCCGAGCTGCCTCCTTCCACATACATACACACACATACACACACACACACACACCACCCCCTGACTCTCCAACATGGTTCTCAATCCCATTTCTTCACCACAGAGCCTGTTTGACAACAGCAAGTTCGACGACGTCTTTGGCAGCGCGTTCAGCAATGACCCCTTCGTCTTTGGCAGTCAGAACGGCGTGAACAAGGATGACAAGTGAGTCTGAGCGAGCAAGGGGAGTTAGAACAGGCAGGGCAGAAGTGAGGTGAAACCAGAGGCCTGTCCGGTGGCTCCTCTATCAGGAGGTGGAGGAGGAGTTTACAGGGTTGCTTGTTCTCCTTGGAGATGAGAGGCTAAGGAAGGACGGCACCCCACTCAGTTTGGGGCACCTCCATCCCAGAAACCCCATTGGCGCCAAGACCACCGGGGCCGCCTCCGTGGGTAGCGGATGAGTAGTCTGGGACAGCCGAAGACCATGGCGTGTGGCTGATGGTGTACCCAAGAATGCACCTCCTGCCCCCCAGCTCACCTTGAGGTGGGGGTGGAAGCAAGCTTGTTCTCCTCTGCCCCCAGAGACCACCTCACCGACCAGCTGTACCGAGAGGTCAGCGGGCTGAAGGCACAGCTGGAAAACCTGAAGACTGAGGTACGGCTTGGAGGCCAGCGGGCTTCTGTGCTTCTGGACATGACGGGTTGTGACGTCCCGCCCGCCCTCACGTCCGTACTTGGGGGGAGCTCACGTCCATACTCGGAGGCTAACTGAGTGGGCCTGCCCAAGCAGGAAGAGTTCAGTCTCCCAGTGGTCTCGGTTGGCACTCTTTTCCCATCATGCTTTGCCTGTAGGGCAGCTTCTCAGCCAGGGTCGTGGTGGGTGCAGGGCTAGCATGGCTGTGTGGCAATGACGAGAGAGACCCCTGCCTCCCCCATAGTGATAGGAAGCGCTTGGTGTGTCACTTCAGTGGCTGGCATGACCCCCTCCCCCCAAAAAAGAAAACTATACTGTAGACTCTGGCTGACCAGCCTCCGCCTCCCTCCCCTGCCCACCCGCCCCCTCGTGCTGCTCAGCAGCAACTTGGCGGCGTCCTTAGAGTGACCTGCTGAGGCGTCAACTACCCAGAGCAAACCTCATATCGTGGTGAACGAGGGGGAGCACTGAGTGGGGACCCAAAGCCCATCTGTCGACAACTGGACACTCCCTTGCAGAAGGGTCACGGGGAGGAGACGAGCCAGTCAGGGTGCAGTGTAGCACCGATGAAACATACAACTTTCCTCTGGTTCTTTAATGCTTCCTTCTTCTCCCCCCCTCCCCCCACTATCATGATCCTAATTCTACCTTACAAATCTGGCTAGACGAGAGCATGTACATGGGTACAGATCAGAGCTGGAAACACAAGGAATCCAGGACAGATAAACCCTCAGGACCAATAATGAAAGTAGTGATACCAGGAGGCTAAGGGTAAGGTGGGGGGAGAAAGGGAGGACCAATCACAATGATCTACATATAACCCACCCTCCCAGGGGGACAGATAACAGAAAAGTGGGTGAAGGGAGAACAGCGATCACTGTAAGACATGAAAAAATAATCCTAATTTATAAATTATCAGAAAGGGTTCATGAGGGAGGGAGGGTGGGGAAAAAATGAGAAACTGATTCCAAGGACTCAGGTAGAAAGCAAATGTTTTGAGAATGATGATGGCAACAAATGTGCAAATGTACTTGACACCATGGATGGATGGATAGATGGATGGATGGATGGATGGATGGATGGATGGATGGATGGATGGTGATAAGAGCTATACAAGCCTCCAGTGAAATGACTTTTTTTTTTTAAGTGACCTGCTGCAGGTCAACCCTCAGAGCACCCTGGGAGGTGGCTGGTTAAGGAAAAAAGCAGGTTCTGGCCTTGGGCAGAAGGTGGAAGCCTGGTGAGAGCGCTCTGCCCTGCCTGGTGGGCCGGGTGGTGACTGGCCCCCGGGTCCTGTCTTGCAGAGCCAGCGGTCCCTGCTGCAACTGAAGGGCCGAGTCAGTGAGCTGGAGGCCGAGTTGGCTGAGCAGCAGCACCTCCGGCAGCAAGCGGCCGATGACTGTGAGTTCCTCCGGGCGGAGCTGGACGAGCTCAAGAAGCAACGAGAAGACACCGAGAAGGCTCAGCGGAGCCTGACGGAGATCGAGAGTGAGCATGTGGAGTGGGGAGTGGGGGGTGACTGGAGGCTGGAGGCCGGGAGTGTGGAGTCCAAAATCTAGACTCAGGATTAAGGATGCAGGCCGGCCAGGTAGCAGCAGAGCCCCTCCCCACCCCTCCCTGGCCTCACATCCTTCTCGAAGAGCACTTCAGGAATGCAGTCCTTGCCACCTTCCAATTACAGAGCCCCGAGATGTGGAGATGGGAGCAGTGGCACGGAGTATCTACAAGGATAGGGGGGAAAGGAGGAGGGGCTGGAGGAGGCAGATCTGAAGAAAAGGGAAGAGAAGAAAGCTAGCTTAAAAACTCAGCATCGGGGGGTGGAGAGAGAACGCGGGGTATTTAAAAACAGGGAGGCCTGCATTTGTGGGGCCATCTTGGTCCAGCGAACGTGGCTTCCCCAGAGACAGACTTCCCAGCCGTTGGGAGAGGACACGAGGGATGAGTGTGCAAAGAGAAAGGGAGCATGCTACGGCCCTGGCTGACTGGCAGGAGGGCAAGGGTCCCAGGCAGGGCGGACCCCTTCAGCTGAGTCCTTGACCACACAGGGAAAGCCCAGGCCAACGAGCAGCGGTACAGCAAGCTCAAGGAGAAGTACAGCGAGCTGGTTCAGAACCATGCAGACCTGCTGCGGAAGGTAGGGCCCCCAGTGCTCCCACCCCACTTCCCACTCCTCTGGCCAACGTTCAGACCCCACAGCACAAGGGAGGTAGCCATGCGTACCTAGGGCTTCTCCAGGCCCTGTGTCCCTTCCAGCATCTAAGGGGTCAGCTCCACCGCTGCTTGGGGACCGTGGCGTTAAAAGCTCCCAGACCTGGACCCCCATGGGTGCAAGTGCCACCTGCATGGGCTGCGTTCCTGCAGGGCGGAGCGTGGGAACTGAGCAAGTGTGGGAACCAGGTGGCTTTGCTCTGGTGCCCCCTGAGCAGGAAGGGGGTTCCCGAGTCTGACTCAGGGGAGGGGGGAGGCGCTCACACCATCACCACTGGCCCCAGGAGCAGGAAGACATCGTGGGCGCCTGAGTGAGGTAAGCCTGTCTAAGACGCTGCTCTCCCCCCTTCAGAATGCCGAGGTGACCAAGCAGGTGTCCACGGCCAGACAGGCGCAGGTGGACTTGGAGCGGGAGAAGAAAGAGCTGGAGGGCTCTTTCCAGCACGTCAGTGAGCAGGCCCAGCTGAAGGTGAAAGGAGGGAGAGGTGGGGTGGGCCGGGGTCCCTCTCTGAGTCAGAGGTGAGCCTTCAGAGCACCGCACACAGATCAGAAGACCTAGATTTCTGTCCGGGCCCCGGGTAGTCAGCTGGTCCCCTCTGAGAGAGCACAGGGAGCCCATAGGAACAACTCCCCAGGACGCGGTCACCCTGGGGGACAGGGGGCACGGAGAAACCCACGCCGAGTGAGGCTGTGCGGCCAGAGCGGAGGCTCTGAGGATGCGCTTCAGTCCGAGACGTCTGGTGGATTAGAGCCTCGGAAGAGCAGCTTTCTCCCTTGCTGACTGTGACCCCAAAGTCAGACAGACAGGCATCCACTGGAAATTAAAAAGTAGCAGGGGAAACTCCAATGTCGAAGTGGGTGACGTATGGGATGCAGCTGCTCCTCGGGAGCAAGACCAGGCTTTCTTACTCTCAGCCCCGGTAACCCCGTCCTAGAGGGTCACTGCGAGTCAGCATGGACTCACAGCCATTGAGTGAGACTGGAAACAAGGTGTCCAGATCGGTGCCCAAGAGAAAGGTGCTCAGCCACTACCTGCAAGGTTAGAGGCTTTGAGTCCAGCCACAGACAGCTGGGCAGAAAGGCTCGGTGACCTGCTTGCGGAAAAACCAGCCCGTGGATTCAAAGCCCTGCTGGCGTCGTGGTGACACTTGGGGCTGGCCACTGAAAGGTTCACAACCACCAGCCGCTCTGGGGGAGAAAGCTGAGGCTCTCTCTAATCCCGTAAAGAGTTAGCCTCGGAAACATACAAGGGCAGTTCTCCCCTGTCCCGCAGGGTCACTGAGTGGGCATTGGCTCGGTGGCAGCGAGTTTATTGTTTTTATTGGCTCGTTTTGGTTCTGATACCCGAGGAGAGCTGGCCCGACAGCTCTGAACTGATGGCAGGAAAAGCTTTGCCAAAGAACACGCGTTTGTCAAGTGGGGACGCGCTTACACGGCCTGGTCCTTCCTTCGTCCTTCCACCCACTCGGTTTTGCCAGCCTGCCCCTTGTGAATTCTTGCGACTGCATCGCCGCCCACTCTCGGGAAAAACACCCTCAGGAAAGAAGCCGGAGGGAGGTACCCTCCCGCAGCACACCGGTGCTGGTGTGCCGGGGTTCGGGGTCCAGCCCAGAATTAGGTGCTTTGGGCTGAAGCACATTTGGGAACTGCAGACAGCGAACTCACGGCCATCCAGTCGATGCCGGTGCCTGGTTCCCTGTGGGTTTCCGAGACGGGAGCACCTGATGGGAGGAGAGGCCTCTTCTTTCTCCCAGGGAGGGAGCAGCTGGTGGTTTCGAACTGCTGACCTTCGGGTTGGCAGCCCAACTTGTAACTACTATGTCATCAGGGCTGCTGACTCCCCAGATTCCTCGTTAGCGGTAGACTTCTGGTGGGTGTGGTGGGGGTCGGGGTGGGGAGTCCTCGCCTCCTCTTGTCACAGTAGTGTGTGTCTGTTGATCCCTTAGAGCCCCGGCCAGAGTCACCTGCTCACCTTTTCTTTCAGACTCAAGAACAGACGGAGGTGCTGGAGAGCTTGAAGCAGGAACTGACCAGGAACCAGCAGGAGCTACAGCTTCTGCAAGGCACCCTGGCAGCGTCTGCCCAGGTGAGTGAGCCCGTCCTCCCTTCCCACCCCGGCCCTTCCTCGCTAATGTCCCTGTTGCTAGAAGCTACAGCCCAGCCGCAGCATGCACCCAAGCCGGGCCCATCCCTAGTGTCCACGCAGTGAGTGAGCCAGAGCAGCTCCTGTTGCTTGTGGCTGGTTGGTGGCTTCAACTTTCGGCCTCTGGCAAGGGCACCAATCCAATCTCCCACCATGGTCACCTCCGCCCCCTCCCTGCTCACGGGTTTGCCCCTTGCAGTCAGAAGCCAAGTGGGCCGCCCAGCTGGCCGAGCTAGAGAAAGAGCGGGACGGCCTGGTGCGGGCCGCAGCGCGGCGGGACGTGGAGGTGGCCACTCTGCAGGAGCAGCTAGGCCGTACCCAGCAGGAACTGACCGGCACACAGGTGAGTAGAGGCTGTGAAAGGGACTGGGGCGCTTTGGCCTGAGTGCAAAGGCCTCTGGGAAGCTGGCAGCGTTCCAACCGCCAGCCTGGCCTGAGTCATCACAGTGCAGGGCTCTCAGAGAGGTCCGCCCTTGGCCTTCAGGCCCCTGTCACCTCCCAGAAGGCCACTCCACAGCCTCTTTCCCGGTGTCATGGTAACAGGGTCAGGGAGCCACTGGGCTCCAGTGCCAGGCATCCCATCCGTGGGGGCCTGAGGCAGCCTCATCTCCCTGGGCCGTTTCCAGGAATCGGCCGAGCGACAGGCGAAGGACCAGCGGAGAGTGCTTCTCAGGGAGTGCAGGCAGGCCGCGGAGCGGGCAGTGCAGGAGGCCCTGGGCCAGCTGGAAGAGCCCACACTGGCCAGCTGTGCTGGATCTGCAGGTACACTCCCCCCCGGGCAGCACACAGGGTTTCCTGAAGCCTCCCAGGGGTGCTGCGTGTGCACGCTGCATTGGCCACACTGCGAAAGGCCCCCGCAGGAGCAGAGCCCTGAAGGCAGGGGGGCAGGCGCAGAACTGGGAGTCCCCCGGCCGAGAGGATCTGGGCAGGCCCTGGCATAGCGAGGGGCACATCTCACGATGGCGCCTTTCTGTGATGAGGGAGGGAGGGGCCGTGTGGCGAGCCAGGCCCCACTGGCAGAGGGGGCAGGAGCGGGGGAAGCCACTGCCAGCTGCGGGGTCTCATCACATGAAAAGGCCCCAGTTTATGAAGGGTGCGGCAAGGCTGGGAGCCCCCTCCCCACCCAGAAGCACAGCAGTTGTCAATGAGGTACACCCTGACCCCCACCTCACTAAGGACGCCCAGGACACAGGTCTGTGTGACTCTGAGGGGAGGGAGGCAGCTCGAGCCCGGTTTGGGAGGCTTTTGCAGGAAAGAAGAAGCGCAAAGTTAGAGTAAGAAGAAAGAGAGCGTTCACGGGAGGAAACCCACAGGGCAGCTCTCCCCTGTCCTGGGGCGTCACTGTGAGAGGTTACAGTCCAGGACACCCACAGGGGCAGCTCTACCCTGTCTGGGGGGCGGTCACTGTGAGGGGCTACAGCCCAGGACACCCACAGGGACAGCTCTACCCTGTCCTGGGGGGGGTCACTATGAGAGGCTACAGCCCAGGACACCCACAGGGACAGCTCTACCCTGTCCTGGGGGGTGTCACTGTGAGAGGCTACAGCCCAGGGCACCCACAGGGGCAGTTGTACCCTGTCCTGCCAGGGGGGGGGGGTGTCACCGTGAAGGGCTACAGCCCAGGACACCCATAGGGGCAGCTCTCCCCTGTCCTGGGGGCCCCTGTAAGTCGGCACTGACCCAATGGCGGTGGTAGCTTCTTGAAGCTCCCCCAGTGGCTCAGACATTTGGCTAAGCACTGGGTGACTAAGAGGAAGTTTGCGGTTCAAGCTCACCCACGGGTGCCACAGAAGAAAAGCCTGGCAGCTCACAGTCACGCAACCCCCTGGGAGCTCTGCTCTGCTAACTCAGGGTCGCCAGGGGTCGGGATCCACTTGGCAGTGATGGGTGTGGGCTCTGAGGGAGGGGCTCTGTTGGCATATGATTCTGTAGGGGCTGAAATGATGGACCAGCCTGGTCCTGTTGGGGGCACATACTGTGCCCCAGGCCCAGTGGTGTTCTGTGAGGACACTAAGAGCTCAGCACGGTCTGGTTGGGGGAGCTGTGAGCCAGGCACTGTTCTGTTTGGGTGAGCTTTGGGCCAGGCACGGTTCTGGTTGGGGGAGCTGTGAGCCAGGCACTGTTCTGTTTGGGTGAGCTTTGGGCCAGGCACAGCTCTGTTTGGGGGAGCTTTGGGCCAGGCACGGTTCTAGTTGGGGGAGCTTTGGGCCAGGCATGGTTCTGTTTCGGGGAGCTTTGGGCCAGGCACGGTTCTGTTTGGGGGAGTTGTAGACCTGGTACAGTTCAGTTTGGGGGTGCTGTGGACCAGGCACAGTTCTGAGGACTCCAGGTACCATGGCCCAGGTGCTCCCGGCCGTGGCACCATTAGGTGGAAGCAGGCAGTTCCCTGCTGTTCAGGCGAAGAAGCAGGCCCAGGCAACCTAGGAACCCCACGCAGGCAGTGTGACCCAAGAGGCCATAAAGCAAACACTCGCACCTGGGTCCCAGGGCTCCTTGTGCGGAGGCACCAGGTGGGAGGCGATAACAAGAACAGTGCACAGCCACGGATGGACAGCTGAGTGCTGAGACCACGCGGTACTTGCTGGAGAGCAAGTACTCAGGTGTGCTGGCCATGGCCAGAAGAGAGAAGTGAGGTCCCCACCTGGGGTGCACCTGCCCTCTCTCTTGGCCAAGGGACCAGACAAACGAGATAGGAGCCAAGCTCTGGGTGCCCCAGTAGGAAGTGGTCTCTCTTCCCTTCCCCATCTTCAAGTGTCGCACATGAGCTGGCCATTAGGGGGCTTCCCTCACGGGGACGCGGGGTCAGCACTGGGCTGAAATCCGTGTCCCCTCGGGCAGATCACCTCCTGTCCAGCATCCGCTCCGTGTCCAGCTGCCTGGAGCAGCTAGAGGAGAGCCGGAGCCGGTACCTGGCCTGCCCGAAAGGTAAGGTCATCAGGCACCGCTGCGCAGGGTCAGCGAGGCCGGAGTGTGGACAAGAGCGGTGGGCTCCCATGTGCCCGGCACAGCGTGTGCATACCTCTCAGACGGGCAGGAAAGGATGGTCCCTCCGCCCACACTGAGAGCTGTGCCAATTCACACACACATACCCATCCCCCCCCTCCCAGCAGAGCTCAGCAAACTGCTCCACTCGGTAACCCTCCTGGCCCACCTGACCGGAGACACCATTCTCCAAGGTGGCGCCACCTGCCTTCGAGCCCCCCCGGAGCCGGCTGACTGTGAGTGCCTGGGGGACCCCTGGGGGCCCACTCCTGAGATTGGGAGGTCCGGGGAGCCCCCGACCTGAAAGTCTGTCGCCATGCGCGCCCCCAGCACTGAACGAGATCTGCAAGCAGTATGGCAGGGACACGTTGGCCCTGCTGGCCTCCCTGGAGGAAGAGGAGCGCCTCCCGCAAACCGACTGTGCTGCCCTGTGGACCTGTCTCAGCAAGATGGCGGCCATCGGCCAGGTGAGGACGGAGGAGAGCCAGCGGCTTGCCGGGGAGGCGGTGACGTGCTCAGCCAGCCTCCTGCTCTGCTGCGTGGGTCCTAGAAAAGCAAGGATGGGAGGGAGAAAGCCGGACTTCCTCAGAGGTTTCCCGGTCCTGCGTAATCCAGAGGGTTCACCGAGTGTCCTTTGTGTGGTCAGGGCGCCATCCATCCCGGCTCACAGCGCCCCCTGCTGTCTCTCGGTAGAGCGGTTCCCAAGGGCAGCCTTGTGGTTATGACTTGGGCTGCCAACCTCAAGGTCAGCGGTTCCAAACCACCGACTGCTCCCTCAGGAGAAAGACAAGGCTTCACTATCCCCCAGGTAGCATGTCGGCCCAGGGGGAGCAGAGAGCTTGCCAAGGGTCATGTCACGCTTGTTACAGGAGCTCTTACCCCGAGGCCTGGACATCAAGCAGGAGGAGCTGGGGGACCTGGTGGACAAGGAGATGGCTGCTACTTCGGCTGCCATTGACATGGCTACGGCCCGGATCGAGGTACGGGGCTTTCAGCAGGGCCTCCTGCGCCGAGGCTGGGGCAGCAATGCAGTGCCTTCAGGGCCCGTTTGCTGTATCTTAGCCGCTCGTTAAGGCTCTAGGGGCCCCCGTAAAACCAGGCAGGACCCAAACTCTGAGGGATAGAGTACATGAAGGCCCTCGCTTAACGGAAGGGGAGTCGCAGGAGCTAACTCTGGTGTCTGCCATCCTGGGTTCACATTCCAGACGGGTCACTTACTTGTTGTACCATTTCCCGTCGGCTACGTTCACCTTGCTGAGACTCAGGTGCTCTCTCTATATGGTGGTAATACCTCCTGTAGATGCTGGGAGAGGTCAGTGAGCTAACAGACTCTCCCCTCGGGGCCCCGCATGCACACACTCCATGGTACCCCTAATTAGTAGTAACAGCTGTCTCAGGAAAAGCAGAGCGGGGCACTGTTTGAGCCCCAATTGTGGAAATCTCAAGCTCCCCCCATGCCCCCACCACCTTGATCTGAGTACCTGCCTCTCGGGCCTGGTCGTGTGAGTACCACAGCTGTTGGCGTGGGGGCCCAGCTCCCAGAATGGTGTGTACGTCAGCCCCTGAACCCCTACTGTGGAGGACCTCCCTGATTGGAGAGGCCACCTGCTGTCACTGAATCCCATCCAGCGAGGCCAGAGGTCTGGACTCTTCTCCTCAGAGTGCTTGGGCTGGGTGGGCCCCGGTCGTCTGGACCTTCCCGGCTCCCATTGGACACGAGCCTCAGAGCACGCCGTGCCCAGGCCGCGAGTAGAAACCCTGCTTCTTCTCCATAGGAGATGCTCAGCAAATCCCGGGCTGGAGACACGGGCGTCAAACTAGAGGTGAATGAAAGGTCAGTCTGTGCCACCGAGGAGAAGCCCCGGAGACCCGAGGGGCAGCAGTCTGTCTTGGGCTGCGTTGTACATCCATGCCCATGAGGGACCCAGAGAGAACCCGGGAGCCACAGGGCAGGGCTGAGACGGCATGATCTCTGATAAGTTAGCGCCTTTCCATTGAGTCTGGCCCGTGGGGACTCTCTAGGACAGAGGAGAGCTGCGCCTGTGGGTTTCCAAGACTAGCTGTACGGGAGTAGAAAGCCTCTTCTTTTCTGCCATGGGGAGCAGCTGGTGGTTTTGAACCTCTGACCTTGCCGTCAGCAGGTCTGCCCTCAGAGCATCCCAGCCGTTTCAACTCCTCCCTGGCCTGTACCCTGTAGGACAGGGTAGAATTGCCCCAGTGGGCTCCGAGACTGGACTCTCTTTATGGCAGTCGAGAGCCCCGTCTCCCCCCACGGAGAGGCTCGCTGGTGGTTTCGAATGGCTGACCTTGCAGGTGGCACCCCAACCACTGTGCCACCAGGGTTGTGTCTGAGGCCTGAAAAAGAGCAGGTGTCTTCCTCACTCATGCCCTCTGCGTCCCTGGTCTGTCTCCAGGATCCTTGGTTCCTGCACCGGCCTGATGCAAGCTATCCAGGTCCTGATCGTGGCTTCCAAGGACCTGCAGAGAGAGATTGTGGAAAGCGGCAGGGTGAGTGGCTTCATCTCCCCAATGGCTGTAACTTGAGAACCACAGGTGGGGGGAGGGGGGCTTCAGGACAGCAGAGTCCCCTCCCACCATCTGGAGCCCAAAAGTCCAAAGCAGGGTCTTGATGGGGGTTGGTTCCTCCCTTGCCGGGAGCCCTGGGAGTCCTAAGGTCTCTTAGGGATCCTCACGTGGGTGGCCCCTCCACACATCCATGAGTGTGTGCTCTGGGTCTGGGTGGCCCTTGTCAGCTGCCATCAAGTCAGCCCCGGCTCCTGGCGAGCCCCCTGAGCAGAGGGGAATGGCCCAGGAGGGTTTTCAAGGCTGTGGCCTGTCAGAAACACATGGCCCCGCGCCTGTTTTAGCGAGAGGCAGCGCTTAACCCTGTGCATCATGAGGAGTTGAGCTGCGTGGGCCTGGCTTGGGCTGGCGGAATCCATGCCATTAGACCTCCATCATATGAAATGTGATCCACGGCTCTCGGGATGACTATTCCAACACACACACACACACACACACACACACACACACACACCCCGACTCACGGCGACCCGGTAGGACCCAGTAGAACCAACCGCCCCTGTGAGTTTCCGAGATGGGAGCTCTCGACAGGAATAGAAGGCCTCACCTTCCTCCCAGAAAACGGGTGGTGGTTTTGAACGGCCGATCCCGCGGTTTGCAGCCCAGCGCGCTTAGCCGCACCACCACCAGGGCCTCCCGTTTAGACCCATACTGCAGGGGTGTGGGCTGCTGGCAGCTGAGAAGTCATTCACAGAGTAGCAGCAGGTCCGGTCCATGGAGTCAAGTTCTGTTGCCACTGCGTCCTGTGTGTGTTTTCGGCAGAGGAGCTGCTGTGCCGGGGGGGATGCGCAGGTGCCATGGTGCTGCCACCATACCAGGTCTGCCAGCCCAACGCCTCATGTTCCACCTGGAAGGCCCATTTCCGGGGCGAGTCTGTGCCTCAGGAGGGCACGTGGTAGCTTTAGAAAACAGGGCTGGCGGAAAGAGCTCAGCTTCCCCGGCCCCACCGTGGGTCTCACAGCTGTTCGCAGGCTCTTGTCACGGCCTTCGCCGGCTCCATTTGTCCTCACATCCCTGTGTGAGGCTGCAGCTCAGGCAGCAGCGTGCCCCAGAAAGCAGTCCCGTCAGCAAAGCGGCTGGGGTCGGGTGCTTTCATCCATCGCAGAGAGGTGTTGGGTTCCCTGTGCCCAAAGGTAGACAACCAACCCAGCAAGGCGTGCCGGCAGCTTCTCCGACTATCAGACCCTCTGGAAGCGGAAAAGCCCATTCTAAATCCGCATTAAAAATCTTTGGTTATTGTTGTTATTGCTGTGTCTAGTCACCGTACACTCAGCTCACTTGGCCAAGCAGAGAGAGGGGCCAGACTCCCTCCAGATCCCACGTGACCCGGATCCGCCCATCCCTTGAGCCCACAGTGTAGAAATGCCACCTTAGACATGTCATGGGTCTGAGGCCCGACCCCCCGGAGGCTCCCGTTCTCGTCTGACCACAGGAGCTAGTGGAGTTGGGCCTGGTTAGTGCTCGGATGAGAGGAAGCACTGTAGGCTGGTGTAGCGGGAACACACAGGGATTCACATCCATGTAACCCCTGCAAGGCCTCGGGGCATGTATTTTGTCATGTTTTCCCTCTGTAAAATGCAGTGTGAGCCGGAGGTTGAGATTCAGTTGTACAACCCCGGTGATACTGCCTCCGTACCTCTGAGGTGACCGCGCAGACCGCCTGAGACCGACGGAGCAGACCGAGTCTGTGAGGGCACCTGGCGGGTCGCAGGCCATCAGGAAAGTTCTTTCCACCTCTCTAGGGTACAGCATCCCCGAAAGAGTTTTACGCCAAGAACTCCCGGTGGACAGAAGGGCTTATCTCTGCCTCCAAAGCGGTGGGCTGGGGAGCCACCATGATGGTGTAAGTGTGACTTGGGCCCAAGGCTCCTGGTCCCCAGCCAGCCTGCAGTGATGCCACCACCACCACCACCCGCCCCCGACCCCAGGGGAGGACAGGAAAGCACTGTGCACACAAAGAGTCTTCAAAGGACCCTGGGTTTCCTGGGGCAGCACCCGGGCAGGACAGACGGACATCCCTCCCTTTTCAGCCAGTGGGCTAGAGGTGGGATGCAAAGGCCTTGAAGCTGTTGGTGATGCCTTGTCCTTTCCCGGCCCTCAGGGATGCCGCTGACCTGGCGGTCCAGGGCAAAGGGAAGTTTGAGGAGCTGATGGTGTGTTCCCATGAGATAGCTGCTAGCACCGCTCAGCTGGTGGCTGCATCCAAGGTAAGGACCCTCCTGGGGCCGACCCGTTCAGGCCGGTCGAGATGGGAGACTGCTGCACTTCGGAGCGGGTCCGCCAAACAAGGCGATTGGTTTATCCAGGGGCCAGCTACTAAAAATTCTGCCCCTCAAGGGTCCCACACTCTTTCCCCCTCCAAAGCCCTCCCATCTGTCTCCTCTGTCCATGTTACCCCCACGAGCCCCTCCTTGCTCCCCTCTCTGGCTGCTGGTTTCTGGTTGCCCATCACAGCTTTGGAGGTGAGCACACATCAGGAACACGTGAACCCAGTGAACGGAGTGTCCGGCCTGGCTCTGGAAGTTCAGTGGCCAATGTCTGCCCCTCCTCAAGACTCTCCCAATCACCCCCCACCCCCACCCCCACCCCCAGCTTCTCATGCAGAACCTGTAAGCTTGCTCCTCTTGGGAGCCCATCCCGTAAGCACTGCAGCAAGCCTTCTCCCCAGTCCTTATTGTGGGCCCCAATTCGCCCTCCATAGTTGAAACTGTTTAGCACCACGTGCTAATCAGTGACGGGAGACGCGTCCCTGCATCACAGCGTCCATCACAATCACCAAGATACACATTCAGAAACAGAAGGCGCCTAAGTGCTCGTGAGCGGGTGACCTGGTAAACCATAGGCGGTGCGGACATGCGACAGAGTAGCAGGCCGCCCGCGAAGCATGCTGATGAGTCCGCAAAGAGCGATGCGGCGACCTGGAGGACACACCACTGTGCGAACTAGGTCTCAAGCACACAGGGACACCACACATTGTCTGAGCCCCGCTTGCATGAGAAGACAAGAGCAAGCCTTCCAAACACTCAGGGGACGACTCCGATGTCTTTTCGCTCTGTTCTTCCATGAAACCATTGTATATTCACCGAGAGGGCAGTGTCCACTGGCGGTTGGTTCCTTGGTGGAGGGGCTGGAGAATCACTCCCCTGATCATCTATGCTTGTTAGTTTGGGTGTGGGGAAGAGGCGGCACCAGGTGGGGGTTTGATGAGCAAGCACACCCTGGCCAAAGTACATAATGCTACGAAGTGCCCCCCAGAGAAGGTTTGTGCTAGAGAATTTGAGTTTGGCAATATACCAGTGTTAACACCGAAAAGAAGCCAAGTGCATGGTCTCATAAGTACATACCTGGACAGGTATGTGTAGGAGTAGGTACGGGTACGTACTTAGGTGCTCACAGAAGGATCTGTATGTACGTCGTGTGTGTAGACACATGGGCGCACACACATAGTCCTAAAGCACGCGGTTACAGATACTTCTCAAGGCATAGCCAGACATCCCAGGAGATTGGTTTTCGGAGTTGGAAGACTCAAGACCTCAGTCTAATGGGACAACTCAGCCCACCAGAATGGTCTAGTTCCCAAAGTTCACATTCTGCATCCCAGTGAGGTGGCATGCCCAGGGTCAAAGGTGAGATTTGTATTGGTCTCCACTTGTCAGGAGACAGGGAAAGAAGGAAGTCAAGGGATCAGAGGAGAAGCTAATGTAGAGAGATAAGAACCTGCAGGAGCCACCGCTGTACCTGGAGACCAGAGGAACTAGCTGGTGCCCGGCTCCCCCTACCAGGGCTCCAGCCTGGGCCACCATGGATGGACCTTGATGACATGGGAGGAAATCCTTAACATGATTTGAAACTGGAGAACTTCCTGAGACTGCCGCCCTGAGGTTGACTTTAAACCAGTGGTCCTCAACCTTCCTAATGCCGTACCCTTTAATACAGTTCCTCATGTTGTGGAGACCCCCAACCATAAAATAATTTTCATTACTACTGCATAGCTGTCATTTTGCTACTGTGATGAATCGTCATGTAAATTATCTGATAGGCAGGATGAATTTTCATTGTTACAAATTGAACATCATTAAATCATAGTGATGAATCACAAGAACAATATGTAATTCTGTATTGTGAAATAATTTATAATGGCAAATAATTGAAATTTTGTCTCGAAGCATGGTGTAGCATGGGTAAGTCTTAATATAACAACAGTAAACTGCATTGCTACATTTTGCAACAACATGCTTAAAAAGCCAACTTCAGTGAGAAGGTCGATAGCTTCTTTCTCACCAGATCAGCACATCTGCATGTGGGCGAACCTGCCTGGAAACGGATAGAGGAGCGGTGTTTCGGTTCCTAAGAACTTGGGAAATATGTGTTTTCTGATGGTCTTAGGCGGTCACGACCCACAGGTTGAGAACCACTGCTTTAAACCTTAAAACAATCCCAAGATCCCCTTGTCATGACCGAAGAGAGTAGCCCCTGAAAGCTTCCACCTGCGCATGCGGCACTCTCATGAAGCCGTCTACAGGAAAGCAAAGGTGGACAGTTCTCTGCGGTGCACAGAGGAGTAGCTCGGAGCAGAACAACCCGGACTCGAGAGGATGTGCACACATTCATGCAGAAATTTGCCACATGGAAACCTCATTTTCTAAACCTTCACCGACAATGCATTATATGGATAATGTGTGTATACTTTTATACATTTTAAGATATATATCGCAGTTTGGGGCCACACCGGGAATAAGGCAGGAGCTGACTATCAGCAGCCATTGTGGAAAAGTTGATTGGTGACGACGGTGGGCCACGCCGTGTCAGGAGCCGTCAGACCAGCCTCGTTGATGTCGCCCTGGCTGCACTCCATGTTGTGTGACCCGGAACCTGCTTTGTCCCGACAGGTGAAAGCCGACAAGGACAGCCCAAACCTCGCCCAGCTGCAGCAGGCCTCCCGGGGCGTGAACCAGGCCACTGCCGGGGTCGTGGCCTCAACCATTTCTGGCAAATCACAGATTGAGGAGACAGGTAGCCTTTCTGAAGCCAGGCTTCTCCTGGCCCACCCTATGTCGCTGTCCCAGTTCTCCCCCTCCCTGGCCCCTGTGCCCACCGCCTTGTTTCTAAAGCCTTTATTTTCCTCTCTCTTCTCCACCTCGATGCGTGCTTTCTTACAAGGGGGGATGCCACGTGAGTATGCTGCCTGTCCCCCTGTACCGCCCGGCCCTCGGCTAGCTTTTCCCTGGGGAGATGCGCTGCTGGCTACGCCGTAGCTGCACCTTCCTCAATGTCCTTCACGTGATGTGATCGGCAAAGGGCCCCAGCAAGCGTCTCAGCAGGGCATCGGCATTGGCCATCTCCGACAAGAGCCGGCCAAGGGCGTTAGGTGACAGTTTCCTCACTTCTCATTGCAGACAGTATGGACTTCTCCAGCCTGACGCTGACCCAGATCAAGCGCCAAGAGATGGATTCCCAGGTAGGCCCTGCATCTGTCAGTTCTAGTCTAGCCCTCTCGAGCGTGCTTTGAACGTTGACCGTGGAAGATTGTTCTCATGGAGGGGAGAAGCGCAGGTACACCTGCTAGCCCACGAAGGTGTATGTGTGTTGCTGGAAGAAACCGTGGAGGTGGAGAATGAGGATCAGTAACGATCAGACTCGTTAGCCCCCTGCCCATTGGCTTTGCCCCGGTGTTCCTGTAAATGCCATCACACATCGCCTCATTTTTAGAAACACAAAGGACAGCATGTCACTTTCCTGCTTAAAACCTCCGAATGGGTCCTGTGTGAGTCCAGGTGGACTAGAGCTACAAAATCATTAGGCACTCATATGTGCGTAAGAAAGAGCTTTATGTACAAGAGCAATTGAATATTGAGAAACCATCCCAGCCTAGTCCAGAGCAAGTCCATAAGTCCGATATCAGCCCATATGTCCGATACCAGTCTATAAAGCCCTCTTCAGATTTACTAAACACATGCAATGACACCGAATGCAGGAAGATCACAGGCCAGTGGGTGGAAAGTCTCGTGGATCCAGTGACTGTGGAAGCATCTCAGTGTGGACAGTGGTCTCCACGTGGCTCCTTCAACTCCAGGGCTCTAGCGTAGCTCCATGCGTCTCCTCAGCTGCAATGGCTCCCAGGGAGTGAGCACAGAGAGAGAGGGTGTCTCCCGCCTCCAGGGAGGAAGACAGAAGTTCCCAGGAGCCCCAGGAGAAGGCCCTGTCCACACAGAGGCCTCATTGGCTATGACCTGATTGACAGCATAGACTCCACCCCTTCACTCTGAATCCTCAAATTGACAATAGATTATGTAACTAACACAGGTCCTGTGCCCCCTCTGCTCCCTGGCCTGTGGGCTCTGGGTGAAATGATCCCGGCCCAGTTCTCCGTTTTCCCCTCAGGACCTTCTCCCACGCCAGCCATCCAGGACTTTGGCTCTCCCCGCGCCTCACACTCACTCCCGCGTCACCACCCTTGCTCCCACGGTGCCGCCTTCCTGGAATTGTCATTCCCCGCGGGGCCCACTGAACTGGCTGCTTGTAGTTGGCTAGGTGGCGGCTCAGATGTCCCTTCCCCTGAGTCACCTTTGCTGACCACCCTTCATGGTGTCTCGGGCTGCTGTGTCGTCTTCCTGACGACCGGCTCGTCCCTCGTTCACACGTGTGTCATTTCCCTGTGTGGGGGAACAGGGAAGGATCTTAGCCTGGCCACCTGTGAGAGCGCCTAGCTAGAGGACGGGTGCTCAGCAAATCACTCTTGACTTGACCGTGAACGGGGATCACGGAGATCCGACCTTTCTCTGGAGCTTCAGCAACAGACGTGGTACAGCAAAGGGCCCGGGCCTTTTCCCGTAGCAGTAATAACCCGCAGTCAAAGTGATACCTCAGAGATAAAGCACACACCTACCGCCACTGCCACCACCCACCGCCACCTCCACATCCACCTCTACCTCCACCACCACCTCCATCTCTACCTCCTCCACCTCCACCTTCACCTTTACCTCCACCTCCACCTTCACCTCTACCTCCACCACCACCTCCACCTCTACCTCCACCTTCACCTCTACCTCCTCTACCTCTACC
Organism: Tenrec ecaudatus; assembly: GCF_050624435.1. NCBI lineage: Eukaryota > Metazoa > Chordata > Mammalia > Afrosoricida > Tenrecidae > Tenrec > Tenrec ecaudatus. The sequence goes on along the minus strand of NC_134541.1, from coordinate 127,796,334 downwards.
TCCACCACCACCTCCACCTCTACCTCCACCACCACCTCCACCTCTACCTCCTCTACGTCCACCTTTACCTCTACCTTCTCCACCTCTACCTCCTCCACTGCCACCTCCTCCACCTTCACCTCTACCTCCACCTCCACCTCCACCATCTCCACCTCTACCTCCACCACCTCCACCTCTACCTCCTCTACCTCCAGCTTCACCTCTACCACTTCCACCACCTCCACCTCTACCTCCTCCACCTCCACCTCTACCTCCTCCACCTCCACTTCCTCCACCTCTACCTCCTCCAGCTCCACCTCTATTTACTCCATCTCCACCTTCACCTCTACCTCCTCGTCTACCTCCTCCACCTCTACCTTCACCTCTACCTCCACCACCTCCACCTCCACCTCCACCTCTACCTCTATCTCCTTCACCTCTACCTCCTCCACCTCCACCTTCACCTCTACCTCCTCCACCTCCATCTGGAGTTCTAGAGAACTGAGATTGAAGGAGAAGGAAACAGGTGCAGTAGGTTCCATGGTGGGGTGGGGGGGGTATTTATGAGGAGAGCACCAGGTAAGTCCTAGGCCCCGTGAGGCAGTGGGTCTGCAGAACAGCATCCGTTCCTAGCAGCGAGGCGCAGAAAAGAAGGGAAGGCCCCTGGGGTGAGCGCAAGGACAGAAGAGCATTGATGTGGACAGCTGGATCAGCCGTGGCAGCAGGATGGCGAGGCGGAAGCTGTGGAGGAGAGGGATGTCGTCAACATGGGAGAGTTCTCTGCTCAGAAGGGGCATCCATTTCCTCTCCCCACAGGTCAGGGTGCTGGAGCTAGAAACGAAATTGCAGAAGGAGCGTCAAAAACTGGGAGAGCTTCGGAAAAAACACTATGAGCTTGCTGGTGTCGCAGAGGGCTGGGAAGAAGGTGAGCCTTTGCAAGGGAGCCGCGGCTGCATGACGAGGGCATTCTCCCCATCCCCCCCACCCTGCTTTGTCAGAATAGGGAGGCCCCTACCTCTGCTCACGACGGGCCTTCTCTGGAGTTTGTCTAAGTCTAAACCAGAAGGGAGCCATTGAAAGCCATTCTCGTTGTGTTGAACATCAACCAGTAGGTTTTCTCCGCATTGCTCACTCTCAGCCATTTCCCCCCGAGGCCACTATAGCATCACATGGTGAAGGAGTAGTGGTCAGTGGCGACCTGGTACCTGGGCAGGTGTGTTTAGCCCTCCCCTGCCCTGTAGGGCTCCTCTGCATTGGCATCTGCTCGATGTTGGCGTTGGGTTTTCCAGTTTGGTCCCGACTAGCTGGTCTGTTTTCGATGAGCTTGACCAACTCTGGGAACCCGCCCTCGTCCCTTGTCTTTGGAAATAAAGATGAGTCCACCGTGGTGGAGACTAATGTATATCTAGAGCCCAGCACGGAGGCAGGTTTTTGTTTTGTTTTTATGGTGGGGAGGGGGCATGCATGCATGCAAGCAGGAAGTTGTATGAACCCAAATCCCTGCCTTCTAGGAGCAGAAGCCTCCCCCTCGACACTGCAAGAAGCGGTAGCCGAGAAAGAGTAGAGCCAGCCAACGCCCGTGTGTCACAGTGTGAGTCCTTGTCACCCATGGATGGGTTTCCCGTTCCCCAGCCACAGACTAAGCCAGCCCCTGACATTCCGGGTCCTCTGGGTGACCTCTGAGAGTCCTGACCCTTCCAATGACCACCTCCCTGCCATGACACCCTTTCTTCCTCGAACCCATTTGGTCCCTGCAGCCCCCTCGCAAGCCCTAGGAAGCAGGATCCCAGGCCACTAGGAAGGCCCTCTGTCCCAGCCCTGCCTGCCTGCCTCATTCTGCCCACACCAACCTCTGGGCCCGCCCCTGGTGGAGCCACCAAACAAGAGCTTGGGGAGGGAGGCGGGGGCGATCCTAGCCACGTTCTCTTCTCTTCCCTCCCCAGGCTTTTCAGTTCCTTCGTTTGCACAAACTCGCGAGCATCAGAGGGCTGGTGGATTCCAAGCTGAGACCCTCCCCTGGAAAGGTGCACAGGCTCAAGAGCAGCAGGCAGGCCCTGGCTGAGAAGGCCACGGCGGATCCCCCCCAACCCCCTTCCGGCACTCAGCCCCCTGGATTCCCGCTGCATCCTTATGGTGATTGGTTGGGACTTTTCTTTTTGGTTTGGTTTTTGATAGCCGACTCTTCCCCCAAAAGCACGCCCCCCCCCCACCTGGAGTGCTGAGTTTTCAGAGACCCCTGCACCCCAGCAGTTCACAGTCACGGTGCTGCCCTGCCATTCTCTTGGTGCTCCACGTCCACATCTACTCTGCGAGTCCTGCCAAGGGGGTCAGGGCCGGCCCAGGGCATCCCCCAGGGGTGGACAGAGCTGCCCTGTGGGACAAAAGGCAGAAGCCAGGCAGACCCTGGTTTAGAGCCTCTGTCTGCCTTCACCAGTGTGGGGGGGGGCGGGGAAAGCAGGGGCTATTTGCATTGCCCTGGTCTCTCGGGAACTCCTTGGGACCAGGCAGAAAAGCTAGCAGACACTGGAAAGGAGAGGTTGAGAATAGCAACATTAGTTCCCCGGCCGCTTCCTGTTGGCCTCCTCCCAGCACACCTGGCCCCAGCCCAATAAGGGGGAGCACTTCTGAGAAGGATTTCCAGAACCTTTCTCCAAATGCCTCTGCACAACCCCACCCCGCATTCTCTTGAACCAGAAGAAGACAGGTTCCATGTTCTACCTAATGAACAGGCCTAGAAGGTCAAGCTGACCTTCCTCCCCACACCTCCCGGGTCTGGCTTGGTCCTGCTCCTGCTTGGTTTCTTACTGATGCGCCCTCAGGGGAGATGCTCTGCGGATTAGCAGGATGCTGCGGCCGAGCTTGTCTTGCCACCGCAGTTTGGGCGCTCCAAGGGCAAGATGCCCGGGTGTCTGGATTGTTACAACCTGGGTCCCTAAGCGAACGTGTCAGGACACAAGCAGGGGGCAACCCCAGGCTCAGGCTCCGTTCAGCACAAGCTCCGGCTGTCTCCCCTGGACGGGAACCGAGGGCCAGATGAGTACAAGCCCCCTCGAGACGGCCAGATGACAGGCGGCACGTCCCTTCCCCACATTTAAGTGACCTTGCAATCTCGAGACCACCCCGTCGTCTTCCTTCTTCAGCGGTAGCAGCCCGCAGGGGGCCGGCACACACCTCCCAGGCAGGACCCGTCCCTGCTCCGGGCTCACCTGTCACATTTCACTACCCAACAGACGGTGAGCCTCCTGTCCGATCGATCACTGTGAACCCCACACACACTCACACACACTCCCTCCCTCCCTTTTCCGAAGCCAGCCCGCCTTCCGCCCATGCAGTTCTTAACAGCAAGCTCCAAACACCGTCTCCCAGATCCACAAAAGGCTGGACTTGGGAGGCATCTCTGCGGAGACTCAGGAGGAGGTGGGCCTCTGGCCCTGGCCTTGCCCCGCTCACTAGGGGCACAGGCGCTGCGTGTACGTCTCTGCCCCCGTGGTGCCGCTGAAATCCACCAGTGTGCTCTCGGTGCGGGCTCACCCTCGCCAAGGTGGTCTGTTCTCCCACCTGGGGTCCCAGCCTTTCCAAGGGCTGTGCTTCAGACCGCCAGCGGGGCGAGAAAGCTCATCTTTCTGGATCGGATCAGGATCCCTCGCTGGGCCGCTCCCTTCAAAACGAGGCCGCCATCTCCTCTAAAAACCCAGCACCAGCAGCCCCAGAGCAGCGGGGCCAGAGCCACGACACTCCCCGGTGCACAGTAGCTCCGTGAGCAGTCGGTCCACGTCCAGCCCCAGAGGCTTGAGCACCCTCGCTCGGTTCCCGAGTGCGCTTGTGCCTTGAGCGGATGATGGAAACTGGAACGGCCCCTCCAGGCGGCACAGAGCACCTCCACCATGAGCCCCGCAGCTGCTGGATGCTGGCTGCCCTGGTCTCTCAGTGCCAGCTCCGCCCCTCACCTTGGAGCATCACTGACTGACCCCATGCGTGATATGTGTCTCAGGCGAGGGTACGTGGGAAATGACAAGACGGCACCGACGGGAGAATGGCCTCAGATATAGGAAGCTGAGCCCCCTGCACCTGAGACTTTAATTTGGTGTAATGCAGGGCCCGAGATAGAGTAAGGAACCAGCCCGCCAAAAATGCCTGCGTGTATAGGATTCCCCCCACCCACCCCCGGATGCGCTTGGCAAGGGCGCATGCGCCAGGAGTTTAAACAAGACAGGGTTGGGTGGTCTGCTGAGCCCACTGCCCGGAGTGCTTGCCCTGCAGAGGAGCTCTGATCCCAGTGGCTGGGAAAACCCGGCGTCATCTGGAGTGTTGGTCCCTTCTCAGGATTTGTCCAGCTGCCCAGCCGGAGACTAGGGTCCCTACCAGGGCTCAAGGGACTGAGCCGTCTCCATCAGGTTAGCGTGCTTGAGCCTCTGGCTTGCCGCCACCCCCCACCCCGAGGAGCAGGTTTCAAGGCCACCCTCGGGCAGCACTCCATCCTTTGAGGGCAGCTCTGGTCTAGAGAGGTCTGCTGACTCCACTTTGCCCCGTCGGTCGTGATTGGCAAGTTTCTCAATACTCGACCGCCTTTCCAAAATCTCTGGAAAATCCTGTCTGCCAGTGGAAGAAAGCCTTGAATTAGTTCCAACGTTGAGCTTCCGAAAGCGAGGCAGCGTTTGCCTCCTCTGCACCACCCTTGGGTCCCCCAGGGGCCATGCCGTGTGTACCCCCGAGCACCTGCATCGTGAGCCCACCCACCACAAGCACCGCAAAGCCTGCTGGCCCTTGGCCGCCCCCCGTCTCCCAGGTCCACAGCAAACCGGGGCTCACCAGCCCCCAGGGGCCGACGGCCCTGCCTTGTCCCCCAGGGGCCCACGCAATGGGAACAGCGGGGTAGATGAAGCGGAACCAATCCTGAGCGGGGTTCCCCGGACACGTCTTTGCAGGTGACTCAACTACCTCAGGTGTGAAGGCCCTAAATTAAGCTGATTTCCCACCCACAGGGACAAACTGAGGCAGGGCAGTAACCTAATATTCTCAAAGTTATAACAACCCTCTGACCTTGAGGTTTGCAGGAGCAGCTGCCTATACCCATTTTAACCTTTACTCCACTTTGCCATGAGACTCGTCCCTAGGAGACGACTCCATTTCCCACAGAGTGCCTACCTGCCCAGGGCAGGTAGCCACCGGCTTTCTGTTTTATTACGGGATGAGGATCATTCTTTGTATAATAGAGCGCATCTGTGCTTTCAAGTTTTCAATAAATATATCCACCTGGCCACGGAGAGGCATGCTCACTAACAAGCCAAAGCAGCTTGGGGGGTGTGGGGGTGGGGGGCTGTGGAGTGAAGGGACCAGCAAAAAGCCGGCATTGGGGCCCGGAATCTGCCCTTCAGCACCGTGACTGGGAATTGGCCCCGAAGTTTTCTGGGCAGGTCAACTGCCGTCCAGTCTCAAACGCGTCGCATCAGGGAAGAGAAAACTAGGAGCGGGATCCTTAGGCCCAGGAGGCCGGAGAACCAGGAAAGGGGGCGTAGGCTGCAACTGCCAAGCACAAGGTGGACAGGGTGACACAGGAGATGGGGGTGCCCGCCGGCAGCTGGCTGGCTCGCTCCGGTCCCTGTAGCCTGATGCCAGGGTGTGAACCTGCTCCCTTTAATGCGCTGCTGAGAACAAATGGCCAGTGTTTGGTCACAGCTGTCTGCTCCAAGTCACTCCTGCGGTTCAAGTGGCAAGTTGGGTTCAGAAAGCCAAGGGGCATTTCAGTCTTGGACAGGCAGGAGTCTGTTGGCCTGGCCTGGCCAGCAAGGTCATCCATGAGAGTGGTCCTAGCTCAGACCCAATAGGGCCCATGGTTCCCCTTCTTCCCACACTCAGCATGACGCTGGGACTCCAGCCTCGGTCTTCCCGGGATCCTCTGGTCAGGCTGCCATTCTAAGAGGGACGTGTCCAGCTAGTGGACCGCACCCCCGGGAGGCGGGCACCAGACGGATGGGAGCTAGGGTTTCCATCACAGGCTCCCAAAGCGGGCAGTGGTTCTGACCCACAGCGACCCTGTACACAACAGAACAAAACACTGGGCCTGGACCGTCCTCCCGATTGTTGCTGCACTGTGTCAGTCCATCTCCTTGAGGCCTTCCTCCCTTGCTTCCTTGACACACCACCAAGCAGGATGTCCTTCTCCGGGGACTGGTCTCTCCTGACAACATGCTCAAAGTGTGCAAGACGAAGTCTCTCCATCCCTGCCCCTAAAGAGCACTCTGGTCAGACTTCTTCCCAAAATTATGTGGCCTACGGCCCCCTTTTCAAAGATAAGTGTTACTCAGTGCCCCTCACCCCGGCAATTTAAACGTGTGTGGCACCCCATAACCCTGGATCAAACGTATCTTTGCAGCCACCACACCCCGCACCCTGGACCATACCAGCACCCCCTCTGGTGGGGTCAGTATCTTCTACTTTGGGAATAAAAACCGGTTTCTATCAATGAGAAACATCCACTCCCATCAAATCTATTGTGACTCAGCCTATCTAGTTTTTTTTTTTCTCCCACAGAGCAAGTAATGGGTTCAAACTAGCAACCCAACGTTCTGCAGCCCAATGCATAACCCACTGCACCAGCAGGCCTCCTTATGTAAAGGAACAGCGTTGAAGTAGGCAGGATAGTGCGACGGTGTACTGGGTACAGTTGTGCTTTAGACTTGGCGAGCCTCCCCGTGGTCTCCACCTTGTCCTCCATCTCATGCGGCGCTGACTGGGTGGGCCTGTCCACCTTATTCCCGAATGATCAGGTGAGTGAGTTCTCTCCGCTGCCGCCTTAGTTAGCGACACACACTCCGTGCATCTCCTCGTTGTGCCGGCACAGCGAGTTTCACAGAAGCCCCCCTCCCAAATTGTGTTCATCTGTTCACCATTTGATGCCGAGCATCTTCTGGGCCTGATCCTGGGAACACCGGGGACAGCCAAGAACAGCCATAGTCCCATGCTCCTGGAGCTTGGAGGTCACTGGGGGAAACACGTCACCTGGAGGAAGCGGAAGCGGGAAGTGATGGCATGCCAGAGAAGCACATCCAGGGCTTACAGAAAGGTTTGCTTGGGAGTGAGGATGCAGAAGGCGGCGTGTTGCCTAGGCAATGTGGATGGGTGGGAAGCTCACTCCCCGGGAGCAGGGACTGCATGTGCAAAGGCCCTGCAATGGAAACCGAAGAGACCAGTGTCACTGGAGCCCAGGCAGAGAAGGGACCAGAGTGGAGTCTGGAGAAGGGGGGGGGGGGGACTGTTGAAGGACTCTGAGCAAAGGGGGTGATAAAATCAAGGTTTGCGTTTTGAAAAGGCCTTTCTAGCACGGGGTGGGACCAGAGCTCAGTAGAGCAGGAGGGGATATGGGGAAAGCAAGAAGGGACCCCGATCCTCCAGACAAAGCAGTGGCAGAAGAGATGGGGTGAAGCATTTGAAAGGTCACTTGGACAGGCCTTGACTTAGCAAGGGGCTCTGGAGGGGGCATGTCAAGGGCTCACAGGTTGTAGGGTTGGAAGGGTGGTATCAGCCCAAGAAACCCTCCCTTCGGCACAGGGAATCATTGAGTTGCCTTTGAGACAGCCAGGTGGAAATAAGGAGGTCCCTGGATTTCAGAGAAGTCCAAGGTGAGAATTGGATAGAAACGCTCACTGAGATGGCCAAGGAGAGTAACCTGTGAGAACAGGAAAGGGTCCAGAATGCACCTCGGAGCAAGTCCCCCTTGGAAAGGAGGAGGCTAAACATGCCCAGGACCCAGGACAGAGCAGTTTGAGGCGGGGAGGAAGCCCAGAAAATGCGAGGTGTGAGCACCCAGAGAAGATGGAGTGAGACACAAAACTGTGAAGCCCTGCTCTTTGGGATGCAGACTCTAAAGAGGTCATTCCAAAGTGGGCTGGCCCAGAAAGGCTGCAGAGTGTGAGGTCCAGCCTTAAAGCCGAGTGGGTCCTGAGGAGCGGTGCTGCGATTGAGGAGGAAAATAAGGGACAGCAGAGAAAGCATGCAAGGGCTCACCTCTTCCATGCACCCGGGAGCAAGAGAAAGAGCCCGCATGCGCATTCTCCAACAGGCTTATGTATATCTTGGGGCTAGCAAGTGTCATCAATCACAGTCAATCATGTATGTAACCAGGTGTCACCTTAGATCAGTGGTCCTCAACCTTCCTCACGCCGCGACCCTTTCATACAGTTCCTCATGTGGTGGTGACCCCCAACCATCACATTATTTTCATTGCTCCTTCTCTGCCATTTTGCTACTGTGATGAATCGGGTGACCCTGCGAAAGGGTCGTTCGACCACCAAAGGGGTCACGACCCACGGGTTGATAAGCACTGCCTTAGATGATCCTGGGGGAGTAGCCCGATACCAGCACTGGGGCAGGCAGAGGGGAGGCCACCACTTCTGAGTCGGAAGGACAATGTCTGTCCCTAGAGAAGGGTCTCCAGTCACTTCGTGACCAGCCATGTGCTTGTAAGGAATAATTTTTATAGAAGCACCATTAAGGGGTGGGCATGGGGAGGGTGATATTGTGGGGTATAATTTTTAGGAGGATGTGACGGATTCATCTCCAACTGACACATGGGAAGGCCTCCCTGCCCGAGTCTCAGCCCTCCAGACTCTCTCTTAGGAGCGTAGAGCATCTGTCCACTTACACTCTTCCCTGGCCTCAGCTTCCCCCCACATGGAAAGGGTGTTTTGAGTTATCCCCCAAAGGATGGATCTGAAGCCACCAGATGGTCGTCCTGGAAGAGGGCATGCTGCCAGGTAGGCGAAATGCTTCCAAAGGGATAAATACAGGCAGCAAGTGTAGAGACAAGCCTATAATCTGAAGCATAGACTTCCTGAGCAGAGCAACGGGAGATGAAGCATCAAAGGTCCCTTACCGCCAAGCTACAGAAATTGGGGGATGCTGAGCTACGTTTTGCTTGAGTTCCACACACAGTAAGGGGCACTTGCTGATCTTGGGAAGGGGAGGCGGAACCCTCTCTCACCCTCACTTCCTCACTGTGTTCAACGAGACTGGAGATCTTCCAGGTGCCCCGTATGACCCCCTTTCCTCTGCCTTCACCAATCGCAGATCAATGAAAGCATTCCTTCCCACTGTGCACCTGGCTGGCCTCTGAAGCCCTTTTCCTCCTTCCATGCGAGCTGTTTCCAGTTCCACCTCTGAACCCAAGAAGAGCTGGGAACACAGAAGGGCTGATTCTCAAGGAATTGGAAGAGTCGAAGTTAAAGCATCCAAGTCTCTCCCCCAATCTCTGAATCACCTCTAATTAAATATATTGCCCTACCCCCACCGCCAAGGGCCCGGTATTCAAAGTAAATTTTGGAAACAATTTTATTCAGTTTAATTCTACTCTCACTTTGTTTAGCATGAAAACTCATCTGTCTTCAGTATCCTTGTCATTTCCATTCCTACCTGTATAGAAGAGGCTGTAGGAAATAGGAAAGAGCAAGATACAGTCCTTTCTTTAAGGACCTTCTATCCCTGGAAGACATATGTACATTAAAAAAAAAACAAAACTGGATGGAGTCTGACTCATAACACCCCTATAGGGCAGGGTAGAACTGCCCCTGTGGGTTTCTGAGACTGTAACTCTTTGTGGAAGTAAAAAAGCCTCTTTTTCCCCAAGGAGCAGCTGGTGGTTTCGAACTGCTGACCTTTCGCTTAGCAGCCCAAGAAGAAACCCACTACACTACCAGGGCTCCACACACACACACACACACACACACACACACACACACACACATCAGGAAATGAAATATAAGCATGGATGAGAAATGAAGCAATCACCTGAGTAGGTCACAGCATCAGGGGAAGCTCTTTTTTTTTTTTTTCAAGATTGGACAAATAGAAATTTCCTTTCTCATAATTTAGAAGACAGTCCAGGAGCCCAGGTGCTCTCTCCCGGAGAAAAGAAAGCCTGCTCTCCCTGCTGACTCTGGTGGAGGCTCCTTGCCTCTGAGTCTCTGCCCCGGGACATCTCCAATTCTTGCTGCTGCTTTTTAAAGCTATGATTATTTGTTTTATTAAAAGATCCTATTTATTGGGGGCTCTTACAGCTAAATTATAACCCATACATCCATTGTATCAGGTCTATTTGTACCTACGTGGCCATCATCATTCTCCAAACCTTTCTGAAGCATTTTAGAGGAAGTGTAGAGACTCTAAAGTCACGAGGGATAGGGACTGGGTCAAAAGGGATCGCTACAACATCACAGAAACCTTTATTAAGCAAAAATATCAAAATGCGGAGCTCTTGTTTCATGGCGTACACTCCAGTCAGATCTGTACTCTTCACAAGGCGGTGTTTCCATCTCTTCCCCTAAAGAAGTCTTTCTTCAGTGGCATCAAGTAAAAAAGTTTGGGCATCTTCAAGACACCACATTGTGTTCTCTCACAAAGTTCATTGAGTTCAGGGTGAAAAAGGAAGTCTGGAGGGGCAAGATCAAGGTTAAAGGGCAGACGAGGTAGGGTTTGTCAAGGAAATTCTGGTAGGACGGCCCACATTACCCTTGAAGAAGAATGAGCAGGTACGTTATTGTGATGGGGAATTTCTCAGCGTGACTTACCTAGCCTTTGTCTCACCAACGCAGTTTCCAGATTTCTTAAGACTTCCTCATAATCGGTCCCCAGGGTCATTTACTGGTGTCCTTCTGGCAAATTCACCAAGCTTTCTGGTCCCCAAACAGTCGCCACCCCCTTCTGAACTGACTCTCTCGCCTTTGGATCTAGCCGGCCCAGCAAATCCCCTTGGAAGCCACTGTTTTGATTGGCATCTTTTTTGCCTTCTTCCAAGACTAATGTGTATTCTGAGGGGATTTATGTGCAGCTACTCACTGATTGCAGCGAGCTGCTTCAACATGTCTGGGATAAACCCATGCATGTATGAGCTGGACCCCCCATATATTGTAGTCTTAGAAGAATTGCCACCAGCGGTTCCTTAGAAGCCGGGGTGGCCGTGCTTTCGTTTGTTCACTTTGAACATATCAGAAAAAGGACCTATGGCTAGCAAACGTCACCAAAGCAGCCAACCCCCCCCAAACCCACAGCCATCGAGTTGATTGTGACTCGCTGAGATCCTCCGTTGGGTTTCTGAGTCTTGGCTCCACTTGGGAGAGCGGCTAGCCTTTCTCCTACCGAGCGGTGGGTGCTGGGACAGCACAGCTGCAGGGTGAGCAGCTGAAATTCTAACTCCTGTGACGAGCGCTGTGGAGCCACAGCTTTGTCCTTCGGTGGGCTATGTCTGGAATCTGCAACAGGACTGCCTGGAGACTGGGAATAAAGGAGGGAGTGCACATCCACCAGGGAGAAGGAAAGATGGTCTGGTGCTGGTGAGACAGGAGTGAAGGAGGCCTAGGGGCAGAGTGGCTAGACTGTATCTGACAGGCCTTCAAACCTATCGGCTGCTCTGCGGGAGAAAACGTGGCAATGTGCTTGCAAAGAGGTCGCTCCGCTCAGACTCCACTGCAACTGATGTGTGTGTGCATGCACGCGCAACTGGCTTAGAGAAGAGTCCTTACTGTTTGGGATCCAAAAGGGACCCCAAATCTCAAAAATCATTTAAGGAGAACATTTAAGTCTTTTTGTTGTTGTTGTTAATTTAAATTTTTCTGGGGTGACTCACCAAGATGATAACCACTCAATTTTATGATAGCATTGTGTTTACTTTAAAAAAATCATTTTATTGGGGGCTCGTACAACTCTTATCACAATCCATACAAACATCCATTGTGTCGAGCACATTTGTACATTTGTTGCCCTCGTCATTCTCAAAACATTTGCTTTCTACTTGAGCCCTTGGTATCAGCTCCTCCTTTTTCCCCCTCCCTCCCCGCCCCCTTCCCTCACGAACCCTTGCTAATTTATAAATTATTATTTTGTCCATTTATTAAGTCTTAAACAGGACAAGACAAGGGCACATTGCCCGAATGAGGTAGACCATTAGAACAAGGTTGTCATGGCATCCGAGGGTTTGTGGGAGATCTGAGGCTTAAATAGGACATGGGGCAACAGGGGAAATTGTCACAGAAGCATGATTGGTGGTATACGATGGGTACCCACTCCCCAAAAAAGGAATGTTTTCTCTTTTTTAAATCGTATTATTAGGGGCTCATACAACTCTTATCACAATCCCGACATACATCAATCGTGTAAAGCACATTTGTCCATTCATTGCCCTCATCATTCTCAAAACATTTGCTCTCCAACTAAGCCCCTGAAAGGGATTGTTTTTCAAAGCTATATATTTAAATTGTTTTACAGAACAACCTTATCACTTTCAAAGTACTCTCCATTACATTTAATACAGTTGTCAAATCTGCGATTCCATTCTTGGAAACATTTTTCAAACTCATCTGTTTGGATGACTGACAGCACCTCCCTCATTTTTTCTTCCCTTCTATGTCATCAAATCACTGTCCTTTCATATCCCTCCTCATTTATGGAAACAAAAAGAAGTTGCACAGAGCAAGATCAGATGAGTAAGGTATGTGGGACAAGAGAGGCATGCTGTTTTTTGCCAAAAACTGGGGCACTGAGATGGTGGCATGAGCAGGATCAATATTTTCATACGTTGGGGAAGTTAATGGATGTCCAGAATGAGGTGTGTCATCAATTAACATTTCACCTTTTTTGAAACAAGAAAACCACCTGTACACGAGTTTTCCCCGTAGCGTAAGCTGTGTTCAACATCACAACAGTTTCGGCGGCATTCCCCTGAACCCCACCCCACAAAAAAGCAGGAAACAAAATGTCACAGCAGCATACTGTTCTCTTAAATTGGCCATCACAGAAAAACGAGGTTCCAGTGAAACTGCTTTTATGAAAAAATTCACGGTGACCAAGGAAATCTTCCCAGATGCCACTGGGTTGACTAACTGGGAGCGAGTTGTTCCATGCTCACCTATCAGGAAAAATTCACCCAGCAGAGCTTTTTTCGGTTTGGTGGGGGGGAGGTCCCCCCTCATATGTATTTACATCACAGTTACCAGAAGAACTATAGAAATGGGACCATGATTGGGACTGGGGCACTTTGGTAGACAGAAGAACTTACAAGACAGGTCCATGCTTCTCCTTCAAGGACACACCCAGGCACACCCTGAAAAGAGACTGCCCCTCCCTGGGCTGTTTACTGGGTGTGGCGATCCACCTTCAGAAGCACTCTGCCTGAGGACAAGACCATGCACATTCCTGCTTTATGATCAGAAAGAATCCAAATGGAAGCTTAATTCACATGGAGAGTCTGCAAATGGAATCTGGGCTTACTGTTATCTGTAGCCTTCTGCAAACTTGGTGCTCACGGTTTAAGATCTAATATCATTTCGGCTGACAGATGAAACGTGAATTTGAAGTCGGACTGGAGGAATTTAAACAATTCCCAGTAAAATTAAAAAGTGAATCCGTTTGTGGTCAGAGAGGAAGGACTTCCAGGGTTTGAAATAACACAGCTTTTCATACTTAGACCTAGACATCAGGCACTGGCTGTTCAATGTTGGCAGGCGCTGGTGGTGGAATGAGAGAGAGAGAGAGAGAGAGAGAGAGAGAGAAGAGAGAGAGAGAGAGAGAGAGAGAGAGAGAGAGAGAGAGAGAGAGAGAGAGAGAGAGAGAGAGCACACTGCGGAGAGAGAACAGGGCGGCCAACAAAACTGCTGAAGGATGAGGACACCGAATGTATAAGGGTGCTTTACACAATTGATGTATGTATGGCTTCTGATAAGAGTTGTATGAGGCTCAATAAAATGATTTAAAAACAACAACAAAAAACTGCTTTCTAGGCAGCCTTAAAATAATTGGTCATTCTCAAAGATGAAACCTACTACAGCAGAAAACGAGCAATTGAAGAGGGGTCTGGAAGCCCCCTCGGTGAGGAACGCAGGAGTGAGCCTGCCCTTCCAGTGGTTGACCTCGGGGACAGCAGCACTCTGGTAAACCCGAGGGGCTTCTACGTGGGAAAGGGACGTTTCAGCCAGGACAGTCTCCAAAAAGCACACGCTGTTTCTGGAAAGCTCACAAGGCCGCGCGGGAGCCCTGGACTGAAGATGGACACTTCAGGAGAACGCGAAAAACCACGTGAATAGAAAATCGCGGAGCCCCAAACCCTGCTTTCGAACCGAGAGCAGAAAATCCCGGGGGAAGAAGAGAGGGAGCGTAACTTCGGGTCCCCCGCCCCACCCCCTCTGCGTCACTGCAGGGGGCGTGGTTGAGGGTATTGGCCACCCTCATTGGCTGCGTTCCGGTCACCTGTATGACATCACATCGCTGGTGCCTAGGTGTTTTCCCATAGGTGCCTCATAACCCTGTAACCCCTCTATCTGGCCCTGCCTGCTGATTTCCTTTAGCGCAGGCCTTTGGGGGAGACAGCCCCCCTTTACCCCTATTCTAAGTTGCCTGTCACACTGACAATGGGGACTTGCTGGAGATGGGCTCGTTGTCTGGCCATTGGCCGTTTTACATTGTTGTCCCGAAAGCCCCCCTGTAATGACATGGAAGCATGTGGGGACCATGAGGCTGCGGGCTGGACAGCAGAGAAGGATCCGGCCGACTGAGCAGTGGGGCTGGGGACAGGGTCTCTTGGCCCCAACTGGCCCAAGCCAGGACTTGGGTGCCCGCAACTGCTGGTTGCTGCAACATGCCAGCGCCTCTGCCCTTCTGTGTAAGACACCATTACTCCCCCTTGTGCTCTGTGCTATTTGCATCCGTTGGATTCCATCCTCTGTGGATCACTGGCCGATTTCCGAATCAATGTGGTGCTCTAAGGCAGAGCCTGTGTACCTTGTTTGGGGTACAACGTGATCTTTAAAAGGCACCTTCAACACATCATGGGGCTAGTGTAAATTGTTTAGTAATCGAGGCATCTGTCATTCCTTCGTGGCCTTCATCCCCATCTGGCCCCCCAATACCACGCCCCTGTTCTCCAAGGATCTTCTACACCCTGCCCTCTTCTACCAACAGGTGTTCAGTTAGCTCCTACACGGCCTAAGAAGGCCCCTGGGTGGGACAAATGGTTTCCACTGGGCTACTATTTACTAAGCCTGAAGGTGAGGTGTTCGAACCCAGGAGGACAGTCTAGTGATCAGCTTCCTTCAACGTAGCAGCCAAGGAAACCCTGGCCCAGATGGGCCAATCAAGGTGTAATGCCCACCTAGGTGTACCATCCCTTCCTGGCTGGAAGCTGGAACCTGTGAGCATGTGCGATGGACACCCCAGTCCCTATGCTAGCTACCCAACACCACTGAATTGTTCAAAGCCTTTCCACGGCTCCCAATTATCTTAAAAATAGAGTCCTCCCGCAGAATAGCATTCAGGTTCCAGATACGTGATTTTCAGGCTCTGAGACACATCATGAGTGGGTAGGAGAAGAAGCTGAACGGATGGAGGACGCTGGCTTCTCAACTCTGCATCCATCTTTGCCTTTATCGGTTTATTTTGTAACCTTGTGTTTCTATTTGAAAACATGGGTTCCACTATGAAAATGAAAAAGGGTTAAAACCAGTACAGTATATGATCTAGTAGGGATTCCCTAAGTGTTGATACTGTCCCCTGGGGCAGCTGGTGGGTACACTGCAACTAGGGGAGGGGAGGGTTGGCGTGGAGAGGACTGCAAACGCAGACAGCTATACTTTATCCTAGATTCTGGGCTAGAGCACAAACGTTTTAATTGCCAGAGAGCTGATGAGTAAGGTTTTCCTCCTAAAAATGGAGTGGTAGCCCAAATAAATTTGGGGAACTTTATTTCTAGTGGCAGCTCCCACTGTCTGCTTACCTAACAAAGTCTTCATTTCGTACTCTGGTAGAACACAACACATCCCTTTGACTGTGGGGACCAGCCTCCCTACCAGCGAATGGGTCCAGGGGGCCGTTGTGTAATGGAGACATGAGGTAGGCCACTGGAACTAGAATGAGGAAGTCATGTATTCGTATTCTTTCACGAGCTTATGTCACATCTGGCGCGCAAGCCACAGTAAGCACATACATAACAGGAAGGGGTTGCATTAGAAGCATACATGTGACAGGAAGGCACAGATGTAACAAGGGGGGCTGGTTCTAGTCAAGATGGCAGCCTACCCACGGTTGTCTCCGAGCTGACTTGACCTTAAATGGTCCCAAGCTCTTCTCCAGGGGAACAATCTATGATCCTTATCAGTAGGTAGTGGGCCTTACTTAAAGTGGGACAGACTATGGGGTCTGATGGCTCTGCTGCCAGACAACCTTCAGGCAAGTAGCCTTCATGAAGTTGACCTTCAAGCATATGTAGTAGCTACCATGTGCTTGCAGGTTATTACAGGGGACCTCGTGGGGAATGTATTTTAGTTAGGAGAATGTGACTGCATCGCATCAACCTACAACCGTGAAGGCCTCCCTCCACGGGAGCCCTGGCCTCCCAGGCTCCTTAACGTGTAGTGTTGACCGCCTGTCCGAAGCCACTCTCTTCCCAGTTCTGTTTCCCACATTTGACAAATAGCACCTTAGCATCAACTATGGGCCTAGCACTGTTACCTCGTGGAGATATGGCAGTAAGCTAAGCAGACTGAGCCCTTTGCCCTTGTGGCTGGGGGCTCTTACAGCTCTTATCACAGTCCAGACATCAATTGTAGCCAGCATATTTGTACGTATGTTGCCTTCATCATTTCCAAAACATTTTCAACTCAAGCCCTTGGTATAACTCCTCTTTTTTGCCCCTCCCTCCCCCCGACACCCTCTTGAATCCTTGATCAATTATATATTGTTATTAATATTTTGTATCTTACATTGTCTGTTGTCTCCCTTCACCCACATTTGTTATTTGTCCCCTTTAGGTGAGGGGGGGGGCGCTTTCTCAACCTTGTGTTGGGATCCCCCTTCATAAACTTGGGTTCTATTACACTCAAAGATCTATGTCAAATGTTGGCAGGAGCTTTGGAACGAGTATCTTAGTGTCTTAAGGCTCCCATAACAACAATTACAATAACAACAAAAACCCCACAGTGTGAAAAAGCAGATATTGATTTTCTACAGTTCTGGGAGTTAGAAGAAAAAGTGTGGATCCAAGTACATGGGAACTGACTAACAAGCCAAGAAAGACAGCCCCAAAATAGAACACTGTAGGCCACTGTCACGCATGAAGACAGATGTGAACATTCTAAGCCATTGGGCAAAAGAAGCGATAAGAAACCAAAAGTTTTTAAGAAGCCTTAGAATCAAATAAGAATGAAAAGGATGCAGGTCCGTTTATAGCACATACATCAAAAAGGAAGAGCCCAAATCAACAACGTCATGTCATTGAAACAAACAGAAAACGCACAGACGCAGAAGAGAGAAACCCCCAACCCCACAGTTATCAAAGAATGGAAACAGTAAAGATTAGCGCAGAAATAAAAGATACACACAAAGCAGAAAAACATCAACAAAACGAGAAGTTGGTTCTTGGGTCAAAGATCTAAATGTAAAACCTACAACAGGCAGGTAACCAGAATAGGGACTAAGGGGGGGTGGGGGAGGGATTGTTTCCCTAATGCCTGCGTGGGGCCACGACACACACGGGTTGGAAAGAAACCAGGCACAACAATTAGACACCTACAGAAAGATCCAAACAGAGCATGCTCAGATACAAGGCCCCTAGGCCCAGGTGGGAGGTGCACCTGGGTGCACAGACTAGGCCCAGCCACATGACATCCCACTCCTACCCCCCACCCCCACCCCACCCACGTGCTTAAACTTAGCCAATGAGGCCGGCCAATACCTTCAACCACGCCTCCCCAGCCGCAGAAGAGAAGAGGCTGCCATGGGAAGGCCAAGTCTCTTTACTCCCTTTTGACTCCTCTTTTACTCCTCTCGCTCTCAGATTTGCTCTGGCAGGTAGGAGGGTGACAGCACATGTGTGCTGCCCGGGCCCTGGGACCCCAGCTCCCTCTCAGGGCGCTCTTTTGGGATTTCCTGGGAATACCTGGAACTTCCCTTTTCTTCATAAGTCACTTGGATCACAAACGTGCTTCTGCCGCACGAATTCTTTCAGCCAAGCAATAACCGAGGTATAAAGATCATGCAGTAAAAAGTGGGGTCAAACTTTAAGGCCCTAGTTTATGGTATAAAATAATAATCTATCAAGCATAATGAAGAAGTCGTGGCAGCACACACTAAGTTAGATGGCGGGGACTGCCTAAAAGTTAAACCCTTAAGCATTTCAAGAGTAAAGAAAAAATATACAGACAAAAATATTTGGGCAACATTTGACAAAGTAATTTCAAAATTTATAGAAAATTTCAGTACTTAAACAAAAAAATACAAATAGTCCAGTTGAAAAGTCGGCAAAAGACATGAACGGATGAATTACCAAAGAAGTCAGGCAAACAAACCCACGAAGAGATCAGGATCATTAGACCCTCCAAAAACCTCCACTGCTGTGAGGTTTGTTCGGATTCATAGCAACCCTCTAGGACAGAATAGAACCCTGTAGCATCTGAAAGGGTTCAACTCTAAGGAACCACACCATCGCGTTCTCACATAGAGCAATCGGTAGGTTTGAACTGGCAACCTTTCAGTTAGCTGCCCAGTGCTTTAACCACTGCATCATCAGGTCTCCTTTCATCAGCCATGGAGCGATGCAGGTCAAACAACAGTGATATACTTTCACCCCAGGCATAATGGCAATGAAGGTACAGACAGACAGCAAATGCTGGCGAGGGTGTGCGGGTATTGGCGCTCTCCCACACTGGAAAAGTTAGCAACAGAGATGCCCTGTGATCCAGCAGCACCCCCTGCCGAGTAAGAAAAACAAGAGCACAAGTAGATATCGACAGGTAGATGTGCACACACCTGTTTATGACACAAATAAATGTGCATACAACCAGGGTCATCACGGCATTGTTCACAAGAGCAAAAAGATGGAAACCTAAGGGATGAGCGAATAAGCAAGTTGCGGTTACATGATGGAACGGTGCACGCCATTACAGGATCAGGATGAATCCACGCGGCATCGCACGGAGGACATTATGCTGCACGAAAGAAGTCCGCCACCAAAGGAGAGATACACAAGGCCACTCGTCTGCCGGTGCGTCACGCCGTGTGGCATCACGTCGCATGTGATGCTTGAAGCCATGCCACCGTATCTCAGCAACCAGCCGGGCCACTCACGATGAACAGAATTCAGCAGTGCTTCGAAAAGAAGGCCAGCCTAGGAAGCAGAAATAGCTTATCGACTTTGGAGGGATCAGTCACTGCAAGCTGGACAAGTGGCAGTGGAGCCTGGCTACATCGCTGGAAGAGGAGCGAAGACCTTGGAAGTACGACTGGGGAAGAGCTGCCTCCTCAGGGCGGAGTCAACCTAAGGGACATGGAGGGAGCAACGTTTTCAGCAACTTCATTTGCTGATAGAAGGTTAGAAGAAACAGCCGCAACATCCATCAATAAACGGGATATGGAAGGCGCAAAGTACGACTCTGGGGAAAATGGAAGTCATCAAAAAGCACAATGGAACTCCTAAGTGTGAGCGAGTGACCTCTTGAACGTGCTCAAGAGCAAAGACGTCGCTTTGAGGATGACGCATCTAACCCATGCCCCGGTACTGTCGGTCACTCCGTAAGTACGCGAAAGCTGGACTGTCAGTGAGGAAGGCCAAGGAGAATTGATGCATCAGAACTCCGCTCTGGATGAAGACCTTGAATATCTCAGAACAGCAAACCAATCTGTCTTGGAGGAAGACAGAATGCTACTTCGCAGCGAAGATAGGGAGACTTTGTCTGATGGACTTATCAGGAGGGACTGGTCCCTGGAGGACACCAAATGACTCAAGTAGTGAAAAAGAGGAAGCCTTTCAATGAGATGCACTGACCCTGTGACTGCAGCGGGCAGTGGTCTTCCATTGTTAATGGGGATGCGGTGAGTGGATCGCACCTAATCAGAACCGCTCTACATTTCACAGGGCCGCGTGGTGAACACATCCGTGCGCTATCTGCTGTGGGAGCCAGTCCCCTTTGGCTGCTTTACGCTTGAAAATCGGGAGCCTGAAAACCCAACTGCTTTTATGAGCGCTCATGGAAAGTGGTTGATAAGAATCTCTCGTAGGCAGCAGATATTAAGGGCTCAAGTAGAAGGCAACTGTTTTGAGAATGATGATGGCAACAAATGTACCTGTGTGCTTGACACAATGGATGGATGGCTGGATTGGGATAAGAATTGTACGAACCCCCAATAAAATGATTTTTTAAAAAAGAAGAAGAAGAATCTCTGGTAGGAGGGGAGGGCGGGGAGATTCAATTCCTTGCTGGAAGTTGATTCCAGCTCAGCCAACCTGGCGGGGAGGTTAACCTAAAAGAGCACCCCAAACAGCCTCCCTCCAGTCGATTCCCATTCCCAGGAGGCCCGTAGAAAACCTCAGGGTGGAGAATCAACGTGCAAAGACACGCATTAGGAATTGGACGAGGCCTTTCCCGACAGCATTCCTCCCCCGGGACCACCTCTGGGCGGTGCTGCGCCAAAGGACCCGGGAGAAACCAGAAGGCTCGGCCGCCCAGGTTCCGCAGCTCAAGCGCGCCGGTCGAAGCGGGCCCCGGGCTCCCGCGTTGCCAAGCAATGGCGTCGCCCCTCGCGGGCGCGTGCGCGTGCGCCGTGACGCAGCAGAGCGCGGTGACGCGGCGCGTGGCGCGGTGCACGCTGGGATATTTAAGTCTTCTCCGCGGCGCGGAGCCGCGATGTCTCCGGCGGCTGGGGCGGCCGGAGGAGGCGAGCGGCGGCGGCCGATAGCGAGCGGCCGGGACGGCCGGGGAGGGGGCTGCGGCGGCCCGGCCGGCGCCGTGCTCCTGGGCCTGTCGCTCGTGGGCCTCGTGCTCTACCTGGTGCCGGCGGCGGCGGCGCTGGCCTGGCTGGCGCTAGGGGCCACCGCGGCCTGGTGGGGACTGAGCCCCGCGCCCCGAGCTTCGCGCGCCTTTTCCTCGCTGGCCCGGAACGCCCGGCGGCAGCGACCCCTCTTCACGTCGCCGCCGGCCAAGTCGGCCGCGAACGGAAGTCTGCTAGAGCCGAGGACCCTGCTCGAAGGACCCGACCCCGCCGAGCTGCTGCTCATGGGCAGTTACCTGGGCAAGCCGGGCCCTCCGCAGCCTCTCCCTGCCCCGGAGGGCCGGGACCTGCGCGAGAGGCCCCCCCGCCGCCCCGCCGCCTGGCCCTCGCCGCCCGCGGTCCGTCATCGCGCCCTCCCGGCCCAGCCCTCGCCCCCGACGCCTCTCCTCCGCTCTTCAAGGTGGCTCCCCTCCAGGTAATCCTGCGCTCGCTTTCCTTTGGGGACCGAATTTCGATCATTTTCAGTTTGTTACTGTGTAGCCCAAAGTGTGGCTTTTGCCCTTGGGATAGACTTTCTGGGTGTGGCAGCCCATGGCATGAAATGATGGGACACAAGGCCAGCCCCTTTCCCCCCGTCCCCGCCCCCCCAAGTCCTTAAAATGGCCAGCATTTCAGTGCGGTATCGATTGAGCCCGGGGACACAGTGCTTAAGCGCTCGGCCTCCGTCCAAAAGTGGCGGTTGGTGAGGCGGTCCGGCTGGTTGAAGATTTACAAAGGAAGCACTGGAGAGCCAGCAGTCTGTCGCTTCTGGAGGGTCACTGAGAACGCAAGGGCGTTGTGTTGGGTCGGGGACTCAACTGCCATGGGGTCTGTGCCAGCTCCTAGCGATCCTATAGGACAGGACAGCTGCCCGTGTGAGTTTCCAAGGTTGTAGCTTCACAGGGTGAGGAAGCCTCTCTGTCTCCCCACAACTGCAGACCTGGGAGATCACAGCCCAACGTGTAACCACCAAGCCGCTGGGGTCTCTTTTAAGTCACCCAGTCTGTTATATTGTTGCCTCTGGACCCTGGAGAGAGACCCTTGCAGCAGATTTCAAAAAAACGGTTGTTCTAAAGAATTGATGATGGACAAAGATGATCCAATTAAAGAAAGCGCTTCATTGAATCCCAATAGCCGAGTGATGCAGGAGAGCATGACAGTTTGGTGACTGTTAGGCTCCTGATCAGTATACTTCAGAAGGTGACTGTTGAGATGTGGAAACAGGTTAAGAATGTTTTGGGTGTCCCATTTCTGATGTTTGAGCAGAGACCATAGAAAAGGCCCAAGAATTCTTGGTCAGCTCCTTCCTGGGTGCCCACCTCTCATTCCATTGCGGGGGCAGGGTTTCCGCTTCCCCCTCCCCCCAGCACAGACTGTTGAAGCCCACTGTGGAGGCAGCTGTCAGACAGCTGCCACTCTCTGTCCTGATGGAGTGGGAGAAGCTGCCATTATAAAGGGCAGCACCTCAAGCTCCGGGTCAAAAGCTCGTCCGTACCATGTGGCGGTCTAGCTGGGTTAGCTTTCTTTTCTTTCTTTCTTTCTTTCTTTTTTTAACATTTTATTAGGGGCTCATACAACTCTTATCACAATCCATCCATATACATCAATTGTGTAAAGCACATCTGTACGTTCTTTGCCCTAATAATTTTCAAAGCGTTTGCTCTCCACTTAAGCCCTTTGCATCAAGTCCTCTTTTTTCCCCTCCCTCCCCGCTCCCCCCACCCTCATGAGCCCTTGATAATTTATAGATTGTTATTTTGTCCTATCTTGACCTATCCGGCATCTTCCTTCACCCCCTTCTCTGTTGTCCGTCCCCCAGGGAGGAGGTCACATGTAGATCCTTGTAATCGGTTCCCCCTTTCCAACCCACTCACCCTCTATCCTCCCAGCATCGCCCCTCACACCCCTGGTCTGAAGGTATCATCCACCCCGGATTCCCTGTGCCTCCAGCTCCTATCTGCACCAGTGTACATCCTCTAGCTGGGTTAGCTTTCTAACGCTCCTTTGCTCCTCTGCTGAATTTCTGGTGTGTCTCCCCGTCTGTGCAGGGACTGTGGGACTTTCCCCAGTCGGTTGGTGGTAACACCTCGAAGACGGTACCCGATCCAGCAGGCCCAGTACTCCTTGCTGGGGGCCCTTCCCACAGTGTGCTGGAACGGTTATCACAAGAAAACGGTGCTGTCGCCTCGGAATTCCAAGATGGTGTGCAGCCCGGTGACAGTGCGGATCGCCCCTCCGGACAGCAAATCAATCCGGTCCCCAGGGTGAGTATCAGCTGCTGCGAGGACACGTTCCTTCTCTGTCCACTTTGGTCTTCCCTAGTCGGTCCTATGGCACCTCTAAAGCAGAAAGGTGAAGTAATGACTCACGTAGGAAAAGAATCCCTGAATTCTAGCCATCGAACTTTCTGTGGTTAGGCCTCTGACCAACAGAAAGCAGAAAGATACCTAAGTTTTCGTTTGAATGATTAAAAATCCCAAATTCTTATAATTGAACCTTTTTTCCCGTTTTTGTTTTTTGCTCTCCAACTGTAGCTTTCAAATTCCAAGGCCAGTTTCTATGGTGGTGTAAATTCTCTCTGCTTGCAATGCTCAGTTACGATTTTCTACTGATTTGCTTATGGAAGTGTCGCATAGTGGTTACACATTGGGCTGCTAACTGCAAGGTCAGCAGTTCGAAACCAGTAGCCCTCCTCGGGTGAAGATGGGGCTTTCTACTCCCATAAGTTGTCTCGAAAGCCCACAGGGGCCAGTTCTACCCTGACCTATAAGGTCACTTTGAGTCGACATCAACTTGATAACATTAAGGGGCTCTGTGTGTGTGTGTGTGTGTGTGTGTGTGTGTGTGTGTGTGTTAACTCCAGAGTCTTGTGTTACATTGCAGACCCGAGCAGATCATCAGCTCCACCCTGTCCACGCCATCAGGGAACGTTCCAGACCCATGTGCAAAAGAGGTGGTGCTCAGTGCCCTGAAGGAGAGGAAGAAGAGGACGGTGGAGGAGGACGACCAACTCTTCCCGGATGGACAGGAAAACAAACGAAGGTGACCAGCCTCCTGTGCATTTCTGGGCCTTCGTTGAAGGACCGTTCCCCAGTGCTATGGTTGGAGAAATCTGGAGCCTGCAAACAAAGCCATGGGTGCTGGTTCATTCCCGGGTGCGCAGGGAAAGTATATGGTGTGGCCTCCTCTCTCTAGGCTGACAAGAGCGATGCCAATGAGTAGTAACTGTATCAGCATCTCGCCTTTGCTTGCGGCGGGTGAGGTGATGTTTTTGAGAGAGGCCTGCTCCGAGTCTCCCCGTTACAGTCTTGGATTATTCCTTTGTCCGGCCAACTCCCAGTGGGAAAGCCATCTGTGTTCTCGAGGGAATGCCTGGGAGAAGGGAAGGGGAGAACACGGTGGATTTATTCAGTAATGAGACTCAAACCACTTTGACCATTTGGTATACGGGTGAGTTTGCAGAGCAGATGGGTTTTCCGGTCAGCAGTCGCTGGAATTGGTGATGCCGATGGCCGCCCCACGACATAACGGCCGTCTTTGTCCCGGCCTGCCTCCTGAGCCACTGCGGCCCCTCGCTTATTGGAGACACAGCCAAGAGTCTGCTTCCCGAATTAAGAGAGGAGGCTGAAGCAGCTAGTTGGGGTACAGAACCACTTAGGGCTTTCCAAGAAGTCAGTTCAGGATTCAGCTTGCTTTTTTAACTCCACAAATGTCTGCTGAGCACCCCGCTTACTCCACACCAAGGTCTGGTCTGTGTACTGTGTGTAGAACAGGGCACCAGCGTCCCTACACTTGCTGCAGAAGACCTTCGAGAGAGACATAATGAAGAAACAGTAAAATAAACCAGGAGATTATAGCCTGTGAGGGGTTGGGGGCACTACAGAGCAGGATATAAATAACAGGGTGGTGAACAAGGGGCGAGAATGGACCCCCCACATCTGGAAAATAATCCACTGGCCTAATTACCGGGACCGGTTTGTCCTAGCTGGCAGCCCCTTGGTACTACAGAGAACAGAACTGAGTAGAAGGCTAGAGATGGGAGTGTGCTGTGTGACAGGAGCCCTGATGGTGTGGTGGTTACATGGAATGCTGATGTAAGGTCAGCAGTTGGAAACCTCCGGCGGCTCCGAGGAAGAAGGATGAGGCTGTTGACTCCCATGCAGAATGACAGTCTCAGAGACGCCCGGGGCCATCTCTCCCTGTCATACAGAGTTGCTCTGCATCAGACTCCAATTGATGGCCTTGAACGCTGTTCTTGGTCACCTGCTTGTGGCCTGTGGGACTAGCATCTTGTTTTCTTTACCTAGGACTTTTGCCCTTTTCTTGTTGTAATCTTTAAACATTTTTTGTAATGTATCTGGTAGTGAAGGTGGCCTAATGGCATAGTGGGTCCTGCTTTGGGCCGCTAACCCAAGGTCAGCTGCTTCTCTGGAGAAAGACAAGGAAGGCTTTCTACGCTGGTAAAGATTTCATCTCAGAAACCCACGGGGCAGTTCTCGCTGCTCTGTAGGATGGCTGCGAGTCAGAATCGGCTCGATGGCGGAGAGGTAGGTGTTTGTAGTTGGTTTGATACTTTAGGTGCTCTAGGGAATGGTGACTGGAGGTACTGCTGGTGAGCAGTTGATGTGGAGACGTACCGGCAGGGGGATGATGGTGGGGACGCAGAGGCGGCAGCTCTTCTGAGGGTCCCAGTGGGTCTCTCGTCTTCTCCAGGAAGCTCCTTTCTCTCGACTGGGGAGAGCAGGGGTTCAGTGTTTGATTCTGTGTACTTAGCATAGGACTTTTTGTCCTATCACGAGTCCCCATCCCCACCACCCCCTCTCTACCCTGGCAGACTTGGCAGACTGGTCTCTGGCGGGACCCTAACTC
This sequence comes from Tenrec ecaudatus, assembly GCF_050624435.1. NCBI lineage: Eukaryota > Metazoa > Chordata > Mammalia > Afrosoricida > Tenrecidae > Tenrec > Tenrec ecaudatus. Next base: position 127,770,705 of record NC_134541.1, on the reverse strand, counting down.
ATCTTTTTTTTTTCTTTTCAGTTTGTGGGTAGTGGGATGTCAAACACGTGGGTAGCACTTCCGAGTGCAGTTTGCAAGTAAATACTTGAATAGCGTGCAGGGCCCTGGAATAGTTCATACTGTCCTTTTTAAGGATCATCGTGGGTGAGATGTCCTATTGGGAATGCTTAGGGATGGGAAGCAACCCTTTTCTGGCATGCGACACATACACACTCCTTAGCGAGAGTACTACCAAGAACCAGACTCTGTTTGGACTCTTGGTGATCCTGTAGGATGGGAGAACTGCCCCGTGGGTGTCTCAGACCGGCGGGAACTCCTCCTGGGAGTAGGAAGCCCCCTCTCTCCCTTGGAGCAGCTGGTGGCCCGCTGTGCCATCAGGGCTCCTGGAGGCGGCATCAAAGAAACATGAGCAGGAGCTCCGAGGCCTAGCAGTTCCTTTCACTGCCTTTTCCTCAGGCGCCACGACAGCAGCGGGAGCGGACACTCAGCCTTCGAGCCCCTGGTGGCCAACGGCGTCCCTGCTGCTTTTGTGCCCAAGTAAGTGTGAGTCCAGCAGGACGAGGTGGGTGTCCACTCGTGGGGGAAGGAGGTGGGAATATTCCCAGAGTGTGTCCCTTTCGATTTTCCTCTCTGCTTCTGCGTGGCTGGCTTTGTTGATGTGCGTTCCATCTTAAACCTTGGAAGTCAGTGAGGGGTGTTGTGCGTAACCTAACCACGAGCCACTCCTGATTCCCTTTAAGACGGTGGGTCTCTGCATGTTATAGAGGCTGGATGACTGCTTGAGGAAAGGTGTGTAGGCTGTTTCTGTGGTATTGAGCTTGGGGCAGAAACAGTTCCTCTGAGCTATCTAAAGACTGTTGAATGCAAGGGGACTTCAGAAAACCAGTGGGAGCCTGGGATAGGGAGATACTGAGATTCTAGAGTACTGTGGACAGGCATAACACCCCCCCCTCCCATCTGATCAGCCCGGGGAGGGGCAGTACTCCTTCGGGGCTTGCCTGGGTGTGTCCTCCATGGCGGTCGCATGAACTTGAGCCATGCTCCGAGGCTGAGTGGAGGTCCCTGGACCAGTCCTGCAAGCTCCTCTGTTGACCACAATGTGTACCTCCCCATCATGGCCCGTCCCCGCTCCCGGTAATCCCACTTGCAACGATGATGTTTTGATCTGCCAGGTGCCAGCAAACGCAACCCATTTTTCTTAAACCTCCAGTGTCCCTTCTAAAGTTGTATATCACAGCAGACCTTGGGGCCCTATGACCCATGTTGGTGGTCTCCCCACCTGGATGTTTTGTTTTTTTGTCTCACCTTGTCCTGTTTAAGACTGTAACAAGATGTTCTCTTTAAAAAGACAATGGCATCTTCCTGCAAACTGAGCACCACCACCTCCCCCCCCACAGAGACATTGAAGTGCACACTCAAGAGACCGGTAAGACCGGTCCTGCCATCACTGTAGTGACCACACATGCCACTTCCGAGCACTTCCTTCCTGGTGTCCCTTAGAGAGCCTCTCCTCTCCTGTCCTCACATCCATCCCCCTGAGGCGTTTGCTGTCCCATCGAGCGGTGGCTTTTTCTGAGACCGGGATTGATGTGTTTACTCTTCAGATCATTGGCTTTCCCTCCCTGGCGTCCAGTGCCCCGGGGCCTGCTGTTGACAAGTTAGCGAGCACACCCCTGTCTGTGAAGGGCCGGGACCAGCTGGGATGAAGCCTTCACAGAGCTGACTGCCTGCCCTTCTCCCTTTTCTAGACCTGGGTCTCTGAAGAGAGGCTTCCACCCCCAGGGCTCCGATGACCACCTGACGAAGCGGTCCCGGACCTCGTCCGGGAGCTCCTTGACGAACACGTATGCAGGCGGCGTCCCCAGCTCGAGCCGCAACGCCATCGCCAGTTCCTATAGCTCGACTCGGGGCTTCTCCCAGGTGTGGTGGTGGGCTGGGGGGTCTCTCCACCGGCCTTCACTGATCCTGGGCTCGTCTCTGTGCCAAGCAGGGATGGCAGCCCTTGAATGTTAGCCCCCGCCCGTGTAGTTAGAGAAGCCCACTGGAAGGCAGAGGGCGGTGCTGCAGCAAGAGGACAAGGGAGGAACAGCCGGTCGGTGCTGCGGCTGCTGCTGCCTTGTGTTATCACGAAGGCAGCTGCATGAGAAACCTGGGTCTGCTTCTCAAGGGCTTCCCAGTGCTTTCCCCACGAAGACTAGCAAAGCGGTTAGGCACTGGGTTGTGAGTCAGAAGGTGAGCAGTTCGAAACCACTGCTCTGTGGGAGAAAGATGAGGCTTTTTACTTTATTTACAGTTGTAGGAACGCACAGGGGCAGTTTTAATCTGCCCTATAGGGCGGCTGGGAAGAGCCGTGGTGACAGTGCTTGTCTGTTGGGCTGCAATCCATACGGTCAGCAGTTCAAAACCACTGGCTGCTCCAAGGCAGAAAGATGGGCTTTCTGATCTAGTAAAGAGTCCCAGGTACTCACAGGGGCAGTCCTGCCCTGCCCGTTAGGAGCGTTTTGAGTTGGCATTGTCTCCCTGGAGTGAGTTGGGATTTTTGGAGTTACAGGGCCGCTGTCAGAACTGACTCGATGGCGGTGAGCTCGGGTTTTGGTTTGAACTGGTTCATGTCTTCAGCCCCTTTTTTCTGAAGAGCTACTGGTGGTAGCCCGTTTTCAAGACTTCTTCCTGTATTGGGGAAGCGTATGCCAGGTGAACAAGAGGGTGCGGTCTGCTCGAGCAGGGCTGCTGGGAGTATCGGTGAACAGGTTCTTCTAGAGGGACAGCAGGGCCCCACTTACCAATGTTACACTTCTGCGCGTTCACGTGTGATTTTATACTGTGAGTAGCTGGTGGGCTGTTCTTGAACAGGCCGCTGAGTCACCCCCCAGTCACTGCCCAGGAGAAAGAGGAGGGCCTTGGCTCCCGGGAAGACACACTCTCAGAAACGGTTGTCACTCGCTGAGTCAGAGCTGGGGGCAGTGGGGTTTGGTTTGGATGGTTCAGTACAGTGACACAGACAAGGCGAGTGGTTGTAGCTGCTATTTCAGTCTAGCAGGATCTTACCAAAGTATCCTGGGAGCCTGGTGGCATAATGAAATTAGAGTGTCCTAAACTCCGAGGTAGGGGTTAAAAAGATGAAGGCAGTTTACTAGGTACCACTGTGAAATGGTCTCAAAATTGTGCAGAAAAGCCCGGTGCAGGACGATGTAGGATCCATCCTGTTCTTAATGTTGCCGGTTTCCTGCATCCTGTGGTGCACCCAGAATAATGCTCGTGAGATCAATTAGCCAGTGTGTTAGGCCAGGTTGATTAGAGCAACAAACCCAGGAACACCCATATATGTATAAGGAAAACCTTTATATATCAGAGAGTAATTATACGTCAAGAAAACATCTTCGCCCAGTCTAGAGGAGTCTGTAAGTCTGATATTGGTCCGTAAATCCCTCAGCACACAGGAAGATGGCAGGCCGGTGGGTGTAAAGTTCTTAGTTCCAGGGGCATTGTGCCCAGCTCCAGAGCTCCAGCTGCCATCAGTGTGGCTCAGTGGTTTCTCTGCAGGAAGGTGAAGCAGAGAGAGTGTGTGGCCCGCCTCCAGGGAGAAAGGAGGAGGCTGGTCGCCATTAAGCCCCCTGCACTCTTCTCTCTACTCTGTCTGTCTTTGCCATTGTGATGCATAGAACCCTGTAGGACACGGTGGAGCTGCCCCTGTCGGTTTCTGAGACTGTAAAACCCTATAGTAAAAAACCTCATCTTTCTCCAGGGGGGAGGCTGTTGGTTTCGAGCTGCTAACCTTGCAATTCAGTGCAACAAGTAACCACTATGCCACCAGGGCTCTTTGGGTATCCCATAGGTGCTCATTGGCCATTGTTATTGTGTGCACCGGTACACGATGGGACCCTGCCATCTCTACCTTGCTGCTCTATCCTCTCCACTACATGTGTATGAGACCGACCTCTTAGAAACGTTTTCTTTTTAAAGGACAGGATAATGCCCAGAAAAACACAAACTCTAGGTGATCAGCAACTCCAGGCAGCCACTACCTGGGTGAAGTCAATCCACTTCCCAAAGCCAGACTCCCTCCCAGTTGCTGGAGGAAGCCACAGTTGAGGGGTTCTGTTGGGCTGTGAGAAGTAGCCAAGCAGCCCCCGGTTGTCGACCTGCGCAGTGCACCTCTATCACCCCTGAGCGTGGTGGGCGTTTCTGCGGGAGTGCCTCTCCTGCACGTCGATGGGTGTGAAATGGCCTGTGTTTGTTCCACGTGCTGGGAGTGAATGGTTCCGTCTACACACTTTCTGTTCTTCACAACTGCCATTGGGCAGTGCCCACCTCTGTGTAACGCCGTCCTGGCTTGTTTGCAGTGGCATCTCACAGGTTTTTAGTGCCTCTCTCTCTGTCCACTCACTCACTCACTCACTCACTCACTCACTCACTCACTCACTCACTCACTGACTGCTGAGCTTGAGGCAGAGGCTGGCTGTCAGCGGCTTCCAGTGTGGACTCTTCTAATCTGTGTAAGTTTGTTGCCACTCCCTAGATACAAGCCCTTTGTCCACACGCTCACACGCTCGAGTGCTGTTCTCTCTGGCTTGTCCGTTTGCCTCTTAAAAAGCTTTCTGTAGTGTGTTGCTGATACTGTGCACTTGGGAAGCGTTGCCTACCCAAAAGCCATGGCAAAAATCTCAAACCTTCTGGAAGCTGGTTTAGCTTAAGGCTTACAGTTGGGGGCGGAGGGGGCTTGTGTGCATTTTGTGCACAGAACAAATATCACACCGCATTGAGTTTCCGGGTTGTAGTGCCTGTCCAGAGAGACTGTTGTTGTTTCGGGCAGTCAAGGAGGCTGGCGCCGGTGCCCTCTGCCCAGTCCCAATGAAATGTTTCCGGTCCTCGGAGCCGGCAGATTTGCCCTCTACCCTGGCAGGGAGCCTTGTGGGATCTTGGTCAAAAGCCTGAGGTGCTTGTTGGGCCCCATGCACTGAAAGGCCCTGAGCCCCAAATGTTCACTTTGAGGCTGCTGCCTGGGGGATCTCTGGTTTGAGCCCCCCCTCCCAGCTGTCCCCGGCTGAAAGACCTGCTCCCCAGAGGCTTAGGCTCAGCCACCTGGAACAGCCCTGCTCTGCCCACGTCTCTGTGTCGGCAGTAGTGAGTTTGGACATGGGCAGCCCTGGTGGTAAGTACTGGGCTTCGTAGTTCAAACCTAGGTGCTCTTGAGGAGGGAGATGAGGCCTCTGCTTCCGCCAGGTTTGTGGTCTCAAACACTCTCTACAGGGGCTCAGAGTCCCACGGCATCCGCGTGGGCGGTGGGCTTGGTGGTCAAGACTACTGGACACTTTGCTTGGTCCGTTTTTGTCCAGGGTTGATCTTGGGACTGGCGGGTCGGTGTCCCCGACGAGAAGAGGAGCCCACGGTGGGGCTCAGCTGGGGCTCTTTGTCTCCTTCCTGCCTTCTCTCAGGCTTACCCTGAGTTCATCAAGATTCATCCCACTGGTCTGAAAGCTTAGTGAACCTGAAACCGAACTCGGACTTCCCTTCCCTGGAACAAGTCCTTCATTTCGTTGGTCGTTTCTCTAGAATGGGCTTCTGCGCCAACACTTTGTTCCTGCTCTGCTGTGGGCTAGCATTCTGTGCACACACACCCCACCCGCACCCTTCATACCAGCAGTCAGTTGACTTTCTCTTCATGGGTCTTTTTTTTACAAACAATGCCTTTTAACCACTTTAAAGGAAACTGCAGTGAAGAGCTCTGTGGCACAGCAGGTTAAGCATGGAGCTGCTAACAGAAAAGTCAGCCGTTTGAGACTACCAGCAGGAGGACGAGGAGGCTCTCTACTCCCACCGAGAGTCACAGCTTTGGCGGGCCCTCAAGACGGGCGGCGTGGAAGTGATGGTCCATGCAGGGTGCAGTGCAGCACTGCTGACGCACATAACTCTCCGCTAGCTCTTTAATGCGCCCTCCCCTGCTGTTTTGGTTTTAGTTGATGTCATCGGTCCCGTTAGGCCTGCATAGGCTCATGTGTATAACTAAGGTCACTCGGTGCATGTAGTGGAGCACTGATAGAAAGAGCTGGAGGGGCGGGGGTGACTGTAACCCCTCTCTAGAGGCACGGGTAGCAGAAGGACAAGTGCAGGGACACATTGGATGGTGTGAGACACTGGGGGGGGGGGGGATAGGAATACTATATTGTTATAACAAGGGCTCTTGGGGGGGGGGGTGAAGGGGAGCTGATACCAAAGTGCAAAATGAAACAATGTTTTGAAAATGGCACAATCATACCTGATCTGATTGAACTGTGGGTTGCTGTCACATCTGTAAGAACTCTCAGAACATGGGTGGGGGTTGGAGTTTACCGTCTCAGAGACCCAGGGTCATGTGTCAGAATTGACCAGATGGTGGTGGGTCTGGGGTTTACGTTTCTGGGCGGTGACGACGAGAGAAGCTCAGCATTGGGGAGGGTCGGCGGCTGTTTTTCAGGTGTGCGCTGGGACTCTGTTTGCCTTTCAGCCATGGAAGAGAAGTGGTCCCAGCTCGTCGCCCCTCTCGAGCCCAGCCTCCTCCCGCTCACAGACCCCGGAGCGGCCAGCCAAGAAGAGCAGGTGACCCGCATTCTTACCCAGCTGCAGTGTGCTGGACGGGGCTGGTGGGGTGCTGGCAAAGGAGAGAAGTTGACTGGGCTGGGCTCCGGGGCATTTTGCTGCTCTCATCTGGAGAGACGAAGGAATCTGCGTCTGGGAGAAAGCTCGTGAAGCACCCCTTTCCGGTGGTTCTCCGGCAGCTCAGACCTGCATGGTCGGTGCCGCTGACACCGTTCCTCGGGCCCCGGCCGTCACCTCCGCAGGCTTGGTTCCTGTTGTCTCCTGCTTAAGCCTCTAGGGCAGTGGTTCTCAACCTCTGGGTCGAGACCCCTTTGGGGGTCGAATGACCCTTTCCCGGGGGTCACCTAAGACCAGGAAAAGACATACCGTAAATATTTTACAATATATAATTGCATTGTTTTGTGATTCATCACTATGCTTTAATTATGTTTAATTTGTAACAGTGAAAATACATCCTGCGTAGCAGATATTTACATGACGGTTCATAGCAGTACCAATTACAGTTATGAAGTGACAGCAGAGATAATATTATGGTTGGGGGTTGCCACCATGTGAGGAATACTGAGGGCGTGCAGCCTGAGGAAGGTTGCACACCACTGCTCTAGGGGTTTGAGTCCTGGGGGGGCGGTCAGAGCAACATCTTAAGACTCCAGGATCTTGGCGGGCTCTAGCTCCAGCGTAAAAACCACTGTTTTAATGTGTAAGGGTCTTCCTGTGGCTCTGATGAGCCGCCTGCCCTTATGGTCTTCCCCGGGTTTGTTTTGGTTGTGTCCAGACAGACTGAGCTCTGAGATCCTGGGTGTTCTTGACTTGCGGCAATTGGTCATTGAGGAGAGGCCACCAAGTTATCCAAGACGCCCCAGTGAGCTCAGTTCTGCCCTTTATCCCCCCCCCCTTGCAGAGAAGAGGAGACGTGTCATCAGCCCAGCGCTGCACCTCCACCGGTCATGGACAGGGAGGCCCAGGGGGAGAGCGGTGAGCTGGGCAGCTTTTGACGGGAGGGAGAGGACGGGGCCGGGGGTGCAGGGAGAAGCTTGGCATGAGCGCTCCCCGAGAGGCCCAGGGAAGGGTGTCCAGGAAGTGGTGGGTTCTCTCTCGCTCTGTCTTCTGGACGGCTGGAAGTCCCCCAACCCCAGGAGCCCAGACTTTGGAAGATGGAGGCACCACTTCCCGGGGCCCTCTCAGGTGAGCAGGCAAAGCCTCCCTGTGGACCGAGGGCAGTGGGAACCAGCCGGCACTGCTCTCCTCAGTTGCAGATCCAGCCGCCCAGAAGAAGCAGGCCATGTGGACTTCCCCACCCACGCAAGGCAGCGTGGGGCAGCGAAAACGGAAGACCCCGCTTCTGCCCTCCAGGCGAGGGGACCAGCTGACCTTGGTAAGGGCTTGTTTACCTGCCCCCCCTTGTCCCAGCTCAGAGCTCCCCGAGTCCTCACTCCCTGAGGAGGGGTTGTCCTGGGAAGACGAGCGCCATCGCCTGTGGCTGACCCAGCATGCCTGGGTTTCTCTGCAGCCTCCCCCGCCCCAGCTCGGCTACACCATCACTGCCGAAGACCTGGACCTGGAGAAGAAGACCTCGCTGCAGTGGTTCAACAGGGTCTTGGAGGAGAAGACAGGTGAGGGGTATTCGACAGGCTGACTTAGGGACACCCTCTACTTGGGGGGCTGCTTAACAGAGGGCTTCCGGTGGGAGGGGCCCAGGGAGCGGTGCTGGTTTTCTTGTGCCTGAGATGCAGGTCAAACCGGAGTTACAGCGCCCCTCTGAGCGGCCCCGTCCTCTCAGCCTTCCTTCCGTCCTTCCTCCAGATGCTGCCCCCTGCCCTGTTGCTGAGAACACACCTGGCACTCAGCCACCTCTGACGTTCCCCACGCCTGCTGCTGGGCCAGCCGTCTCAGCGCCCACACTCCCAGCCACAAGCTCAAACCCGCTGCTGGAGAGCCTAAAGAAGATGCAGAGCCCTCTGGGAAACGCCCCTCCAGCCCAGCCTGGTGAGTTGGGAAGGAAGCCTGTGGGTTGCTGCAAGCAGAACCAGCCCTGGCTTACCTAACAAAGCCGAGCTGGGAGCACCTAGAAGTGGCGGGACTCCCTAGTTGCGTTGTTGTAAGGCAGGTGAACACGGCACGGGAGCTTCGTCTGGGTGCCGTACCCTTGACTATTAACTCGACCCCGCTGTCCTCGGCAGCAGCACGGCTGTCTGCTTTCCCAGAGCTCCCTCAGAAACATGAATGTGCTCCCTAGGAGACCATGCCACCCTCCCACGAGCTTCCAGGGGTCTGTTGGCTGTGACTGCCTCTCCTGGGGCCAAGCACTAACGTGGCACCCTCCACAGCCTGTGGGCCGAGTACCGAAGTTCAGGTGAACGGCATCTTCCTTTGTCCCTGTGTGCAGCCCCTGTGCTCTGGCTAGCGTGGTCTGCGGAAGGAGCTCTGGTTGAGTCATGGTTAGCATGTTGGGCTGTTCACTGCATGGCCAGCAGTTCAAATCCACCAGCCGCTGAATGGGAGAAGGATGAGGCTGTACTGCTGTAAAGCGTTCCAGCCTTGGAAACCCCAGGGAACAGTCTCCCCTCTAAGAGGGCTACTAGGAGTTGCAGCTGACTCGTGGGCATTCAGTTATTGAGTGTGTAGTCTGTGAAGAGTGCACCTAGAGGCTTTGGAGGTAAGGAACTCTGGTGGCATAGTTGTTACATGTTGGGCTGTTAACCACAAGTCACCAGTTTGAAACCACCCTCCGCTGTGTGGGAGAAAGACAGGGCTCCCTATTCCTATAGTTTGTCTCGGAAACTCAGAGGCCGTTCTACCCTGTCCTGTAGGGTCACTGAGGGGGCACTGAGTTTTTGTTTTGTTTGGGATTGGTATTCAGCCTGTGCTATAGGTGTCGTATCCAGGCTGGGCACGGGGAAGGGCCTCACACTGACCAGCATTACGCTGCTGGGCTCAGAAGTCCTGTTCTCAGTGAAGCTTTCTGTCTTGCAGAATCTGCTGAAGTGGCCACCACAGGGGCCCAGTCACCACTGACGACAACCAACCTGTCAGCCGTTCCTAGGGCCTCACAGTCGGGACCCTCTTCAGACTTGAAAGTCCCCGATGCGTTCCCAAGGCTGACTCCCGAGTCCACAGTTCCAGCCTCCAACACCATCATGTCGCCCCAGAGCCTCCAGGCTAAGACATCCACCCCACCCCCTGTCCCACCTGCCTCATCCCCCACCCCCAAGCCAAGTATCCTCTTTGGAATGCTAAATACCCCAACTTCCAACCCCCCTGCAGCTCCCCCGACCTCTTCAGCGTCTCCCTTGTTCAAGCCCGTTTTTGGGGTCCCACCTAAGAGTGAGGAGAACCCCCTGTCCGCCAGCCCCTCCGTCACCACTGCTCCACCTTCCAGCTCGGCACCCCCCGCCACGTCCAGCTCCTCGACCCCCTCGTTCAAGCACATCTTCAGCAACACAGGGCCACCAGCCTCGGGGTCCCTGGCGACACCTTTTTCCTTCAAGCAAACAGCTGCTCCTCTCTTAACCAGTTTGCCTAGTTCCACCTCCACAGCAGCCACTGCCCCCTCGGCCGAGGCTCCCAAGCCCACCTTTAGCTTCAGCGGCAGTGGGGGGCCCCAGGGTGGGGCTGTCGCAACGAGCGTCACCTCCGCTTCCCAACCTTTCCTATTTGGGGCACCCCCTGCCCCTGGGGCCAGCTTTGCCCCGGCCACGAGTTCCATGTTCCAGTTTGGCAAGCCCCCTGCCGTGCCCGCCTCAACCACAGCCACCACCTTTGGGCAGGCCCTCCCCAGTGCCGGGCAGCCAGCCCCTGGCAGCAGCAGCAGCGGCGGCAGCACTGTTGCCGGCTTCAGTGGTTTCGGAAGCAGCCTCACCACGCCAGCCCCCACAACCAGTAGCCAGCCCACCCTGACAGTCACCACCACCCCGGCCTTCAACATTCCTTTTGGCGCCAGCACCAAGCCCCCTCCCCCCTCGTACCCAGGAGCTACCTCCCAGGCCCCATTTGGGGCCACAGATGGACAGCAGCCAGGGGTCACCAAGCCAACCCTGGCCCCCAGCTTTGGCAGCAGCTCATTCAGTTTTGGGAACTCGGCCACGGCTACAGGTGCAACCCCCAGCCCCAGCCAGCCCGCCTTTGGAAGTACCACACCAGTAGCCTTTGGTGGTCTGAAGCCCCCAGCCTCCACCTTTGGCACCCCTGCCAACACCCAGCCTGCCTTTGGCAGCGCCACGGCCGTCTTCTCCTTCGGTGCCACTGCGGCTGCCCCGGCGGCCACCACCACCACCACGGCCACGAGCTTTGGCACCCCCACCCAGACCACCAGCAGTGGAGCCGGCAGCTCCCTGTTTGGCAGCACAACTCCATCGCCCTTCGCATTTGGGGGCTCGGTGGCACCAGCTGGCAGTGGGGGCTTTGGCATCAATGTGGCACCCCCAAGCACCAGCACCACCCCTGGGGCATTCAACTTCGGAGTGGGACAGAGCGGGACCACCAGTACTGCTGCACCTTTTGGGGGCACCTTGAGTCAGAACACACTGGGCACCTCCAGTCAGAGTACCCCCTTTGCCTTCAGCGTGCCCAATACACCGGACAGCAAGCCTGTTTTTGGAGGTGAGCCAAGGCCGTCAGGGAAGCCAGGGCAGCATAGACTGGAGAGCCTTGAGGGGTTGAGGTGGGCTAAGGAACTTGACACTCACAAGGGTCTGGGCATGGGGTTGAGGACAGGAGCATGGTGCTAGATGGAACAGAGGGGGCAGAGTGAGGAAGAGTGCTTGGGCAGGCTGAGATGTGCTAAAGTGGGGAAACCTCCATTCCATTTCTGATTTGATCAACTTCCGGAAAGCACCTCCTCTTCAGGAAAGAAAGCACTGTCAAAAGGGAGTGAAGTGGGGCGGCCTTGCCCCTTCACCCAGTGGCAGCTAGCCGTCAGGAGTTCAGCCCCTGGCGGCTTTCAGGGCTTCGCTTAGTGTTTGGGGAAATTGTGGGGTGTGGAGTTTGGGGGAGATGAGTCAGGGCAGGGAAAGGTTTCCCCAGCCAGGTTGCGTTGGGGTGTAGAAAACCCTGCAGGGCTGTTTGAACTGGACTGTATAAGGGGTAGGGGTGGGGGCAGAGACTGGTGTCCTCAGTGACCAGAGGTGTGGCAAGCAGGTCATATACTCCCTGCCATCAAGTTGGTGACCCCAGAGGGCAGGCAGCACTGGCCCCTGTATCACCTTCCTCCTATGGAGCCACCAGTGGGCTCCAACCCTTGGTCCTGGCACTGATGAGGGCAGCTGGCCTGGCCTGGGAAGGTGGTGGTTGGGAAGCAGCGCCAGGGAGCAGGATTTTCTGCAGCCCATGAGAAGGCCAAGCCTCCTCCATTTAGAAGGGCCGATGGGAAAGCAGTGTTGACACAGCCAGCGTCCAGGTGGGATGGAGGCAGCTTGACAATCACTAATTGTCTGGGTTGCCATGGGGAGAGTTGGGGACCACTTGCTGGAGGCCTCTGGTTTGGGGATGAGGGGCCCAGTGAGTGGAGAAAGAGACCCAGGAAAGGGGACTTGCAACCAACCAACCTAGGCCGCCATGACCCTGCCCCCCAGGTGGCCTGGGGGGGATCCTTTTGATCGATCGGAAGTGCTTTCTCTGCAGAGCACATCTCCCACCCCGGTTCCCTGCTGTGTGCTCTCCCACTGGCCTCAACTCCTCCGCCCTGTACTCTCCTCCTAGGCACTTCCACGCCCACCTTCGGGCAGAGCACACCTGCGCAAGGAGTGGGCTCGTCTGGCAGCGGCCTCTCCTTTGGGGCCGCCCCCACAGCCGCCCAGGGCTTTGCTCCCATCGGACCTTTTGGTAAGCAGCAAGTTCTGTTACCAGTATGATCTGATTGTCGACTGTGGAGGGTGGGGGGACCCACTTCCCACCCGGCCTTACCGGCGGAGGCGCCTGGCTGCTAAGCAGGGGACGCGTCCTGCAGCTGATCTGAGTCCCCCCTGGCCTGCTTTGTGGGGGCTTCGAGTTGCCATTTGTAGCAGTGCCTCCTGGCTCCAGAAGAGGGGGCCCCGGCTGCAGCAGGGCAGCCTACCCCAGCACACTCTGTGTGCTCACTGTTGAGGGCGGCTGTGCCCTGATGAGTCTTGTTGCATCTTTCCAGGATCGGCGGCCCCTTCCTTTTCCATTGGTGCGGGACCCAAGACCCCAGGGGCGCGACAGCGACTGCAGGCCCGAAGGCAGCACACCCGCAAGAAATAACCTTTGTCCCTTGTCCCTATTCCCCCATCCCTGCCTGAACTGGACCTAGCACCTGCTGGGCAAACCTCTGCCCCCTCTATTACTGCAGCAAGAAGCTGCCCCTGGGCCCTGTCTCCTCTGGTGTCGAGGGAGGAGGGACCAGGACGATGGGCACAGCTGTGTTCTGCTTAAACCTGGTCCCCCATGAGGCTGGAGAACTAAAGAGATGTCTGTACATGCTGCCGTTGCGTTCTTGACTCCTTAGTGTCTGAGCAGCCCCAGCCCACCTCGGGAGCACCTGCTGGGGAGCTGGCCGGCCTAAGCTGTCCAGCCCCCTCCCGCCCAGGCCGGTTTGTCCATCTTGCTGCTGTGCCCTCCTTCCTGTGTCCTCAGGAGCTGGAGCTTAGCTGCCCTCGAGGCCTCTGTGGGTGGTGCTCCAGCACCCCCCTCCTGCTGAGCCTGAGCCCTGTGTCTCTGCCAGCAGGGCCCAAGCGCTTAGTGGCTCAAGACTGTTAGCCGGGTGGTCTGGCTGGGAGAGCCGTCCTCCGAGAGGAGGATGCTGGCCCCATTGCCCTCCGGCTGTGGAGCCGGTAGGGCTGCTCCCTGCCCCTCACCACCCCCCTCCACACACATCTGTGTCCTTGGGCCTGGGCAGGCCTGGGGTCATGTGTGCACCTGTCCTGTGCGGCTGTTCTTGGTGAAGCAAGTGTGGAGGCAGGAGTGGGTTGTGCGTGTGATGGCATGTGGTGGGCACGCCAAGCCTGGTGGAGGTTATCTGATGGGAGTAGAATGTGGGGGGTGACACGCCTGGCTCCAAGTACTGACCCCCAACTTCTAGGGGCCGGCAGTACAGATGGGCCAGGGAGACCTCCCACAGGCTTCCCATTCCCTGGCCTCACCACAGGGCAGCCCCGGTGTCAGGAGAGCAGAGGGAAGGAAGTGTCCGTAGTTACTTGCAGTCATAGCCCCGTGGTCCCTTTCTTCCTTCGCTCCAAAAGCTACCCCAGGCCCACAAGCCTTGTGGCCGTGCCCTTGGAAGAAGTGTGGATGTGTGTCTAAATTAAAAGAAAAACTATTTAAACATTTTTTAACTAAATAAAAATTTATTTTTGTATGTAAGCTAAATGGCCTTTTAAATTCCTTCGAGCTTGGTTCCGCGGCCAGCCCGACGAGGAGTAGCTGCCGTGCATTTGGTTGTCCTGTGGGACGAACGTGGCCTTGCTGGGCCCCGGGGATCAACTTCATTCTTATTTTACGCCGTGTGACTGGTGTCCATAGTTCTCCCTCCTCGGCCACTAAGAGCCCAGTGCCTGCGTGCACAGAACCAAGGAGAGGGGCCTGCCCGAAGCGCCAGTCCCTGAGGGCTGTTAGGCAAGGAGGGGAATGTTCTAGAAATTCCATTTCTACCTGTACCAAGTGGGAGGTGGAGTTAGCCTTCCACAGAGGGGACAGTTGCCCCCTGAAAAGGCTTACCCTAGTATGGCTGAGTGTGTGGTGGTGTGTGTGTGCACGCGCAGTGGGCGGGGAGACTGGGGTTCCCCATGACAAAAGACGTGGGTCATGTTGAATCTAGGTGGAATTTTTAGTGACTGCGGTTTCCCCCTTGCTTATGTCATTATGAATAAAAGCTGTGATCTACCATGACCGTGCTGTGCTGCTGTCCTTCTGTGGGCATCATCATCTGGATGGGGAGGGGCCACAGGACGGGGCAGGCATTGCCTCCTGTGGCAGGAACAGTCTCCCACTGGCCGCTTGTGCCTGCGTTACATGCCAGGCTGCACGCTGGCACAGGCTACTGGCTTCCGCCGCCGCTTTCTCTTCCTCTTGAGGGCTGAAGCTGCTGTGCGTGGCTGCTCTGGTGTCAGCTCTGGTGTCTCAGTGGGAGAGGTAGAGCTGGTGGGGGGAAGGGAGGAGGAAGGCGCCGTTAGATGCGCCCAGAACCTCAGGTATCAGCTGAGCAGGATCCCACCTTCCTCACCTCAACACCTCCACCCGTTCCAGGACTGCAACAAAGAAGCCTCCAGTGAGCGTGGTCTCAGGGGTCGCCCGGAGACAGTGTTCGGCACCTGGAAAGGTGCCCAGTCCTCGGTGTGGCCAGGAGGGCAGGACAGGCACGAGCCTGGAGAGGAGACAGCATGGGCTTTTGGTTGAGAGCGGCTCCTCCCACCAGCCTGCCCAGCCCTACCTGAAGGCCCTAGTGCTTGAGTATGGGCCCAGGCCCTACCTGCCTACCTGAAGGCCCCGAGGCTCTTCTGCAAAGCCTCTTGCACCACGTCCTCGTTCTCTTCCTGGCACAGGGAGCACGTGGAGTAGACGAGGCGCTGCAGGGCGGGGAAGGTGAGTGCGTGGCACAGGGCTCGCTGCTGGAACCCTGCCAGGGCCTGCAAGCGCTCCTTGCTGGGGAGGCCAGCTCCGGGCTCCTCCAGCTGTCGGCCCACCATACCTGTGGAGCAGAGAGGCACTGTCCAAGCTGCACAGCCTGCCTGGCTCCACGCTGAACTCCATACCATCTTCCAGACAGCACACCAGGAGCCGGTGTTGGCCGGGGGGCACCGTTAGAAAGGCCAACTCAATCCAAGAATGGTTAGGCCTGGCTAAACCGCTGCTCCCCCTTCTCACCAGAGCCACTGCAGGAGGGGTCCAGCAGGATGTACTGGACCTGGCGGTACCGCTGGTCGGACGGGGAGACAGCCAGGAAGTCTCTCTCGGCTAGCTCACAGCAGGAGACGCCTGCCCGGGACAGCAGAGTAGCCATTGAGGCCAGCCGCTTGGCATCCAAGTCAAAGGCAAAGATCTTCCTAGGGGTGGGGAGAGGCAAGGTGAGCCACAGTGGGGAGAGGAGTCACCCGCCTGGGGCCCGGAGAGAACACACACTCACAAGTCCTGCCCCTCCTAAGGCGCCCTGGCAGGCTTGTGGGCTGCTAACCAACCGCTGGAAACCCACCCCCACCCCACCCGCTGCTCTATGGCCGCAAAAACGAGGCTTCCTCCTCCGGTGGAGAAGGACACTCTTAGAAACACACAGGAGCAGCTCTACCCTCTCCTGCTGGGCTACTGGGAGTCAGATTCGACTGACGGCAGTGAACTTGGAGTTTGCCCTGCGTCGGATTCCTGAAGGAGCCCTGGTGCCGTAGTGGTCAGCTCAGCTGGGGCTGCGATCAGAAAGGTCAGGAGTCTGAAACCACCAGCTGCTCCCAGGAGGCTTTCTACTCCTGCGAAGCGTTAGAAACTCACAGGAGCAGTTCTACCCCATCCTGCAGGGGCACGAGGAGTCATGGATTTCTCAGGCTGTTAACCTCGCCTGGAGCAGACAGCCTCATCTTTCTCCCTTGGAGCTGCTGGTGGGCTTGAACCGCTGGCCTTGCAGTCAGCAGCCCAACGCTTAACCTGCAGAGCCACCTGGGCTCCTTTCAGCAGCACGTGTGCCTAAATTGTCCAGCCCTCAGACCTACACAGTAAGGCAACGTGAAGCCAGGGCACAGGAAAATTATTAAAATGGTTCCCACGGTCCACGGTCAGATGCCTGCCCTGGGGACTCTTCCCCGTGTGTGTGGTCATCCCTGAGAACTTCCGAGGCCGAGGAGGAGGCGTTGAAGAAGGTGGCTTCTTTTGGTCCTCAGGACTATCCAGGGTCCCCTCCCAGCCTGCACGGCGGCGGCACTCACCCTTGATTCTTGAGAAGTGCAGCCAAGTGGCTGGTCTTGTTGCCCGGTGCAGCACACGCATCGATGACATGGGCGCCCGGCGGTGGGGCCAGCAGCATGGCTGGGAGGCAGCTGGCCTGGCAGAGCAGAGCACAGCAGTTGGGTGGACCTAAGCCCAAGCCAGGACTTGCCACGCCTCTGCCTCTGCCTCTGCCTCCCTTCTTCTACCGGCCTGCCTTCCCCACCTTGTCTTGGAGGATGAGGTGGCCGGCCTGGTACAGCGGGTGCTCATGCAGGTCCGTGTGCGGGGGGAACACCAGCAGCTCTGGCAGCAGGGGGTCCAGCAGGAAGTGTTTTCCCTTGAGGGCCCTCAAGTCTTCCAGGCTGCTCGGAGAGAGGGCAGGAGCAAGGGTTACGAACCGAGAACTCAGGGGTCGGTTCCCAATTCCTCCAGGACAGACGGACGGGACACATGCCGCTTTCACGGTGGATCTGTGGCAACACCTATTCTAAGCTGCTTTTAGAACCCCTGGTGGCTTGATGGCTGCTAACACAGCAAGGTCAGCG
Organism: Tenrec ecaudatus; assembly: GCF_050624435.1. Taxonomy (NCBI): domain Eukaryota; kingdom Metazoa; phylum Chordata; class Mammalia; order Afrosoricida; family Tenrecidae; genus Tenrec; species Tenrec ecaudatus. The sequence continues at coordinate 127,753,720 of NC_134541.1, read as the reverse complement.
GGTGGGAGCCACCAGCCACCCCAGAGGAGAAAGACGGGTGCTCCGCTCCCCTAGAGTTCCAGGTCTCGGATGCGCCCAGGGACAGTCCTACCCTGTCCCAGAGGCTTGCTGTGAGTCGGCATCGACTCGGTGGCCTGAGCTTGGATTTGAAGAAACGAAGCAGGGCGGTAGGACAGCGGCAGTAGTCAGCTGTGAGGAAAATGGCTTCTCCAGCCCGATGGGCTGGGCTCAGCATCCCACCTCAGCCACTGCCGAGCGGGGGGAGGCTGGGCCAGGGAAGGGACCAGCCCTTGGCGCGCACACGTCTCTACAATGGCTGCTGCGAGGACAAACACTTAGAAGACTGCGTGGCCTGCACCGGCAGCCAGCGTGACCACAGCACAGCCACGGGCGGTGGATGAGCCCAGGGAGGAGGGGCGTCTGGGAAGGCAAGACTGGAGCTGACTCCGGAAGGAGAAGGCACTACGTGTGGGGCTGAGGGTCCGACAACAGGCCTTAGAGTGGGACTCTAATCCAAGCACAGCCATTCTCTACAGCTCTGCCCTGGAGTCCCAAGGGACTAGGAGAAGGAAAGAAAATTGGGTGTGGGGGCTGGGTGCCCTGGGGGTGCCTAGGTAAGTGGGCTGCCAACCAAGGGCTTGGTGGTGTAAACCTACTGGCTGCCCCACTGAAGAAACGTGGCAGCTGCTTCCGTCGTGGAAACCCCGAGGGGCACGTCTGCTCTGTCTGAGCGGGCACTGTGAGTCAGCTTTGACACCACGAGCCCGGTTTCAGTTGGGAGGGGGCAGCCAGACGTGACTTCTTGGGGTCATAGAAGGACAAAGCAGCAGGTGGGTGGGCGTCAGTCCCAGGGAGGGTGGAGGAGCATTCTGGGTGGAGAGCAGCTGCGGATGGTGCCAGCTGATGGGCCTGGCGTGGGAGTGGGTGGAGCAGCACTGAGAACCCAGGGAGGGTGGCCACGGGGCAGTGACAGCATCAGAGCTGGTTCTCAAGCTTTCTGCAGCCAACCACCGGGCTGGATGGAGCCAGGGCGTCTGCAAGTAGGGAGACCGGAGGACGGGATTCTTTGCCCAAGCCCAGCAGGAAGGGATGAGGGCCCCAAGCGAGGTACTGCCAAGAGGAGAACGGAGGAGTGGATCTGAGAGAGAGGACAGGAGGAGAAGGGGTCAGCCTCCAGCTGACTCAGGTTCCGGCTCCGGGCACCCAGAAGGGTAAGAGTGGTAGCCGGAGGTTACGCAGATGGTGCAGAGTCTAAGGAGGAAGATGCTGACGGCAATTTGACATCTGCCTCGACGATTTCCGCGAGACCCGTGGGAACCTGAGGGAGGAGGAGCCAGAGGACTCCAGCCTGGGGCTCAGGATCCATCAGGGTAGAGGTAGAAGACAGAACGAGCTTGGATGAGACTTCAGAGAGGAGAGCAGCCTTAGGAGAGGGAGACTATGCTGGGAAACAGGAAGCAAACCCACAGGGTGCCACCCCCCACCACCACCACGGCGCCCCTGGACTAGGCCGCACAGGCAGGTGTCACACTCACCTGGAAGCCCGTCCCTGGTACGAGAAGCCTTGTCTCTTGAGGTAATCAATGGCATCATCAACGCACGTCTTGAGGGTGTTCACCCGCACAAACCGAGGCATCTGGGGGGCTGCGAGCAAGCAGTGAGCAGCAAGGTCCTCCTCTCTGAGGACCCCCATGGCTAGCCCCCAGCCCAGGACACTTCCCAGCTCACCTGACCCAGGATTGGATCCCAGTTCCAACAGGTCCTCATTCCGGCTCACCCCTCGCTGAACCTTCAGCCGGGCCAACTCGGCCTTGAGCCTTGCCTGGTGCCGGGCCAGCAGTGGCTTCCAGCGACCCCCACCCCTTTGAAAGCCCTGTCCCAGCAGCAGCTCGTACACGAGTACCTGGGGACCAAGAAGTGGGAGGGATGAAGAGTAAAGCCTCAGAGCCAAAGTAGGAACCTTGGCGGCACAGTGGTTACGTGTTAGCCCGTTAACCGCAAGGTCAACAGTTCGAAACCACAAGCCAGCTCTGGGGAAGAAAGGCAAGACTTTCTTTTCAAAACCCACAGGGGCAGTTGACTCAATCCTATACGGTCGCTGTGAGCCAGGATTTTTTGGGGGTAGTTTTGTGTTTTTTAGAACTAAGATGAGCTAATTACTTTATCAAGGATCACACATGCATCTGGGGGCAGATCCGGGATGGGAACTGGCACGCCACCCCTCCTCTTCCTCCTGGACAGCACCTTTCTGTTTGTGTCTTCCATACTTGGTACTTGGGGTTGTGTGCACGCACACACGCACTGCAGCAGGGTCCTCCAGTCTAAGTATGCCACCAAGTATGGGCTCCTAACTACTAAAAAGTCCCAGAGCCAGGAGCCGCTCTGGGATCCCGTTTGCAGTTTAGACCAGCTGCCACGAATCACTTGGGACTCGCAGTAACGCGAGGGGCAGGGTGGAAGTGTTCCCTGGGCATCCCGCGGTTTGTAAAGCTTTGCGGGAGCAGTCTCGCGGAGCAGCTGAAGGGTTCAACCTGCCAGCAAGGGAGGCACAAGCGGCTCAGCCACGCGCAGTGGCGGCGGGTGGGCGGGGCCTCCAGGTGGGCGGTGCCTCTCGGTGGGCGGTGCCTCGCTAGTCCCGCCCCGAGGCTCGCCCCTCACCTTGGCCACGTGCGGCCGCAGCTTCTTCTCGGCGCGGAGGAGCCCCGCGCTGGCGATGACGGCGTCCAGCACGGCCGAGTAGCGCTGCGTCTCGCACACCAACGCGTACAGCTGCTTCACGTTCTGCGCGCGGCCGGAAGCGGACCCTGAGTCGGGGTCGGTGCGCCCAGCCCAGAGCCCGCCCGCGCCTCCGCACCCTGCACCCCCGCCCCGCGCCGCCTCGGACCCCTGCTACCTGGAAGCGGCTGCTGTACACCAGTCCCTTGATGGAGCCCTGGCGGTTCTCGACACCCGCCAGCACGGCGGCCGCGGCCCCGTACAGCGCCATGTTGGCCTGGCCGCGTGCTTTACGGCCCGACCGCAAAACGCGGCGTGTTTTACGGTTCTGTCGCAAAGCGCGCGCCCGCGCTTCCTGGGCCGGAAAAGCACGTTTTGGGACCTTTGATCAGTATTCCCCGAATAAACTCCCTAAATCCTTTTTGTCCCACCAAACCAAAAGTTACGAATGATGGGATTTTTAAGAAATATGTTAGTGTGGTTTGGGGTTTCTGTTCTGGGGGATCCCCCTGATCCACATACATTTTTGTGTAAGGTTTTTGGTTAAGTCTTGTTCTAGGAGAGAGGAGACCCTGAATGTAAATGTAATTTATAGAGACACCTGTGTTAAGTCTTACACAGGACAGAGACAATTCAACCCACATGAGGTCACAGAACCCCTGAGACACTTCTATAGAGACTCAAGACCACGTGGAAGGGGCTCAATGCCTTGCGGTCCCAGGCTGGATGACAAACGTGGAGTTAGGATTTGTCCCATGTGGTAGACTTGCCCACTCGCAAGAATGGTGAGGACCCTTAAAACGAGGCAGCCACAGGGGCGGGGGGTGGGGGGGCAGCTCCACCTTGTCCCATAGGATCCTCATGAGTCAGCATCGACTCCGTGGCGGTGGGTTTGAGTACCCCCAAATCCCATCAAACGTAAAATAAAAATCTCTGCACAACAGAACGGAATACTGCACGGCCCTGCGCCACCCTGACCGTCATCCTTATGCCGGTGCCCATGGGTGCAGCCACGGTGTCAATCCATCTTGTCAGCCGCCTTCCACTGTTTGGCCACGCCTCCACTTTACCAAACATGATGCCTTTTTCCAGGGACTGGCCTCTTCTGACAGTATGCCCACAGGATGTAAGAGGGAATCTTGCCATCCTTGCCTCTAAGGAACACTCTGGCTGAGTTTCTTCCAATACAGAATGGTTGGAATAGTAGAGCAGAGAACACCCTCCAAAATGGAATGACAGCCATCCTCATAGAGCCCAGCTACTACCCCACCGAAGGAATTCCATCTAGAAGGGCCATATTACCGGATTCCAGCTCAGCTGCTAACCCGAAGGTTGGGAGTTCAAACCCACTAGCCACTCAGGAGGAAAAGGAAGCTGCCTGCTCCCATGAAGATTGATGGTCTTGGAACCCCGAACCATTATCCCTTTAGGATGCACCTAAGCCTTGCCTTCCTCTTGGTACTCTGTGATCTGCGCTTCTAGTCTCTAAATTCTCCATCTGATGTAGCAATCCCCCCCAAGACCCTTCTGTAATGAGTGGCCCCAGGGTCCTCCCTGTTTGAACATGCACAGGGAATACGTTAGGTTTCTGGAGTGTTCTACCTCAGTTTTTGCTTCTCAACGCTGAAAGAATTCACGCAACAGAGCACTTTTGTAATCCAAGGGGAGCTTCAGGTAGTTCAGTCTCAAAAGTACATGCTATTTCTGGAAAGCATGCAAGGCTGCGTGAGGAGCTCACGGGTGTTCGAGACTGAACGTGAAAAACCACGTGGAAAGAATTCTGGAACAGGAGTGGGAAGCCACACATGTGGAACCAAGAGCAGGAAAATCCCCAGAGGCCAAGAGAGCAAGCACCCATACACCCACAGGCAGGAGAGATTTCCCCACCCCCTGTCCCGTCCCGCAAGACGTTCACCGTGGATCCTGGGGGAGAGAGTGGGAATTGGGGGGGTACAAGAGGCACGGAGAATGAGGACAAGACAATATCCTGATCAAGTCCTGTTTTAATGAACAAAGAGTCACAGCTTATAACGGCCAGCCAAGGGGGCAGCCTCAGCTGCACATGCAGATTAGGCACCTTGGCAACAGGCCAATCAGGGAGTTCAGGGGAGCGTGCCCTGCCCATGAGTCAGTAAGGGCTTACAGTCTTCAATTAGGTACGCAGAGGAGTGGCATGTACATGCAAATCAAGCATAGGGGAAGCCGATCTTTTGCCCAATCAAGGGGATGCAGGACAGGGGTGCTTATCTAAAGAGCATCACCCCTTGTTTGCTCAAGCTTTACAGCTGCAGTGCTCTGTCACGTAGGCTGGGGTAGAAGAATGCCCAGAGCTCAGGCTAATAAATTCCAAGTAATGGCCTGGCCTCATGGCTCCAGGCAAGTCCTAATAAATTCCAAGCAATGGCCGGGCCTCATGGCTCCAGACAACCCCCCTTGCAGAGCATACGGGGAAGATAAGAAGGCCCCAAGCTCTGCCCATAGTTGGGTTTTGTTCCCTCCTATCTCCACTGGCTGGGGAGGCGTGGTCGAGGGTATTGGCCAACCTTCTTGGCTGAGTTTAAGCACACCTGTGGGATGTCATGTGTCTTGGTTATGGCCAGGTTTAGCTTCACCTATGCCTAGGTGGCCTTAGCCTGCACATGCTCAGTCTGGATTTTCCCATCGGTATCTAATTAGTGTGCCTGGTTCCTTGCCAACCCCTTTATTGTGGCAATGAACAGCTAGTTTTTGATTAGCGCAGGCATTCAGAAAGACAACCCCCTTTGACCCTAATCTAGCGACCTGTCAAATACATCAGTATTCTTCAACTTCGCCCCACACATACCCCAAGAGTCGCTGGAAGGAGCCACGTGGTCTGATCCACTGAAAGGAGCCCTGGTGGCCTAGGGAGTTCCACCTCGGGCTGCTCCTCACAAGGCCGGCTGCTGGAAAATGACCAGACGTCTGTGGAAGAAAGCTGAGTCAGGCTTTCTAGTCATGTCACGAGTTACAGTCTTAGAAAGCCACAGGGGCAGGTCTTGGCTGTCCTGTAGGATCACCCGCCAGGGTCGGCGCTGACCCGGTGGCAGGGGTTGCTTTAGTTTGTTTCACCTGAGCCTATTTATGAACCAAGAGCTCCACCTAGAGCAGCGGTGCTCAACCTCCCTAACGCCTACAGTTCCTTGTGTGGTGGGGACGCCCAACCATAAAATGATTTCCGTTGCTACTTCCTCACGGTCATTTTGGTACTGTGATGAATCGGTTGACTCCTGTGAAAGGGTCGTGGGACCCCCAGGTGGAGAACCACTCCTCTGGAGACCCTCAGAGAGAATGTGGCTCACCCACCAGACAGACCTCCACTTACAGACAGACGGGTATGAGGGCAGGGAGGGGCAGGAAGGGCTCTCGGAAGCTGGAGGGATGGAGGACCCAGGTGTCTTCATCTTGGAGATACGTGGCATTTTGCTCCTGTCTGTGCAGACAAGAACTCCCCTTTCTGTTTCTTTGGGGGTTGGTTATGTTTGTGATTCTTTAGGAAGAAGCCCCTATGCACAGACCACACTGAATAATCGTGGGTGGGTCATACTTCTCCTCCTTGAGGCACCACCCAAAGTGCCAAACTCACTGCCATCGAGTCAACTCGAGGTCATACTGACCGTAGAGGACAGGGCACAACAACTCCTGAGTCCCCGAGACGAACTCTGTATGGGTGTGCAAAGTTTCCTCTCTCGCTCTTGGAGCAGCCGGTTGTTTTGAACTGCTGACCCTGAAGTTAGCAGCTCCGCGTGGTGTACCCATCCCATCACCAGGGCTCCTCTGAGGGGCACAGCAGGGACATGAATTACTGGGAATTCTGAGTGGGAGACTCGTCTCTTTGCCCCGTTGCCCCATCTGTGTATTTGAATCACTGGGTTGTGTCAATATGGACTCGCGAGTCTTCATCTTATACTTTGAGCTATACTCACAAACCAACGTTACCGTGTGCCTCGCCCCATTTTTCCCACTGTTGGCCCTCGGGGGCACGCTGAGTTGGCCCTTGGGTCCCCCTGACACACACACACACACACACATCACTGTGGGCTGCTTCGTCAGTTGTCTTTTGAGCAAGTCCTGCCTGCCTGGCACAACGGGTTCCTCCAAGCTTATCTTGTATGTCTTGGAAATCCTGTCCCAGTCCTAGACTGGAACCACGTCCCCAAGGAGCTCTGGTTCTCTGTGTTGGAGAGTCATGTTAGATGTGGGTGTCCGGTGACCTGTTCCTCACAGCCCTTTTAAATGTGCCGATTCACAGCCCCGACCGAAAAAACAAACCCACTGCCGGGCGAGTCGATTCGGACTCACAGGGCCCGGGAGGACAGCGCGGCACTGTCCCTCGGGCTGTAAGTCTTCCTGGGGGCAGGGTGCCTGCCTTTCCCCCGCAGGAAGTGTGAACCTCTATCTTGCATTTAGCCTGGCGCTCCCTCCGGCCTACCAAACCCTATTCCGGCTGGGGTGGCTTCCCATTCCCGGAGCCAATTCTCAGTCCCCCTGGCTGCCACGTGCAACCTGCTAGTGGGCCAGCCTCTGGTCTCCTGTCCATCAGTCTTACCTTGTCTTTGTCCCCCCAGTATCACGATGACCACAGCATGAAGTTCATATGCACTGAAGTAGCTCTGACAGCCCGCCCTGGTCCAGCCACGCCCCCCCCCCATACCCCCGCCCCAAGCGGTAGCATCTCCCCTGCTCCAGACTCAGAGGCTTTTGCGGTGGCATGAGATGTTTATATGGATCTTCCAGCCGTGTCTCTGGAATTCCCATCAAAGGACTGGAAGTAGTTGTCGTCGTCGTTGTTAGGGGCCATCAAGCTGGTTCCAACCTGCAGCGCCTCTGCGCGCAGCGGGAGGAAACACTGCCGTTGCGCCATCCTCACAATCGGTCCTGTGCTGGATCTCGTGGTGTCCATCCACCTCCTTGAGGGCCTTCCTCTGTTTTGCTCCACTGTACCCAGCAGGATGGCCTTCTCCAGGGACTGGGCTCGCCTGACAACATGTCCAAACTGCAGAAGACAAGTCTCACCAACCTTGTGTCAAGGGGCGCCGGCCAGTCCGCCTTTCAAACGGAAGGGTTGGGCGGCGCTATGCAAACAGAGTGTGTGACGCGAAGCGAGGGATTGGTCGGTTTTAGTTGCCACACCCCTGGCTGTCAGGATGCTGCTCTCTTTGAAGCCGAAGCAGAGCGAGCGCAATGCTGACAGATCACATTGGAGTCTCTGAGACCAGAGGCACCAGGGACTGCTGCACAGAGACCATGAGACAGAGGAGGAGGAGGAGGAGCAGCGCGGAGATATGGGGCTGTAAGAACAGAGGAACAGGCAGGCTTCCTGGCCCTGAGAGGCAGAGGTCAAGGGACCACGTGGCCGAGGAGAGGCTGAGGACCGCTGAGAAACATGGCTGCTGGCTGAGGACAGGTATCCCCGTGAAGCCCCAATTGCATCTTTACTATTTCTTGACTGTGACTTGTGGTAACCTAATGAACTAATAAGCCCTAATAAGCCCCCATCTCTGGGAGTTCTGTGTGCCATACAACGAGCTACCCAGCCTGGCAGAGGCAGAGTGCCGTGCCAGGGACAGCTGGTGTGAGAGCAGGGTCAAGAGGGGTGGCGCGTAGCAGTTGGCCTGAGCCCTGCCTTTTGGCAACAGGGAAGCCAGAGGAGGTCAGAGATGGCCTCAAAGCCGTTGACCGCAGCCCTTCTCTCTCTGCCCGTATCCCCCGCCCATTAGTTTCCAGGCTGATTCCTCCCTGGAGAATTAACTGCTGGTTCCTCTCCACATCGGATGGAAATCACTTAAGAGCGTTGGGCCAGAAGCCGCAGACTTAACTCTGACCAGCCGATCAGAACCAAAGGGATTGCATTCAATGCATTAAGTGGGTGGGGGCATCATCCGGCGGGCATGAGAAAGGAGCCCTCCAGCAGAGGCATGGCAGGGATGCTGAGCCAGGGCTAGGTCTACAAGCCTGGGCAACACTAGGGAACCAGAGATGATGCAGTACTTGGGGCTCCCAGAAGCACCCCGACTGTTCCTTTCCCTGGAGGGATGAAGGAGAGGCCCTCCTGGCAGGAGGCTTCGGTACAGGACATCTGTCAACCCATAGCCCGGTAGGCGGAAACAAGAAAAATAAGTACCTCAAGCTCCTTCTCCTGTCCCAGAGTTGGGGATGGGTGGGTGGGTAGGGGGAGCTCCTGCTGGCACCTTCCACACCAACTGAACTCAATGGATGCCTGAGGATTGACATTTCCTTGGGGCCAGCAGCCACCTTCCAGGACAGATAGTAGGGCGGTGAAGGTTCAGGGAAGACAGGAGGAGTCAGTCTTTGGTCCCATCAGACAATTGAAGGAGGAGCTACTACGGGGCCTGCAAGGCCTGAAACCCACAGCAGGGACCAAGGCTGATGGATTCCGCCCACAAAAGGACCACAAGCCACTCATCTGTTCAGAGAGTTTATGACTTACGTAGACAGCAAAAGACAGCATGACCGAAGGTTCCAGGTCCCCGTGGTCCTTGTCCCACACACCCAAAGGGATAACACCACCATCAAAGGGAGGCCGGCTGCATGGTGAGGTGGGGAGGACCCCACAGCTGATGAGCAAACTCTAGACCATGATGAGACATTTCATCATCTGCAGCTCTGTTCCAAGGAACGGGAGCAGAAAGCCTCTTACCTCATCAGAATGCTGACTGTTGGCAGTGAGGAGGCCTATTTCTCATGATGGCCTTCAGAGGGGTGTGGCAATTACATCATCTCCTGCCAACTTGAGCAACGGGGTGGAGTCTAGCCTGTCAATCAGGTCATAGCCAATGAGGCCTCTATGTGGACAAAGCTTTCTCCTGAAGATTCTGGGAACTCCTGACTTCCTCCCTGGAGGCGGGACGCAAACTCCCTGACAAGCCACGTGGCGCTACATTGATGGAGCCAGAGCCCTGGAGCTGGAGGAGCCACGTGGAGACCCATGCCAGCACTGAGGTACTTCCACTGACACTGGATCCACAAGACTTTCCACCCACTGGCCCATGATCTTCCTGCATTCGGCATCACTGCATGTGTCTAAACAGGACTTTATGGACTAGTATTGGACATATGGGCTAATATCGGACTTATAGACTTGATCTGGACTGGGCTGGGATGTTTTCTTAATATATAATTACTCTTTGATATTAAGCTGTTTCTTAGACACGCATGAGTCTTCTGGATTCCTTTCTCTAGTCCACCCAAACTAACACGAGAGGACAAGGGGGCAGCGAGCGAGGACCTTGAAACAGCCTCTCACAAGCCCTGCTGGGCTCCTGGACGTTCTGCTGAGACTCAGAGAGGCCTCATGGCCCTCACGGGGCCTGTGAGCTGAAGCGTAGGCAGCCCATGGGCCACAGTGGCAGAAGGCGCTGAAGTGCCCTGGCCACAGGTGACCCTGCTTCAACCATGCCCTCTCCTTCCACATGCTTCGGAGGGAAGGTGCCTGAGGGACAGGGACAGGACCGCCGTCAGCAGATGTGGCCTCTGGGCCCACTCCCTGGTGTCCAGCAGCACGCCCAGGGGGCCCCTCTCTCACTTTCCTTTGCAATCCTGCCATTTTCAAGCCTTATTTCCTCATCTACCTGAGAGGGTAACCCATAGAGACCTTTGGGGACACAGCCCCTACTCCTCTCCCCCAGGACCCAGGCCCGAGTCATTTGAGCCTCATGTGGGTCAATGGCCAGGTGGTCTGTGACTCTCCAGTACGGACCATGTGGGCAGGGGGTGGAATGGAGATCTGGGCCCCCAGAGGTTGGCCCTCATGTTAGCTGGGGGCCTCTCTCAAGAAACTCACTCATTCCGTTCCAACCTTTTCTCTGACTCTGAGCTCTCTGACGACCGCTGTCCCTTGTCTGAATTCTTGTGAGCCAGACAAGAACTGAGAGAGGAGAGGCCCTGAACCGGGAGCGGCCTCCCACGAATGCCGCGTGGAAGGAAAAGTCTTGGGTGGGAACGTTCGCTGTCGGAAGAAGCAGTACAGATGGCGTGGTTATTTGGACCTGGAGAGCTTGCTTGGAGGTTCTAGCTGGGGAGCAGGTGAGCCCCGGGAGTGTAGTGGTTACGTACTGGGCTGGGATCCGCAGGGTCCACCGTTCGAAATCACCAGCCACTCCTCGGGAGAAACGCAGGGCTTTCTGCTCCTGTACAGTTACGGTCCTGGAAGTCCACAGGGGCCGCTCTGCCCTGTCCTACAGCAGGGTCGCTATGAGTCTGAATCGCCTCAATGCCACTGTGTTTGGTTTGGTTTGAAGCAGGGGAGCACAGCTGCTCTGATACCCTTGACGGAAGGGCCGGCCTCCTTCTATCGGGGAAGGTCATCCTCTTCAATGGGGCTTGCAGCTCCAGGAGAGGGAGAAGCCCATGGAGCACCGAGGGAGGAAGGGGACACCCACCTTGGCAGCCAGATGAGCTGAGTCAACCCCGGCAATCAGTAGGGCGACAGATGTCGCATCTGAGAGAACATGGTAGCTATTTGGGACCAAGAGATACTCTGCCTGACCGCCCACTGTGGCCGGTCACCAAGGGCCAGACCCGCCAATGCTGGCTGGAGGTGACTTGGCATGGAGGATGGGCTGGAGTCTGGGGTCAGACAGCGTTTAAAGGCTCCCTAGCGAGGGAGGTGCTCCCTGCTCCTGGGCCCCTGGCGGCAGCCCTACCACTTGGTGGGCTGAGGGAGTGGGAGGGGGAGCGGACCAGGCCTGATGGGTGGGGGCAGCACCATGGGCAGGGAGTTGGTGCCCCTCTCATGCCAGCAGGTATCGAAGATGGGGAAGAGCTTGCCCTGGAAGTCAGCCCAGAACGTGTAGAGCACCCGCAGGTCGTCGCACCGGTCAGCGTCGAAGAAGGTGAGCTCCCCCTGCTCGTAGTGCAGGTAGACCCCGATGCGGTGGGGGTGGCCTGCCACGGGCAGGGGCACCCGCGGGCAGCCGAAAGCCTCGTACACCCGGCCCTCCTTCAGGCCGATCAGCCACACGCCGTGCTCGGGGGACCTGCTCAGCTTGCCCTTGCGGCTGGCCGTGCCCTTGATGACCCCCAGACGCCAGTGGCTCTTGCTGCCCACCACCACCTCCCAGTAGTGGCGGCCGCAGGAGAATCCCTGGCTGGCCAGGACACATGTGCTATAGTCGAAGCGCTCGGGCTGGCTGGCTCTCGGCTGAGGCAGGAGCCCGCATTGGACGACCGTGTTGCCCTTGGACAGCTCCAGGAGCGGGTGGGCCGTAGCCGGGTCCAGCTTGAGAGGCTCCGGGGCTGGGGGAGAGAGCCGAGGGGCAAGCTGTGGAGACCATGCGGAAGGCAGCAGACCCTGGAGAAGAGGCGTTCTGCCTGGCTCCTTTGCGTCCCCTGAGCTCAGGAGGCCCGGAGGCATTGTGGGCTACCCAGTGGGCTGCTCACCGCAGGGCTGGAAGTTCAAAGCCATGAGCTGCCCCTCGGGAGAAAGAGGAGGTGCTCTATTCCCATTTAGTTAGCTTCAGAAACGCACGGAGGCAGTTCTGCCCTGTCCTATGAGTCGGAATGGACTTGATGGCAGTGAGTTTGTTTGGTCTTGGGCTTAGGAGGAGCCGGCAGAGAGCAGCAGGCCCCCAGGCTGCTGGCGGAATGAACCATGTCAAGGGATTCCACCAAACACTGCAGCCTGCCACCAACATGCCCCTGCTCAACTCTCAAGGTCTTCTGGGGGAACTCATCAGCAACCAGCCTTGGTCCGTTGGTGCTCTTGGCAGCCACTCAGAGGACACACCCCACAGCTGACCTACTTGCTCAAACTCAGCTGCAAACCCCTGCCAACCCACCTCGGAGCAACCCTTCCAGACACCCCCTGGGGGCTGATGCAGATGAAGCCCCCCCTCCAGGTCCAGGATGTCCGTGAAGCCTGGCACCAGACCATGCAGCTCTTAGAGCAGTGGTTCTTGACCTTGCTCATGCCACGACCCTGTCATACAGTCCCTCATGTGGTGGTGACCCCCCCCCCAACCAGAACATTATTGTCGTTGCTACTTCATCACTGTCATTTTACTACTGTGATGAATCGGGGAATGTCAATGACCCAGGAGCTGAGCCCAAGTTGGCGGGGTGTGGGTGGGGGTAGGGGTGGTGCTCTGGTTCCATGTTCTCCCCTCGGACTTCTAACCAGCTCCCCCTGGGCAGTCATTCCTGGGGAGGAGGTTGGAGGAAGGGCCTCACCTGGCAGAACTTGGCGGAAGAGTCTTTTCCACACTGTCAACTTGATGTCGGCCTGGTGGAGGCCTGGCTTGAAGGCCACAGGGCTGAACGTACCTTCCAGAGGCCGGGCCTGCTGCAGCTCTGTTCTGGGTGCAACAGGTACAGTGAGGGCAGAGGGAGGCATCCGACCTGCTCATGTGGGCACCCAAACCCAGAGCTCAAAGCATCATTCCCTCGCCCCACACCCCTTCCCAGCATGGGTTCTCAAAGTGCCTGAGTCCAGCAGCAGCAGCCTGCCCACTCTGCACCCCGCCTCCCCCAGGGAATTGGTTAGAAATGCAAATTCTTGGGTCCTACCCCAGACCTACTGCATTAGGGACTGTTAGCTGACGCCCAGGAATCTGGGTTTAGCAAGTCTTTCTGGGCGTACTGGTACAAGCTTGAGATCTGCTGACCTCTACTGGGCAACCCTGGCCATCAGCCATGGCTGACTGACCCAGGAGTGGGTGCCTGCCCCCTACGGAGCCAGGCAGACACCCTGCCCATTCATTTACACCAGTATCTGTGCATGAATGCCCAGTGCTCTGTGTGGTCATCGCTGAGATCGTGCCCAGTATGGCACATGGCTCTCTGGCCATACCCCCATTTTGGAAGGAGTTCTCTGTAATGTTCCAGACAGCTTTAAGGTGAGATGAAGTCTGCACCTTAGCAGTTGATGTGAGCCACGTCACCTCCCTTGTTCCCTCGGGGCCAGGGTCTGCTGAGAGACAGCAGCCACCCCTCCATGAGAGCCATTCCTCTGTGTCCAAGAGCCAGCTCCGGCCGGTGAAGAAGCACGACTCTCGAAGCACATTCAAGATCTTGGCATGGAGTTGTGGCAGCCGAAACCAGAGGCTCCGGAGGCTTTGCCATGGAAACCACGGGACAGAGCAGAGGAGCCAGGTGAGACCAGGGGCCAAAGCAAGGAGACCATGCAGCAGAACAGAGAGGTCACCATATCTAAGAGTCTAAGAGCCTGTGAGGCAGGGCGGTGGGCTGGTTTCCTGGCCCATGTAGGCAGAGAGACCAAGAGATCATGTGGCTGAGTGGCTGAGGACCAGAAAGAAACTTGGCCACTAGCTGAGGAGAGGAGAGGCACCGCGGTGGGACCAACGACTGCATCATCCTGTTTGCCGATCCTGACTTGTCACCTACTAACTCCCTAATAACCCCACCCGCACCCCCGCCATAACTGGGAGTATGGGCTGGGGTTCCAAGTGGTCTTTGCTATGAATGAAGGGGTCGCAATGCAGATGTAGATACAGGGAGAGAAACATTTGGAGTATGAACAGAGTGCAGAAAGGGGGAGGGGGAGGCACATCTGAGCCCAGGGATGTCGGCTATGGCCCCCCGGCACCGTTTCCCCCATACTTCCCCATCTGCTCTGGCTCAGAGAGGTCAGGCAGCTTGCCTCTGTCACCCAGCCAGGAGGAGCTGGAAACTGGAGTGCGGAGTGTTTGTGGTCCCTGAAGGCAGGGACTTGACTTTGATCTCCCGATCTCCCAGGCTCCGTGCAGAGCCAGACGTGGGCAGCTACTCCAAAGCACTGACTAAGCCAAATTAAGGAACTCAGGGACTGGGGGGAGGGGGTCTCCCTTGGAGCCTGCGATGCTCCCGAGGAGGCCCTCACCTGGTTGCCAAGGCGTGGTACTTCTGTAAGACAAGAGGGATGGGGGAGGCCAAGGGGGAGGGTGGTTAGGCAGGAGGACACCCTGGGGTCCCGAGGGCCCAAGCCGGGGCCATTCCCTTGCCCACTCACTCGAATGAACTCCTGATCACTCCCACCGCTACACTGTTCCAGCACCTGCTCCGCCTGGGCCAGCCGCTCCCGAGTGCCCTGGGCCTGCTCCAGCTGCATGTTCAGGGAGGCCACGAGACCTCGGGTGTGGCCTTCCACCCTCGCCAGGCAGCCGGCCTTCTCCTCGTCCACCAGGTGGTGCAGCTCCTGGAACTCTCGGCGGATCACCCAGCTGAACACGTCGGACTCATTCTGGAGCGGGCAGGGGCCAGTCACAGCCGGACCTGTGCAGGCTCTGGCACCTGACTCCCAGGCAGGCTAGGTGGGCTGATTCAGTGCTCACTATACCTGGGAGCCCTAAGTATGGCAGGGAGATGTGGTCCAGGGAGGGAGTGATGGCAGACCCCCATTCGCACGTCAGACAGCAGGGCTCACTCTGAAATGTGTAGCTAAAACCCCAAACCAAACTCACTGCCATCGAGTGGATGCCGACTCATAGCCACCCTATAGGACAGGGTAGAACTGCCCCTGTGGGTTTCCGACACTGTAACTCTTTACAGAAATAGAGAGAAAGCCCAGTCTTTCTCCCGGGGAGCAGCTGGTGGTTTTGAACGGCCAACCTTGCAGATTGCAGAAACAACGAGTAACCGCTGTAACACGTGTGGTGAAGGACATGTTTTATCCCGGAGCTCCATGATGGATAAAAACCTAACATTTGAGAGATCCTCTGCTTTGGAGCGAGCCAGTCTAGGGCTTCCTGTGGGGCTGGAGTTGTGCCTCCCTCACATGGAGTCACACACACACACACACACACACACACACACACTCAAGGGTGATAAAGGCTGATAAAGCTCAGCGTGCATGAGGCCCTGCTCCTCCGCCACCTTCAGCGCCCACAGCCTCCACCCTCTCCCGCCCCGCCTTGACCTCTTGTGCAGACAAGTAGAAAGTGGCCAGGGTCTTCAGGGCCTGCACAGGCCTGGGCCCCATGGGACTGGAAGGGCCCCACCACCAACCCGCTCACAGCTGTGAAGGTCGAGCAAACACGGGTACCCGGGGAACGGGCAGAGCCAGTCCCAGGGGCTTTGGGTTGTTTACCTCTGGGGCTCAGATTCTGGGTTATCTCAGTCTCAAGGGCAGGAAGGACGAAAGTTGGCTTGGAGCCAGTCCTGACAGCGAATTTGAATTCTCCCAGTAGGGTTTTCACTTTCCCAGGCCACCCAGGAATGCCTTGAATTCAGGCTCTCTGTTCGTCTAGTAGGGCTGCTCACAGCAAGGTCGGTAGTTTGAAACCACCAGCTGCCCCGAAGAAGAAAAGGCGGGGCTTTCTGTTCCTACAAAGAGTTACTGTCTTGGTAACCCACCGGGGCATTTCAAACCTGTCCTATAGGGTGGCTTGGAGTTGGCATTGACTCAATGGCAGTGGGTACGGGACTCTTGGTGGTGTCGTGGGTTATGGGATGGACTGCTCACCACAAGGTCAGCAGTTCAAAACCACCAGCCGCTCTAATGGAGAAAGATGAGGCTTGCTGCTCCTGTGCAGATTTGCAGCCTTGGAAACCCACGGGAGCAGTTCTACTCTGTCCTCTAGGGGCTCTCAAGTACTCATATGGGGAAGCCCTGGTGCTGCTAGCCCCATGGTCAGCAGTTCAAAACCACCAGCTGCTCCTTGGGAGAAAGATGAGGCTTTGTCTCCCCTTCAAGAGTTACAGTCTCCGAACCCCACAGGGACTGCTCTCCTCTTTCCTATGGGGTCGCTGAGTCGACACCGCCTCACGGGCAGTGCATTTGGTGTTTTGAGTTTGTAGGCGGCGTGGGTTTGGGTGAAGGGGAAAAAAGGTCAGGACCCCTACAGACAGCAAAGGTGCTTGGTCCCCAGGGAGTGGGTGGAGAGGGCTCACTCACGACAATCCGGGTCCTGTTGTTCACTAGCTTGGCAATATGTTCATCCACCATCTTCTGCTCCTGCTTGAGGTCTGAGATGAGAGCCGAGAGCTCCTCCTGCAGGCACAGGGCCATGAGTGTGAGTGGCTGCCCCGGAGCTCACTCAGTTCGGGGGGCCTAGCCCTTCCCAGTGGCCACAGCACTGTGCTCCCCAGGGAAGGCAGCGCAGGGGGCCAAGCTATCCAGGGGCCCATCGCACCAAGGGATTGATGGTAAACATGACCAAGCCCAGGGAAGCTCTCGATGTCCACCTCCTCCGTGACATGAGAGGGATGTCAAACACGGGTTGGGCTATGACAAAGTAATCACCATACAAGAGTCATGACACCAACACTTCTTACATGGAATGCTGCCAGTCAGGCACCTGCTAGGTTGTCTAGTCAACTCATGCCACCCAAGAGGTCCAGCCTTAATGGGCATCTGGTCAATAGTCATTGCCAAAAGGTGGGCCCCAGGACAGGCTCATTCCAGGGCACATGGTATATTCTGTGGTGCAGGGCAAACCTGGTGACTCCTCATTCCTCAGGTCGCAACCCCGCAGGTTTAGGCCTCACCTGGATTCCGGGACCTCTTGAGGCTGAAGTCCGCTCCCTTCTCCTGGATTGCCCTGGACCCAAATTGGACATTGCCTTAGGGGTTCCCACCAAGACCGCCTGCAGACCTGCCCTTCCAAGTGACCAGAGACCTTTTGTTTGTACCCTGCGAGTGTACGGACACTTTAGCTGGGATAGTTCCCAATGATTCCGTGAGCTTTCAGAAGGGAACTGAAAAACTTAGGGGTAAGTAGACCTAAGAGTCCTGGCTGTGGGTCCTAAGGCCCTCAGAACATCTCCCACTGGCCCAAGAAGATCAAGGCTGATTATGGCCTTTCCAATCAAGGTACATTAACTTTGTCACAGAGAGAGATAACAGGATTATAGAAAGAAATAGCCCAGGATCCCAATAAATCCAAACTCAATGCCATCGAGTCGGTTTCGAGTGGGTCAGGGAAGCACTGCCCTTGTGGATTTCTGCGACGGTGACTCTATAGGAGGAGAAAGCCCCCTGTTTCTCTCATAGCGGCTGGTGGATTTGAACTGCTGGCCTTTCAGTTAGCTGCCCAATGTGTAACCTACTGCGCCACCTGGGGGTTCTCAAGATCCCCCACAGATAGGAGCAAACAGCAAAGCCTGGAAGGGATGCGACAGAGAAACGTAATATGGGGGCACCACAGGAAAGAGCCCTGGGGCCCCAGAAACCCAAAGTCCAAGTGGGGACCCACAGTGGGGCCCGGCTTCTTGGTTGGCAGGGGTGAGGCACAGGAACCTTCGCTCCTGCAGTCCTCCCCAACAAAGCTCAGTCTCAGGTCCATCCCCCCCCCCCACCCCGCAGCTGGCTTCTTCCTGCCACCCTCCCCCAGCGCTGCCTCTCCGAGGTAATCGGTTCTGACTGTACTCCTGAGAAAGAATGCTGCTCAGCCCAGATCAGACATCTTTCCCCACGGGAACGTGTCCTTCCGTTGTTCTGTCTCCGTGATTTCTAGGGGACCACACATAGCCGGCTTCCCTACCACTTCTGTCTCCCCACCTCCCCTGCCCCCTGCCCCTGCTCCTTTGGGTCCCCAGCAGTGTCTCCCTTTACCATCCCACAGTCTCTCCAGGATTGGCCATCCATTTCCACGCAGACCTAGATTATGCCAAAGTCCTTGTCATCAATCCCTCACGGCTTCCAGACTGTCCGCTAGATACCGTCTCATGACTGTCCCGTGGACACCTCACCCTCCACCTGCCCACTCTGAGCCTCCCCGCTCCCATGTTCCTTCCCAGTGTCTGTGCAAAAGGACCTGTCTTTCCTCTGTCCTCACCTGCACCCCCATATTTTTCCTTCCTACCTGCAAATGGTCCCTGGGAGTCCCTAGGTGGTGCAAATGGTTAATGTGCTCAGATGCTACCTGAAAGGTTGGAGGTTCAAGTCCACTGAGAGGCCCCTCGGGAGAAAGGCCTGGAGATCTACTTCTGAACCAGCAGTCTTGGAACCCCCTGGAGCACCGGTCTATACTGACACACACACGAGGGCTTCAAGAGTTGGAATCAGCTCAGTGGAAGCTATTTTTCTGTTTGTTTTTGCTTTTAATTATCCCCGTAGTCTGCCCCAGCTCTCCTTCTTACTCGGTTCCTGAAGCCCTCCCATTTTCTACCCCGTCTCGGTCTCACCTGCCCTCAGATTCGCTGGAATGATTTCTCATTCCTAGCGTGTGCCCTGCTGTTTGCCTCCTGGTCTTTTGCACCTGATATCTTTACACTAGGAGCCCTGGTGGCATAGTGGGCTATGCGTTAAGTTGCCGACTGTAAGGTCAGCGGTTCAAACTCACCCAATGCAGCAGGAGGAATTGCGCTGTCTGCTGGAGGGGCAGGGTCCTGTGAGTGGAAATCAACTCAATGGCACTGAGTTTGGTTTGGGCTGTTCTTGTGGTCTGCAGACCAGCTGGATCATAGAGGCAGGAGTTCATTGCTTGAGCTAATATGAGCCAATACACTTCAGAGTGCTTACTCTGGCATTCAGTGGGTAACAAAACAAAGTCCTTGCCTTGATGACCCTACCTGAGTGACAGGGGGTGGGGACAGGCACTCTAGAAACAAACAAGAGCGACACAGGAAAGTAAACCAGAAGGAGCTAACTGGTACCCGGGGCTCTCCAGCAGGTGTGTTACTAGAATCCCCAACATCTGGCTCTAGTAGCAGCTTAACCTTCAATGGATAGATGGATGGTTAGTTGGATGGTTGGATTGTTGGATGGATAGATGGATGGTTGGCTGGCTGATTAGCGGGATAGTGGATGGATAGATGGATGGATGAATAGTTGGATAGATGGTTGGGTGGATGGATGGTTGGATGGATAGATGAATGGATGAATAGTTGGATAGATGGATGGTTGGCTGGATGGCTAGTTGGATGGATGGATGGTTGGCTGACTGGCTAGTTGGATGGATGGATAGAGGGATAGATGGAGGGATAGATTAATAGTTGGATAGATGGATAGTTGGCTGGCTGGCTGGATGTTGGATGAATGTATGGGTGGATGGATGGATCGTTGGATAGATGGATGGTTGGTTGGCTAGATAGATGGGTGAATAGTTGGGTGGATGGATGGATAGTTGGGTGGATGGATGGATAGTTGGGTGGATAGATGAATGGATAGATGGATGGTTGGCTGGCTGACTGGATAGATGGTTGGATAGATGGGTGGATGATTGGATAGATGGTTGATAGATGGATAGTTGGATGGATAAGTTAATGGATGGATAGTTGGATAGATGGATGGATAGTTGGGTGGATAGATGAATGGATGAATAATTGGTTGGATAGATGGGTGGATGATTGGATAGATGGTTGATAGATGGACAGTTGGATGGATAAGTGAATGGATGAATAGTTGGATAGATGGATGGTTGGCTGGCTGGCTAGTTGGATGGATGGGTGCCTCCAAAAGGTCTGCTCCAGGGCAGGGCTGGAAGGAAACAGAATTTTCCTGCCTCATAACCCTGTTTTGCCCCGGGTGAGAGTCCCAAACAGAGTGCCCACATCCTGGGCTCTACAATTCATAGACCCTGACCCTGCTCCCCCGGGGTCCCTTCCGCCTTCCCACCTTCATGCGGCTGTGGACAGTGGAGACAGGAGTGATGCGATGATGCTGGTGGGAGCCCAGGAGGCCACAGAGGCCACAGATGAGCTCCTGGTCCTTCTCGCAGAAGAGACTGAGTGGGTTCCGGTGGTGGGTGCAGACTTGGGGCTCCGGGTTTCTGGGAAGGTGCAGGGCTTCAATCACCCAGGCCAGGGAAACGTTTGGCGGAGAGCTGCTGCCGTCCACCAACTTCCGACACACAGGGCAGTGCAGCTCCACGTCCAGGTGGCTGGACAGGGTGTCCAAGCAGCCCTTACAGTAGGAGTGACCACACTGCAGCACCTGGGGCTCCTTGAAGACCTCCAGGCAGACGGGGCACCGAAGGCGGTCCTCCAGCTCAGGCACACTCACCTGCCACGCCATGCACCTGCTGAGCACAGCAGGAGGACTGTCCCCTCCACTCCACTGCCCAGGGCTCTGCCCACCCCACCCCTAGGATGGAAGCATGCCAGTCTAGGATTGGAGTCCTAATCCACAGAGCCTTTGGGCCTCAGTTTCCCCAGGTGTAAAGCAGGGCATGTCAATGAGAAAAAGAGAGTCATTCTGGGTCAAAATTTAAATTTGGTGGTAACCCTGAAAGGGCCCAATTACAGGGGGATTTGGAGTGTTATTCATGGATGCAAGTTTCTGTCGCAACAGGAGTCCTGCCTCGACAGCACCTTCCACACCCTCCGTCCCACCCCACCCCCCCGCAAACCCAAGCAAAGGCTGTTTCTAGAAGCAACTCTTTGGCCTTCCCACCTTCTAGAACAGTTCCCATCCCTTGGAGCACCGGCTGGGAGGATTCTTATTATAAATCACTGGAGTTTTCCCTTTGAGATTCTGCCATTAGGGATCTGGAACACGTACGATAGAAACCCCGTGTCACTCTGCCTGGCTCCAGAGAGTCCTCCAGGGTCCCACCCCAGCCCCCAAATGATTGACCACGACAGAGAAGAATACCGGGCCTGAGGCTGAAACAGAGGCAGGCAGACACCCGGATGTGGTACTACCTGATTCTCTCACGGTCCACTGAAGTTCTCACCAGACACTCAGACCACCTGCCAGATCAGGGCTGAGGCCGGCAGGCTTGCTTCCTCCCAGGCGGGGCCCGCAGGCTCAGACACCTGGGCACTGCTGCTGGCTGTCCACTCGTCCACCCTGCCTCTGCCTCCTCCTCCTCCTCCTCCTTCTCCTCCCCTTCCCCTTCCCAGCAGCACCCTTGGGTTCTCAAGGTCACCCAGAATCAGGTGGAAACCGTACCACATCACGGGACCTGGGAGGCAGCTTCTGCTCAGCCAGTTCTGATAACGGCAAAGTCCAGGCGCTTGCTTTGACCAGGTATGGTCTGGAGGGGTGGCTCCCTGGCAGTGTGAATGTCCTGCACACCCCCAAGAGGAAAGGGCAAGTACGAGGATGGAATGCTGTCTCAATCTGTCTTTGTTTTGCTTAGAATGTTGGTCTTTTTATTCGTTTATTTGGAGTTTTAAAAATGGATCTATCACAGAACAGCCAGAATGCTCCCCAGGAGGCACTTTGGACATGTTCTCAGGAGAGACCAGGCCCAGGAGAAGGGCGTCATGTTCAGGAAAGCAGAGGGGTAGACAAGGGGTAAACAAGAAAGGAGGGCCCCCAACAAGATGGACAGACACAAGGGCTGCCCCAGTGGGCTCCAACAGAAGAACAACTGTGAGGATGCATAGGACCAGGCAGTGTTTCCCTCTGGTGGTGTCGTGGTTATGCATTGGGCTTTGAGCCACATGGTCAGCAGTTCAAGACAACCAGCATCTTTGAGGGAGAAGGACTGGGCTTTCTACTCCTGTAAATAGTTACAGTCTCAGAAACCTGTGCGGGGGGCGGTCACTGTGAGTCAGTATTGACTTGATGGCAGTGAGATTTTTTTTATAAATCATTTTATTGGAGGCTCATACAGCTCTTATCACAATCCAGACATCCATCCGTTGCGTCAAGCATATCTGTGCATTTGTTACCATCATTATTTTCAAAACATGTTCTTTCTACTTGAGTCTTTGGTATCAGCTAGTTTTTCCCCCTCCCTCCCTCATGAACCCTTGATAATTTATAAGTTATTTTTTTTCATGTCTTACACTGACTGCTCTCTCCGTCCCCCACTTTTCTGCCGGCCAGCAGTGAGTTTCGTGTTGTTAATGCGACCAAGACAAGTGTTTTCCCATGGAAACTTGTCTGTAGCCATCCAATGATTGGAGACAAGTTCAAGCATGCTTTGTGTATTTATGAACGGAATCCCAGCAGCGATGCTGTTTCTGTCTGCCTCGGGGGTGGGTGGGGACTGGTCAGAAAAGACAAGAGTGGAAGAGGCTCTTCAGAGTCGGCCTGAGCCCCTGTCTCCCAGGGAGATGGAGTCTCTACCCCAACAGAATGCAAGGCCAATGTCTGGGGTAGGCGGGTACAAAAAACCCAAAGTCACTGCCACTGAGTCACTGCCAATGCATGGTTTTGAACTGCCCATCTTGTAGATCTCAGTCCAGTGCGTGACCTGGAGGGCTCCTAGGCAGGTAGAAGCATATTTTGTTTATTAATTCAAAAATTTTTTTTAAAAAACCAAGTCACGGCCATAGAGTCGATGCTGACTCATCACACCCTAGCGGACAGGGTGGAACGGCCCCAGTGGGTTCCTGAGACTGTCACTCTTTACGGGAGTAGGAGGCCCCATCTTCCTCCCAAGGAGCGGCTAGTGGTTTCAAACTGCTGACTTTGAGGATCGAAGCCCAACTCGCAGCCAGTACAGGACTCCACTTCAATAAAGGTAGCGTGAAAATCTGCTAGGAATGGATCCCCAAGCTGGGTTTTAGGGTGACAGCAGCAAACAAGAGCAAGGTCCCCGTGCACCTGCAATGTCTATCGAATAGTGAGTGGGTGGTGGTGCTTGGTCAGAAATACTTCACCAGCACGGTATTGTCGGGTAATGGGTGATGGTGAAGAGGAGGGTGAGGAAGGCTCACCGTGTGAAGGGTCCCTTTAGAAAGGGGCTGGGCAACGTCTCCGAGAAGAAGGCAGGTGATCTGAAGCCTGAAGGGCCACAAAGACACCGGCAACTGGAGCCTCTGCGGTCCAAGCAAGAGGCTAGCAAGTGTGAAGGCCCTGGAGTTGGAAAGAGCCTGGGATTTTTGAGAGGAAAACCGGGTAACAGTATAGAGACGTAGAGGACACCAGGAAACTGGGGGATCGATTCTGGTGTTGGACCACAGCTGGTGTTGAGGACTGCCGAACCTATTCTGATACCTGCCCCAGGTGTCTGAATAGACCTGCCCGGAGGGTCTTCTTGACTTGACTCCTCATGGAGCTGGATCACCAGGCCTTTCTCCAGCCGAGCTGCTGGGATGGGGTGGACACATGTCTTTTATGATGTAAGGCCATTTATATAAAATGTATGGATTGTTCAGCAAAGAGAAATTGGCAAGATCTACACCAATGGCAAGAAAACAAAGATCCCTACAACTGGACCAATGGGGAACATCACGGTAAATGGAGAGAAAATGGAAATGTCAAGGGTTCTGTTGGATCCACAGTCAATGCTCGTGGAAGCAGCAGTCAAGAGATCAAACGATGCACTGTACTGGTTAAATCTGCTGCATGATATCTCTTTACACAATTGATATATGTATGGATTGGGATAAGAGTTGTATGAGTCCCTAATAAAATGTTTAAAAAATTTTTTAAATGATGATGGCAACATATATGTTCAGATATGCTTGATACAATTAATGTATGGAATATTATGAAATGATTTAAGACAACAAAAACATGAAAAAGAAAAAAAATCTATTTAAAGGAGTTCTCAACCTGTGGGTCGTGACCCCTTGGGGGGGGGCGTTGAACAACCCTCTCACAGGGGTCGTCACCCAATTCATAACAGTAGCAAAATGACAGTGGTGAAGTAGCAATTAAAATCATTTTATGATTGGGGGGTCACCACTACATGAGGAAACTGTATGAAAGGGTCACGGCATTAGGAAGGTTGAGAACCACTACTTTAAAGTATTGAAAAGAAAGGATGTTACTTTGAGGACTAAGCTGTCCCTGACCCGATCCATGGTACTTTCAATCGCCTCATCTGTTTATTATGAATGTTGGACATTGAATAAGGAAGATGGAAGATGAGTTGATGCACCCCAATTGTGCTAGAGGAGAACATTCAAAGTACCATGGACTGCTGAAAGGTAAATATATGTCTTGGGGGAGGTCTGGGCAGAGTGTCCCTTAGGGCAAGACTTTGTCTTACACACTTAGGACATATTGTCAGGAGGCACCAGGCCCTGGGGAAGGACATCCTGAAAAAGCGGGAAGGCCCTCCATGAGACAGGGTGACACTGTCTGCAGCAATGGGCTCAGAGGACCAATTGTGAGCATGGCGAGGGACAGGGCAGTGCCAATTTCAGAATGGACTAGTTGGCACCAAGCACGATGAGAAACTAGAACAAATGTGAAAGGGAGATCAAATGATCAGGTATCACATGTAGCTACGATGTTGAGACGGCCCCCTGTGACCAGAAGAAACAGCTGTAACAGGAAGTTACGGGGGCGCGGGAAGGGCGGTGCGCTTGTTTTAAGGCAGGAGACTTGAAAAGGCTTGTACAGCCGGGAAGAAAGGCTCTGATCCAGAAGGCGGGCCCAAAGGGGTCCAGTCCTTGAGCAGGTCATGAGGGACGGAGCCAAGGACCCACAGGTGGGGAGGGTGAGCACCCGCCATCATCTTCCTTCGCAGCTGCAGGGCGCAGGTGTGGCAGGTCTTGTGACTTTGCAGACGCGGAGAAGGCCGCTTGACCTTGAACTCGTCCGGAAGATAATGGAGAAGTGCTGTGTTAGAGGGCCGGACCCAAGTGGAAGTGGGTGGTCCGGGCGCCTGCTCCTCCCCAGCGTGCCCCCAACGTGCTGTATCCGCCCCCCACGACCAACGTCACGTGTCTGGCGTGCCACGCCCACCCGCCGGGAGGGCGCCCCACCTCGCTAGCACGCAGACGCTGTGCCACGTGACCCTCGTTCCGCGCACCTCCCCCGCGCACGTCCCGGGCCACGTGCGCTCCCGGCTGCCCGCTCGAGGGTTGGTGGCGGCGGTTGGAGCTGCGCCATGAGCGCGTCTTCGCGGCCCCTGAGCCGCATGCCGCCGTTGGAAGAGGTCGCCTGGGTACAGACGGCGCTGGGCCCCGGCTTCGCCGGGGGGCGCAGCGGGGAGAAGCCAAGGACTCGCGCCCAGCCCACCGCCGACGTGGGCGGGCAGCGCCCGGGACCTGGGATCCCTGGAAGGGGCTGTGGCCCCCGGCCCAGTGAGGGTGCAGGCCCAGGGGAGCCCGTGCGATTGCGGCAACGCCAGTGCAGCCGGCCCGGAATGGCGCTGGGCTCGGGGGACCCCGAGGGCCCATTTTCTGCTCTCCCCAAGTCTCCCTACCAGAGGCTAAGCCAGAGGATGCTGGACATCTCCGGGGACCGCGGCGTGCTGAAGGATGTCCTCCGAGAGGGCACTGGGGACCTGGTGGCGCCCGACGCCTCCGTCTTAGGTGGGCCTGGGCGCTGCGGAGAGCGAGTCCACTGTGCCATTCATTGCACTTTGCTGTGGAGGGAGGGGCGGTTGGGGGGAACCCGCCACCAACCCTCTGTGGCCGCGGTCCTCCACCACCTCCCTCCTGCCGCGACCCTTTAATACAGTCCTCATGTGGTGGGGACCCCCAACCAGAAAATTATTTTCGTTGCTACTTCATCACTGTCATTTTGCTACTGTGATGAATCGGGCGACCCCTGGGAAAGGGTAGTTCGAGGGTTGTGACCCCACAGGTTGAGAACTGCAACTCTGTGGTATTTTATAGGCCAGCAAGCGCTTGGTTTGAATTTGGATTTTTAGGAGAAAAACTAGCCTCCCCCCCTTTACCCTGGACCTGAGGCCACCCTGCCCAATTCAAGCTCCAAGCAGCTGGCCAAGCCCTGTACATCTGAGCCCCAAATGGGGCAGGTCTCCCAGAATGCCGAGAAAGGATAATTTCTATAGGGGGGTGGGGATGGGGGTAGGAGAGAGAGAGATGAAAATATAAAGGAAATGTGATTTTAGAGACACGGGGATCTCTAATGGCCTTTCTTGGCACTGAGTGGCTCTCCTCTTTCCTAGTGAAATACTCCGGCTATCTGGAGCACATGGACAAGCCTTTCGATTCTAATTGCTTTAGGAAAACGCCTCGCCTCATGAAACTGGGAGAGGGTAAGTTCAGATCCCCACTGCCATGAGCCAACCCGAGACGAGACATTGACGGGAGCTGGAGCCTTGTCTCTCCCGCGTTGCTGCTGTTGGGTTTGAACTGCCGGCCTTGTGTTTAGCGGCCCAGCACGATGCCATCCCCCCTTCCCTAAACCCATGGCCTTCCAGGCCTTTCTGACTCAGAGCCAACCTCTAGGACAGGGTAGAGCTACCCTGGTGAGTTTCTGAGACTGTAAACACCGCGCCCCCCCCCTCACTTTTTTTTTTGAAGACTTTATTTATGAGAGTAGAAAACCTCGTTTCTTGATGAACGGGCTGGGTTTTGAACCGCTGACTTGGCAGGCAGTAACCCGACTCGTAACCACTGTGCTGCCACCAGGGCTCCCCAGCTCCTTAAATTCAGAGCAGGAGCTGGCAAGGAAGGGCTTGCTTGGAGCAGCAGAGCACAGCGAATGCCCTGGGCCTGCGCGACTCCTGCCCAGTGCTCAGACCCTCCACGTTGGTTTTCCTGAGGTGGGCGGGGTGGCCCTGCGCTCCACAGTCTCCTGTGAGCACAGCCAGGTGTTTGGGAGAAGGTTGATCAGGCAATGTTTTCTTTGCAGCTTGACCTAACCACGAGCTGTGTTTCTTTGTCCCGTGTACTAAGCAAACACCTGTGGAATGCTAGCTCCACGTGGTGCCCAGCGAGGAGAGAGGTAGCCGTGCTCAGCTGACTGTGGGGCGCAGCTGACTGGGACACTTCGACCCTTGTGGACCTCACGGTGTGGTGGGGGAGGTGGGCATGCATGCAGACGGCTGATTCGCTAAAGCTGAGTAACGCGGCAGGAAGCCGTGAGGTAGGAGTGTTTGATGAAGGCATAGTAAATTGCACCTGGAGGCATTCGGGAAGGCTGTAGAAAAGGGGCCACTGGAAAGATAAATGTTTCACTCAGGGTAGAAGCTGGGGTTTGGAGCCCCGATGGCATTGTGGATGCATGTCGGGCTACAAGCTGCCAGGTTAGCAGTTTGGATCCACCCACCGCTCCTCAGGAGAAAGGGCTTTCTGCACCTAGAAACAGTGACAGCCTCAGAAACTCACAGGGGCAGGTCTACCCCGTGCTGTAGGGCAGGCGTCCTCAAACTATGGCCCGTGGGCCACATGTGGCCCACCAAGGACATTTATCCAGCCCACTGGATGTTTTTGCCCTGTTTGTTTTGTTTTGTTTCACTTCAAATTAAGATGTGCAGTGTGCATAGGAATTTGTTTATAGTTGGTTTTTTTTAAAAAACTACAGTCTGGCCCTCCATCGGTCTGAGGGACAGTGAACTGGCCCCCTTGTTTAAAAGCTTGAGGACCTCTGCTGTAGGGTCTCTCTTGAGTTGGCATGACCCGATGGCAGGGAGTGTGGTTTGGAGGACCTGGGGGCGGGGTGAGGAGGGAGACATGGCAGGAAGAAAGGACTGCACGGACAAAGACGCACAGACACCAGACTCACTGCCAATGAGGACATGCCGGCTCAGCAACCCTGTTGGGCAGTGCAGACCTGCCCCCGTGGGTGTCTTGAGACTGGTAGCCTCATCGTTCTCCCTCAGAGCAGATGGTGGGTTTGAACCGATGACCTTATGGTTGCAGCCTAACGGGTAACCCACGGTGCCCCCAGAGCTCCTGAACAAAGACTAGAGACCAGAAGACTGCAGGTCCCTGGTCGTGCACTCTGTTGGTTAAGCACGCTGTGGGTGAGATCAGTGGTTCAAACCCACCAGCTGCTCCTCGGTGAAAGATGAGGCTCTCTGCTGACGAAAAGATGTACAGCCTCAACCAGTCCAGGGGTACTGTGGGTCATGTGGTTCTGGTTGGGTATGACTAGATCGAGAGCCCTGGTGGTGTAGCGGTGGTGAGCTCGGCTGCTAGCCACAAGGTGAAATGTCAGGGGTTGGTTGACGCCACTTGCTGCTCCAAGGGAGAAGAGGCTGCGTGAAGGAGACGCATGGGGGGCGCTCTGCCTTTGGGGTCCCGCTGTGAGTCGGCATCAGCTCCGTGGCAGTGGGTTTGGGGTTTGCGGGAAGCTGGAGTTTGGGTGGGGTGAGGGTTGGGTGGGGGGATGGCAGTACAGTGAGCAGGGGCTCCATAAAGCAGGGTTGGTGCTAGTTCGAGTAGAGTTGGTGTTAGTTCAGGGAGAGTCTCGTGTAACAAAGAGCTTTATATACAAGAACAATTGAATGTTGAAACAACCCAGCCCAGTCCAGATCAAGTCTGTAAGTTCAACGTTAGCCCATATGTCTGTCTATAAAGTTCTCTTCAGACTCACAAAATGCATTCAATGACACTGAATTCAGAAAGATCACAGGTCAGTAGGTTGGAAGTCTTGTAGATCCAGTGGCGTTGTAAGCATCTCAGTGCTGGCAGGGGTCTCCATGTGGCTTCTCCAGGTCCCGGGTTCTGGCTGCATCAGGGTAGGTCCATGTGGCTTCTCCTCAGGCATGAGAGTCTTGAGTCTTGTCAGTAGAGGGTCTCCAAGAGAGTGGAGGGAGAGAGAAAGAGCGAGAGTCTCTTGCCTCCAAGGAGGAAATACCAGAGTTCTCCCAGAATCCTCAGGGGAAGGCCATGCCCACAGAGGGCTTTGACAGACTAGACCTCCACCCCTTCACTCTTTATCTTCTCAAATTCCACACCGACACCAGATGATGTAACTACCACAGTTGGATTACCCCGTGGGGTGGTCTGGACTTGGGGCCGGAGGGATGGATACAATTGGGACAGGAGCCTGGGTGAGCAGTGACCCCGTTTTCTGGTCCCCTCTCCAGATATCACGCTGTGGGGCATGGAGCTGGGCCTCCTGACCATGCGCCGTGGGGAGCTGGCCAGGTTTCTGTTCAAGCCGACCTACGCCTACGGGGTGCTGGGCTGCCCGCCCCTGATCCCCCCGAACACCACCGTCCTCTTCGAGATTGAGCTGCTCGACTTCCTGGACTCGGCTGAGTCCGACTCGTTCTTCGCCCTCACAGCCGTAAGTCCCGGGCCGCCCTCTGGTGCCACGCCAAGTGAGCGATGTGCTGCCCAGAGTCAGTGTCAGTGAGGTGGGCACCACTTAGAGCAGCCCTGCAGGACCCGGCGGAGCTGCCCCCTGTGGGCTCTGAGAGAGTTACTCTTCATGAGAGTGGAAAGTCGTCTCTCTCCCGAGGAGCGGCTGGTGATTTCGAACTACTGACCTTGCAGTTAGCTGCCCAGTGCATAGCCACTACGTCACCAGGGCTCCCTGGGAATGACCCCACTTCATTCTGGAGCACAGGCTTCACAGTATGGGCGTCTCATCTCCAGGGACACCCTGAAAAGAGGAAGGGGGGCCCAAGAATCTCCGGTAACTGTGGGGTGAGGGGGCAGATTTCCCCCTGAATGGAGGCCTGGTTGCCTCTGCATCGGCGATTGGCACTGCTTGGCTCTCCGTCCCCGTCCTGCGGAGCCCCTGTGTCTGAGCAGAGGGTGTGCAGTGGGGTGGGGCAAGGACTTGAACTCAGCCTTTTGGTTCGTGCCCTTGTGTTTAAGCACTGTGCCACCAGGGCTCCGGAGACGTGGTGACTAGAGGGGCTGGCTGTGCCTGGTGACTGAGGGCTAAGGCGTTTCAGCTCCCGGGATGCCTGCTCTCCCCATGCTCCCCGTGGGAACCGAGCAGCTACCCGGCTACTACTATGTGGTGAGAGGCCATTTGAGGCACCCCAGCCAGCAGACTGTCTGTCTGTCCAGGTGTCAAACAGCCGAGTGCAAAAGTCCCCACAGGACCCGAGTCAACCTCAGGGAAGCCCCTCAGCGTGGTGGGTGCGAAAAGCCAGGCCCGCCGGGCCTCCCCCCAATTCCTCAGCTTCAGAATGAGAGCTCTTTCCTGACACCTGACTGGGAACGGTTTGTCACTGGGCGAAACAGAAACCCAACCAAACGAGACCCACTGCCGTCCAGTGGATCGGGCTCATGGAAGTAACCCCTCCAGGTTCCAAGGACGCCTCCTCCCCCCACGGGGCAGCTGGTCGGTTCACAGTGCCGGCCTTGCCTGCAGCCGCCCAGCCCATAGCCCAGCTCCTTCCATAACCGTCCACAACCAGAGCAGTGTGTAGCTCAGCGGTTCTCATCATGTGGGTCGTGACCCCTTTGGGGGTCGAATGACCCTTTCACAGGGGTCGCCTAAGACGATCAGAAAACACATCTTTCCCTTGGTCATAGGAACTGAGACACCGCTCCTTTGTCTGTCTCCAGGCGGGTCCGCCCACTTGCAGATACGACCACCTACGAGGACCCGGTGTGAAGACTGTTCCCCAGGCTACACCCTGCTTCCAGACAAAATGTCATTGATTTGTCATTAGAAAGAAATATTTCACAATATAGAATTATATCTTGTTTTTGTGATTCATCACTATGCTTTATGTTCAATTTGTAACAATGAGAATGCATCCTGCCTATCAGATACATGACAATTCACAACAGTAGCAAAGTTACAGTAATTAAGTAGCAAAATGATGTTCTGGTTGGGGGTCACCAGCACACGAGGAGCTGTATGGCAGGGTCAAGGCGTGAGGAAGGTTGGGAACCGCTGGGCTAGCTGGAAGAAGAGACGTCAGCTCTGTGCCTGTACGACGCTCAGGAAAAGCCCAGTGAAAATCTCAGCTGTGGTGGGCTTGGCCTGGTCTTCAGGGGTGGGGTGGGGGCGGTGGGTGGAGATTATCTCGCGTGATTTCTGGATGCAGGAAACATTCCTCTTCCCATTGAACAACAGTGACGCCTGAAGCCATCCACTGCCAGATAACAAGTCTTGATTATAAAACCATGGGAATAAAGTTATGGTATTGACCAGACAGAGAACTGGGGGAATGTGTCTGGGAGTGACCCCCTCCCTACCCCATAAACATGCATTATGGGATTTCTGACAAAGGGGACTCCACAGTACAGTGGGGGAAGGGACTCTGCTGAGCCAGCCGGGGAGCCATGTGGGGCAACTGCTGCCGACAGCATCTTTCTGGGAGGGCAGGAGAGTTTCCCCTTGGGAGAGCCCAGGACGTCCGACCATCTGGATTCTTCCCAGGGCCGCCTGCAGTGCCTCCCCATCACTGGTCTGGCTGCGTGTCCTGCCACGTCGCTGTCAGAAATCTTACCACCATTTAAGGGGGGGGGGGGCGGGATCGTCACAGACGGTCTTGATGCGTAGCCAGGCTAGCGCGTCCTGGCCTTAAAGGCCAGCAGGACCTGGGCAAAGCATGGCGTGCCTGTTAGAGAAAGGAGGGCTGCGGGCCCCACGTGGCGTGTGGGCGTGTGTGTGTGGGCGTGTGTGTGTGTTTTGTGTGTGTGTGTGTGTGTGTGTGTGTGTGTGTTTTCTCAGAGAAGGATAGGAAGGTCCTAGGGAGGTGTCTAGTCTGTGGAAGGGAGCAGGGACAGCGCCCTGCCTGCCCTGGCTGCTGAGGGCTCTGCAAGGGCAGGGACAGCGCCTGGCACACCAGGCAGCCGACCCTCATGCTCACGGGCATGAACACCCCCCCCTAGGGGGTTGGGCGCTGGGGCTCCTGGTGTCCTGACTGAGTCTCCTTGTCTCTGGTCCTCAGGAGCAGCAAGACCAATTTCCGCTCCAGAAGGTCCTGAAGGTGGCCACCACGGAGCGAGAGTTTGGCAACTACCTCTTCCGCCAGAGCCGTTTCTACGACGCCAAAGCCAGATACAAACGGGTAAGCGCGAGTCTGGCCTTCCAGAGACCCTGCCCCGCCTCCTCTTAGGAAAGGACAAACTCCTCGTGACAAAGGGACAATGACGCGGGCAGAGGACACCAGGAGGCTCTGGGCACCTGGTGTGCCCTAAAGAGCCCCTGCTGGTGCTGTGGGCTGGCTGTCAGGTTGGCAGTTCAAATCTCCCCCCAGCCCCTGTGGGGAAGAAAGAGGCTGTTGGCTTCTGTGAAGATTTAGAGTCTCAGACCCTGCCTGGAGTCCATGTGAGCTGGAACCAACCCGGTCGGTGGCAGTGGGTGCGTTGGGAGTTGATAGCGTCCCATGTTTTCGTCTGGGTGCCGGCTGTCGGGGTGTGTCCAGGTGTGACGGTGCGCTGAGCCACATGCTTCTTTCTTGTACGGATCCATGTGTGTGTACACTTCAGTAACGGATCTTGAAGTGGCAGTTTTGAAGATTCCCATTGCAGTGTGAGGACGAGACCCTCTCCCAGCTGGTTTCTCGCCCCTTCTGCGTCTCAGTTCACGCCCCTAGAACAGTGGGGACGCATGGCTCCCTTGGAGGGCTGGCTCGGCTTCTGGTCACAACCTGGCCGCTTCTGCAGGCTGTTCTGACTGCAGCCCCTGGCCGTCTTTGGTCACTCATTCATTCAGCAGTGCTCGGGGAGCGCTTTATCGCGAGGAGCCTCGTGCGTGGCGTAGCGGTTACCCGGTGGGCTGCTAACTGCAAGGTCAGCAGCTCAGAACCACCAGCCGCTCTGCTCCCGTAAAGAGTTAGTCTCTGCAGTGGGTAAAGGAGAAAGCGTTGGTGCTTCAGTGGGCATTGCGTTTATGTCAACGGTGGTGGAATAATGTGGAAAGGAGTGTCAATGATTGTACAACACGAAGCGAATAACCATGGCACTGAATTGTACATGGAGAGCTTGTGGGATTGGAGAATGTCTTACATTTTTGCCACAATTTTAAAAAGTTACGTGACTAACAATGAGTTATTCACAAGGAGGAAAATGTTGTTGAGTTGATTGTCATGACTAATTGTACATCTCTTCTTGATTGACTTACTGAGTTGTACAGCTTGTGGACGAAGTGCCGAAAAACTTTAAAAGACTGGGAGTGGGTCTCAGGGCCTCCCGGGGCCGTTCTACCCTGCCGGTCGGGTCGCCGGGAGTCGGCATCGAGTCCCTGGCAGTGAATTTGGTTTTGTGCTTGTTTCTGCATGCTAGACCCCTGCACACCACGCCCCAGACACACGGTGCCTTTCTGCCGAGGCCACGACCCTCCCTGACACATGCCCCGGTCCTTCCCCTCCGCTTGCACCTTCCAGCCAGCATGCAGGGAAGCGTTCTCTGCCAGCCCCGTGGACACCGTCCAGGCTGTGCCTAAGAAGGAGAAACTAATGCACCTGCCACAAGAGTGACCATTTAGTGGGACCCTCCCCGGAGGGGGGTGCTGCATAGCCCACGACCACGATCTGATTGCACAACTGGTCATTGGCCCCCAAAGAAGCCCCCGCCCTTCCTGGTCATCACTGGCCATGCCCCTCTGACCCCCTGGCAACCACAAATCTCCTTTCTGTATCTGTGGGTTCCCTGTGATAAAATCCTCAGGACGAGGGAGCCCCAGAAAGTTGGGAGCACAGGCCACGATCCTTCCGGCCCCTCTCCCCACAAGTTCTCTGTGGTCCCCACAGATGCGGCCACCTGTGGCCGCCTCCCTCCACACCATCTCGTTTTCACAGTGCCTGTGGCGTCAGTCGGAAGGCACTTCCTTTGCCAGTGGTCCCCTCGCTGTTTGCTGGCAAAGAGTGTCCTTCTCAGGGACCGGTCCGGGCACCTCTGTCAAAAATCCGTGGCCCGCAAAGGTGTGGGGGGTGTGACGTGAGCCCGTGGGGCTTCTCTGCCGTCTGTGAGATGCCACTCCTCCGGACCCACTGCCTGCCCCTTTCCCAGGCCTTGCTGCTCCTGCGCCGCCGATCAGGGACCCTTGGAGAGCAGCACCTGGTGGAGGCCGACAAGCTGCTGGTGCTGCTTAACTTGTCCTTCACCTACCTGAAGCTGGGGCAGCACCCCCAGGCCCTGCGTTACGGCGAGCAGGCTCTCACCATCAACCAAAAGAATGCCAAGGCCCTGTTCAGGTGTGGCCAGGTGAGTCGGAGGGGAGGGACTTGGGGACCAACACCCAGGAAGAGAGAGCCATGGGGCTCCACTGGGGCCCTGCCCAGAAAGGGGTGGCTTCCTCCAATGTGTCCGTCTGTCCGGCAGGCCTGCCTCCTCATGACGGAGTATGAGAAGGCCCGGGATTTCCTGGTTCGAGCACAGAGGGAGCAGCCCTTTAACCACGATATCAGCAACGAGCTGAAGAAACTGGCCAGGTGCGGCCTCCGTGTGCAGGGGCTGTGGGTCTGGGGCCCCAGCAGGGTGGCGGTGTGGGTTTTGGGGTGGGGCAAGGAGGAGGGTTTCAACTCCAGGAAAGGAGCCCGCAGCGCCCTGGCCTCCAGCTGAGTGAAAGTGGTGAGAGGCAGCACCCCCTAGAGCTGCTTTCACGCAGCCCTCGGCCTGGGAGCCAGAACGCCGAGGGAGGGCGCCAAGCCTCCCCACCCCCCCACCCGGGACAGGCTGCTTAGAAAAGCCGAGGTCTCTCTGGTCTGGTTTCTACTCGCCAAACCAAAGCCCAGCGCGTGTCACCCAGTCGATGCCGACTCAGCGGCCCCATAGGGCAGGGCAGAGCTGCCCCAGTGGGCTTCCGAGACTGACTCTTTGTGGGACTAGAGAGGCCCATCTTTCTCCAGCAGAGCAGCTAGTGGTTTTGAACTGCTGACCTTGCAGATCGCAGCCCAGCACTAACCACGGGGCTCCTTGGCTCCTCAGAGTGTGCTTTTCCTGTGACCTGAGGGAATGACAGTTTTGCAGGAATGTAATTTTGTCAGGATACCAGTCTCCCCCCACCCCAAAACGTTGTGTTTATTTTATTGAAATGAATCATTCTATTGGGGGCTCTTAGAGCTCTTATCACAATCCATACATCCATTGTATCAAGCACACTTGTACATCTGTTGCCATCATCATTTCCCAAACATTTTCTTTCTACTTGAGTCCTTGGTATCAGCTCCTCTCTTTTTCCCCTCCCTCCTCCACCCTCGTGACCCCTGGATCATTTATGAATTAGTTTTGTGTTCACATCTTACACCGTCCGCTGTCTCCCTTCCCCGCGTCCAGACAGTTGACTGTGTGTGAGGTGAAGGCATACAGAGCAGGTCACCAGAGCATCGAATCTCCCAGCAGCTGGAGGCCCGGTTCCTCCTGGGGGATGTTCCTCTTTCCTTCCCCGGCACCAGTTGGGCTCTGTGTGGATTGCCTAGGACACTATGGGCTGCTTTGGTGGTGCCCTGTTAGATCTCCACGTCTCCCCCCACACCTGTCAGCCCCGCTGTTGTGACCGGAGCCTTCCTGCCAGCAGGTGTGATGGAGTGGCATCTTGTGCCACTGTGGTGCTGGGTGGTGGTTCTGTTGATCACTGGAGGGGCTTCTAAAGGTTCGTGGGGAAATGGAATAAAGATCATGGAGGTCCCCACCCCGCAAGCTTTTTGAAGCCCCTTGTGCATAACAGACCACATGCCCTTCCGACAGCCTTCGCCCACCCTTTTCAAGGATGTTCAGTGTAGCCTGCCTGCTGTTCCCCGGATTCCCAGCACCCTTCACAGAAGCTCAGTGTCACCTAAGCACTGTCCTCCTTGCTCCCTTCTTGCCCGCACGATGAGCCTTGTCCTCTGCACCCGCGCCGACTGCATGTGGCACTGCAGAGGAGCCCACGGCGTTTGCCTCTCCCATGGCACCGACTTCATGCATGTCTCCCGGGCTGGTCCGCATGCCGCAGGACTTCATTTCTCTGTGTGCGGACCTCACCGCGTTGACGTGGCAGAGGGACTGTCCCTTACAGATGGATGTCTGGACCGGGGACGGGGCCATGACTGGGCCGACACATGTGTTAGAGGAGCTGACAGTTGGGGTTCAGGGGTTTCTCGAGGCAGCCAGGCTGGCTCGTGGGGGCCAGGGACACACCCCGAGTCATCGGGTTCTCAGTGCTGCGTACGCCTCCTGAGGGGAGTTGTATGTGTCTCTCCACAGGGACTACAGGGTCTACACGGACAAAGAGAGAGAGATGTGCCACCGGATGTTTGCCCCTGAAGACGGCGGTGTGGCCCGAGAGGACGTCTGGTGAGCCCAGGCGGGGGTGGCAGGGAGAGTGACAAGAGCAACTGGCTGCCATCGGTCCCCTCTGTCACAGGACAGGGTGCACCCACTCCCCCGGGAGCTTCCCGGACCAGCTCTTTACAGGAGGAGAAAGAGCCTGGTCTTTCTCCTGAGGTTTCCAACAGTTGCAGCCCCGCTCACCCCCAAGACACCGCCTGGCTCCTTCCATGGGTGGCAGGAAAGGTGGGAGGGTCTTGCTCAGCCTGGAGAGGGGCTGGGGGCCATCCTGACCCCAGCAGCCAGTCGTACCTGTGTGCCACTAAGAATCGGGCAGGCCATGGTTTGCAGCAAGTGACCGGGGTACTAGTGCCAAAGGCACATGGAGGGGCCTTCTCAGAGCACGGGGCTATACTCCCAGGCCACTGCCCGCAGCTGGGGCTTCCGCTTGCCAGGTGTGGAAGGCCTTGACCTTGACAGGTCCAATGTTAATTATAAACTTTAAACATTAAAGTGTTTTCAAGACGCCAGTTCACACTAACGTCCCCGCCCCATAACTCGGAGTGAGAGACGGTGAATCTCGCCCTTGATGCGAGCTGGAGGTGATGGGAGTGTTTGTCTCAACTGACTGACGCCTCTGCCTGCCCCTCCCCTCCCCTGGATTCCAGTGCGAGCCTAGGAAGCAAGCCCAGGGGTGGGGTGGGCAAGGACTCCAGCCTCAGCGGGCTCTGCTCTTTGGAGAAGCTCAACAAGGGTTGGCACGCAGACAGCTGCTGCGCAGGCTGGGGGCCGAGTCGGCATGACCTTCGTGCCCGTTCCAGGGCCCACAGAGGAGGGTTGAAAGGCCTTTTTATGCCGGGCTTTCCCAGGGCGGTTGTCTCTGCCCTGCTGGCAGCAGAAGGAAAGGTTTCCTTCACCCCTGAGCCATGGCTCTTGCCTTTGTGTCACTGGAAAGAGGTGGGGTGGGGGGCAGAGGCGTAGCTGCAGATCTTCTGAGCTGAGGCAGGAGCCAAGGGTCTCTCGCTGGCCACAGTCCTGCTCCAGTCAAAAGCAGAGGGCTGTAGGCGGGTTTGCCAGGCCTCCCGGTCTGTGACCTAGAATGTCCCCGTCCTGTGGGGAGTTCCCAGCTGGGCAGTGGGCCTCTCCTACCCTCGCTGCCCCCCCCCCCAGCTCCAAAAGACGTAGGAGCCCTGATTCCCACTGGCGTCTGTCCCTTGTGGCTCGGCTCTGCGGTGTGGTCCGTCAGCAGGCGTGACGGGGTTGGGGGCTGCTCTGCTCTCCTGAAAGCGACCTCACTGTCAGATTCCGCGACCTCTCGAGGGTGTGACACACTTCAGCCTGCCCGTCCCTGATGGCTCCCTGCTCCCCTTGGTCACGTACAAACGCCCAGGGTGGCTGGTCCCGTGACAATCCCCTGTGGCTGGGGTGTGCGTTTGGGGGCCTGTGCTTTTAAAAAGCGTGTTCATTTTGTCTTTTTATGTCTCACTGAATCGGGCGGGGATTTACAGAAGGGCCCTGGTGGGGGGCTCTGGGTTAGGGGTTGGGCTTCTCACCGCAAGGTTGGCAGTTCAAATGAGCCGCACCGTGCAGGAGAACGCGAGCCCGTCTGCTCCCCTGCACGGCTGCAGGCTCAGATCCCCGACAGCAGCGGCTTTCAACCTGTGGGTCAAGACCCCTTTGGGGTCGAACAGTGCTTTCACAGGGGTCGCCTGATTCACAGCAGTGAAGTAGCAATGGCAATAATTGTGTGGTTGGGGGATCACCACCCTATGAGGAACTGAATGAAAATGTCGAGGCACGAGGAAGGGGGAGAACCGCTGCTGTGGAGTCGCGAGAGCCAGGAGGACTGACTGTCCGTGGGCGTGGTTTGGGTAGCTGGCGCCGTGGAGGCAGCACCAACAAAGGTGGGTTTGGAGCAGCTCTTGGGGGGAGTTGGGGGGATACACGGGCTGCTCACTGCGAGGCAGTGGGAGAGAGAAGGGGCTTTCCACTCCTGCAGAGTTCTGATCTCAGACACCCACAGGGGCAGTCCTGCCCTCCAGGGCGCTGTGAGTCGGCATCGACTCGATGGGCTTTGAGCTGTGAGCCACTGTGGGTGGAGGTGGTGGTTATAATTGGGATGGCAGATCTGAGCATATGCCACCAGGCAGTGTGCCCAACCGTGCCTGTGCCACCCAGGAAGCCAAGGAGAGGCCCTGGAGTACCAACTAGTGTGGCACTGAGGACCAGGAGAACAAGCCACTGGGGAGCCCGGAGACCTCACCAGGAGTCTGCAGTGGGCACGGGGGCAGGGATGGGTCCTGAATCCTGCCTGGAGATAATTGTGTAGCCCCCAGATGCAATCACAGTGATCACCTCTCAGGGTGGGGGGGGAGTGGGGAGATGAGGCCTACTGCTCCCACAAAGATGCACAGAGCCTCAGACACTGTTCCCCGGAATCCAAGGTCCGGAGGTGTCTCATTGCCCGTCAGTGTATTCTGGGCTGCCGGGCACTCGATGCCGTGGGAACGCTGCCTGTCCGACCCGGTCCTCCGCGCCCTCTTTGTCCTCGGATTTCCCCAGTAAATGCCCTGGGCGCTCGGTCCCCAGTCGCCTCACCTTCCCTGTCGTCTCACTTACACGTTCACACTCTTCTTTGATTACTGCTCATTATTGAGCATGATTATCAGGGCCTGCTGTCCTGTCACTGCCGGGTCTTGTTTCACAGGGACTGGGCCTCTGTCCCGGGCTGGGCTGCCCCCTCCGGGGGGAAGCAGCTCCCCTGGGATTCATGTGTCCCCCCTCTGTCTGCCCTCTCTGGGCTGCCCTCTCCTGGCTCGCTCTCCCTCAAAACCCAAGCCGGGACCCCTGGTGCGCTGCCCTGGCACCTCAGGGAGCTGTGAGCTCTCCTGCACTGCGCTCACGTGGGCTTCTGTGGGAAAACCCCACCCCGCCAACCTCCTAAGAGCACGTGGGTCTGAAGTGGGGTGCGGGCTGAGGGGGTCTGGGCTCCACCTCCCCTGGTTCTGGACGATGACCCATGTTCGTCCTGCTCACTTCTACCCACAGTCGGGCTTCTCCCGGAAGCCGCCGTGTCACAGACCAGATTGGACGCTGCCTGTTCTTTGTTCCCATGGGTGCTGTTTGGCGTCCCGTCACAGAAAGTCTTCGACCTCTTTGAGGGCTGAAGGGGCAGCCCAGGGAGCCGTCCGGGTGCTCCTCTCTGGCTCTCGCTCTGAAGACATCCCGATTCTCCACAGTGTTCAGGTCGACGTGCATGGGAGCTGAGGATCCCACTCACAGCGGGCCAGCAACCCTGGTTCCGTCAGTCACCACGCGTGGACAGTGTCGCTACTCTGTCCTCACGGCCCTCGAGCCGATGCCGACTCCTAGCAGCCCCGCTGGACAGGGTCGAGCCACCCCTGTGGGTGTCTGAGATTGTCGTCCTTCACGGGCGGAGAAAGCCCATGGTGGTGTCGAACTGCTGACCTGGCGGTTAGCGGCCCAGCGTGGAACACGAGGGCTCCTTCAGTTAGGTGGGAGAGGTTGGTCACTGCTGGGCTGTCCAAGTCCTTCCCATCCCCCACCCCTGCTCTCAGCTCTGGAGGGCAGCACGGAGACGGCCAGTTGCAGCCAGGGCTGGCCGGTCCCGCCTGCCGCACAGGGCGTTTCTGCGTCCTGAGCTTTGAAGCGTCGCCGGCCGGAGGCTGCACGGATAGGATAGGATCGCGGCGTCTTCTCCATCCGGGGACCCTCTCATACACAAGGGCTTTCTTTAGTTAACTCTTGCAATATTATTTCCCCTGAAGTCTGCTTTGTCTGATGTTGACGTGGTCGCCCCACTTTCTGTATCATTGTGTCCCCGGTCTGGGTGGGGAAACGGCTTCCTCGAGGGGGCCCTGGCCCCGCTTCCTCCTTGCTGGGATCTAAGGGCCACGGCAGTGGCCGCACAAAACTCTAGATGAAAGTGATTTTTCAGGCAGCGAGCGGTTGTCATGCCGGTGAGAAAGGCTCAGGGTTGGGTTATCAGAACATGATGCAGAGTTCTCGGGGCCGACCACGCCGCTGTAGGCCTCGGCCTCAAGCTCATGGCCAGCACCAGTGGAGTGAGTGCAAGGTCAAGGTTCAAACCCACCGAGTTCTCCAAGGGAGAATGACGAGGCTGCTCGCTGCTGTAAGGAGAGTCCCGGGACCTGAGGGCAGGTCTGCCTTGCCTGGGGGATCACCACGAGGTGGCCGTGGCCGGATGGCATGGGTTGGGGTTTGGGTGTGCTCCTAGGTCTGGATCACCATGTTTGGGAGTGACAGTTGGGGAGGAATGGTGGGCTGTAGTCCTGGCAAGACTCAAAACTGGGGTTTTTTTCCTTTAAAAAAACTTTTATTGGCCAATAATCCGCATACCATATAATTCAATGTTTTAATCATATCAATCTTTTAAAAATATCATTTTCACAATCCATCCATACATCCATTGTGTCGAGCACATTTGTACATTCATTGCCCTCATCATTCTCAGAACATTTGCTCTCCACTTCAGCCCTTGGTATCAGCTCCTCATTTCCTTTTTCCCCTCCCTCCCTGTCACCCCCTCCCTCGTGAACACTTGATAATTTATGAATTATTATTTTGTCATGTCTTACACTGTCCGACGTCTCCCAGATTTGTAAGGTAGAATTGGGATCATGATAGTGGTGAATAGGAAGCATTTAGGAACAAGAGGAAAATTGTATGTTTCATCGTTGCTACATTGCACCCTGTCTGGCTCATCTCCTTCCCGCTACCCTTCTGTAATGGGATGTCCAGTTGCCTATAGGTGGGCTTTGGGTCTACACTCCACACTCCCCCTCATTCACAATGATAAGATTTTTTTCGTTCTTGGATGCCTGATACCTGATCCCTTCGATACCTCGTGATCGCACAGGCTGGTGTGCTTCTTCCATGTGGGCTTTGTTGCTTCTGAGCTAGATGGCCAATCATATCAATCTTTACCATGATTAATTTTAGAACGTTTCCTGTCTTGTTATTACCTCTCCATTTCCCCCCGACCTTCCTTGCCACACCTCCCAGTTACTGTCTGTAGAGTCGCCCAGCCGGGTGGCCAGAACCAGACACAGCTGACAGCAGTGACCAGGTGGAGCAGAGAGAAAGCAGGACCATAAAAGACCAGAGGGACTTTAAGGTGAACCACAGGGAGATGGAACGCTAAGGTGCTCAGTTCCCACCTCACCTTCCCCTGGCCGGCCTTCCCCACAGGACCGCGCAGTGCTGCCCACCTCGTGCCCGTGTTCGAGGTGGGGAAGCAGAGGATCGTGTGTGACCTGTCCGAGGTCACACGGCGGGAAGCGGTGGGGCCAGTGAGTGGGAGCTGGGACATCAGCACCCATCGGGTGCAGGAAGAGCCAGCAAAGTGACTCGTAGAGGCACCTGTGGAAGGGTTGGTCTGGGTGACACCCTGAGAGGTCTGAGTGGCTGGTGTTTGCCACAGCTTGGTAGCCTCCTTTCAGAAAACAGCTGGTGGGGGTGGGATGTCGGGGCTCTCCAGAGTCACTGAGTGGCTTGGGGGATGCTGCTGCTCATGGGCCTATTGAGAAGGGCACTTGGCTCCCCTGCAGAGCTGGGTCCTTTTCTGTTCTATACAGGTGGCCTGAGACTGTATCCTGGATTCTCGGTCTGGGTCTGAAGTTCCAAAGGGGCTGTTTGAGTTGGAAGCCGGTTCCCAGCACCTGGTCCGTGCTGGTTGGGCAGTGGGGGTCGGTGCGCTGCCCCACAGCGGCCCCTCCTGACACCTGACTCCGTGTCACAGAGGTGCCCTGGCTGCTTTAGACTGTAGTGGACCGACGGGGTGGTTTACCGTGTTTCTAACTGTGCTTGACCTGCAGATGCTTCAGATTACAACAAGCAAGAGGAGTGAGGCTGGTGAAGCCCCCCAACTCCAGCTTAGGGGGACTTGCAGAGAGAAGCCCCCAAAGGGACCTGTTGGAAGAGGAGCTGCCATTCGGCCCCACACCACTGCCTTAGCACGACCCCCCTCCCACCCACCCCCAGGACGCTGCTGCTGGGTGCATTTGCCCAGGGGCTGTTTCTGGTGTCAGGTTTTGTGTTTAGGACTAGAGCAGGAGAAGGGGTAGGGACTGAGTAGAAAGCTGTTCTGTAAGGTAGTTTCTTTTTAAAACACAAACGTGGCATTAGTCCTGGACTTGCCTCCTAGTCTCACCCCA
The DNA here is from genome assembly GCF_050624435.1 of Tenrec ecaudatus. Classification (NCBI taxonomy): domain Eukaryota; kingdom Metazoa; phylum Chordata; class Mammalia; order Afrosoricida; family Tenrecidae; genus Tenrec; species Tenrec ecaudatus. Next base: position 127,711,172 of record NC_134541.1, on the reverse strand, counting down.
CTCTGGCTGCTCAGGGCCCTGGCAAAGGCAGAGAGAGACTTGCTTTGTGTGTTTTATCAAGTCCCCTGTGTTGGAGAGAGAGGATTATGTTACACTGTTTTTGTTGTAAATAAACAAACCGCTTCCTTGTCCCCCGTGAGGTCTGGCACCCAGTACCTGTGGGAATGCCGTCGAGTTCTGGAGTCAGTTTGAGTGGCTGGGGGCCCGGCCAGCGGCAAAGACCCACAGGGTCAGCAAGACTGGAAACCAGGTTGGCCCTCTAGAGCCCGAGCCAATCTGCTCGGTTGACCTAATAAGTGCTGGGGACCAGGATGGTGGCTAACCCTCCTGGGGCCTCTGCCCCACAGACCTCGCTGGGCTGGAGTCAGACGTGGCCTCGGAAATGCCCTCCTTCCTCAGACACTGTGGCCTCTGAGTGTCCAGGCTGCTGAGCCCTTGGATTTCCTCCGGCTACCCGTGGGCTCCACTCTGTCCATTGTCTGCCCTCTACCCCTCAATCCAAGATTTGGACCATGTCAACCAGATCATGGGCCATGCTGGGAGGGTGGGGACGTCGATGTCGGGCCTCCAGCACCCACACTGGCCGGCTCCGCTGTGGCCGTGCAGCCCAGCCACCCAAGGGGCGCCCTGCTGTCTGCTATCTTTTGTCCCCACCACACGCTCCCCTGCTCTCGGCCCTGTCAGCACCCACAGTGTGCATGCACAGCACCCTGAAATGGTGGTGCTGGCAGCGGCCATCTCACTGTGCCCGTCCGTGGAGGTGTGAGTGACAGCCTGGGCAGCTGACTGACACAGTGGATGGCCACGCCAGGAAACTGGCTCTGCCCGAGACAACTTGACGCTCCGGGAAGTTTCAGCTCCCCGCGGACTCTCCCACCCGGCAGCTGGCCCACCTGCAGGACTTGACTCTAGGCGTCGCTGTTGACAGTGCGGTGAGGTAGAAATGACCATCGGTCCTTTGGGGTTCAGGACCAGAGGCCACTGTCCTTGTGTTTTCCCAACCGACATGTCCATAAGCACAGACTGAAGATGCTGCTCCGACTGCACCTGGGGGCCCAGTCTGGGAGGCACATGGTAGGTGGGGCTTCCCTCCAAGGTGGACTCGAGAGGCACTCACAGTCCACAATCCCCACCCACGGCCCCACAGGGCAGGGGGAACCCCCCCCCCTTGAGGGCTTCCAAGCCCCTCTTTCCTGGGAACGCCTGGTGGCTGAGCTGCTGACCGTGTGGTGGAGAGATTGTTGGGGCACCTGGGCTGTGAGGACCCGTGCTCTCTCACCCCGCCACCCCCCCCCCAGGGGCAGCCCCTCTCCTCTCACCCCTTGGGAAGCCCCGCTGACGTCTGCTGGGCAGACCGAGCACTAGGTGGCGACACAGCCCACGGCATGCTCTCTGGGCAGGCCGGTGCCCCCCACGTTCTCAAGTCCACCCCTCACGGGCAGTGGCCTGGGCTGGCCTGCAGGACAGCTGCCCTTGAGACGTGCTGATGGCGCTGGAAAGAATAGCATCTGCCTCTTGATGGTGTGACCACCACTCAGCCTGTGTCCACCCATCACAACCCTTCAGGCCAGGGTGAAACTGCCCGCAGGGGTTCCGGGACTGTACATTTTCACGGGGCAGCTGGTGATTTTGAACTGGTGATCCTGCGATCTGTGTATCCCACCATGCTGCCGGGCCCCATAGAGACCGCTCTGCTGGCTGCTGGGGCCCCTGAGAGCCTGGCCCTGCTTGCCCTCAGGCCGCAGGGAAGGGCCATCGCAGCAGCCCCAGGCACCCAGCAGGCGGCAGGGAGGGCCTCACCGCCCGGGCCCTGAAGGGCATTGCTCCAGGAGGAGTCCAGCCTGGCACAGAGGGGATGTCAGTCTGCCCTGTGGCCAGCACGTGAGCAGATGGCCATGCCCCAGAGGCTGAGGCGTCCGGACACCCCTCCCCGCGACCCCACTTCTGTCCGCAAAGGGGTCCTACCAAGAGAGGGCTCTGGCCCAGGTGCACACTGCCCTGGTGGGCACGCTATGGCATCCTGGGCAGGAGTGCTGGGCTGGCTGGGGAGAGTGGCAGAGCTGTTGATGCCTTCTCTGCCCTGACTGCTGAGAAACTGGCTTTGACCCAAAGCATGACAACACAACAGTGAGCAGTCAGGGAACCCCAAACGTGGGTGCAGTACGTGTGCTTGTGTGTGTGTGTGTGAGAGAGATGCCAAGAGATAGGCAAGGCAGTGTTTTTTTAAACCACGAAACATTTGTCTTTCTTAAAAATGTGCTCTCTGAAACCCAGGACCCTTCACACTAAAAGCGCACCTGGAGTTTGAAACGGACTTGAATCAACTGTCCGTGTTCTCTCGGGAGCCACGGGCCTGTAGAGCCGCCCTCGCCTTCCAGGTGTGGCTGGATCTGTCCTAGAATCGTCCAGACCAAACCCAAACGCACTCCATGGAGATTTAAACTCACAGTGACTCAGCAGGACGGCACAGAACTGCCCTTGTGGGACCAGACCCTGTCACTTCACCATCCCAAAGCAGGAAGAAGTCGGGGGCAGCTAGGGGGCTCTTGGAGAGAGGCTGGAGAACCAGAGCAGCTCCCAGGGACAGACTCCAGACAGAAGGCTCCCAGACTTCGTGGGTCTGCAGCAGTCCCTTTCTCAGAGAAATGATTGCTTAATCCCTCCTGGCAATTAAAAAACATTCGCACTGTAGCCCACAATCCAGGATAGAGTTTAGGCACCTGCTTCTCCAGCCCGCCCCCAATCATTCGAGCCCCACCCACTTTGGGAAACGGCCTCAGACCAAGGCAGCTTAGAAAAGGGGCCCCTGGGGCCCCAGAAGAAGCCCCAAACTTGGCAAAACTGCCAAGTGACTCAGCAGCTACTTGCCTTGGTGATGTGTGAGGGGACACACATGGCGATTGGGCCAGGGGACACCGCTGCCTGGCTGCAGGGCTTCCCCCCACCCACGCCGGCCAGCAGACGCCAGGCTTGGCATCAGCGAGGGAGGGGCGGTGCCAAGTCGGTGCTTGGTCCTGAAGAGAAGGCTTGCAAAGCTCAAGTTCATCATAGAAAGACTCCCAGGGAGTCTCAGGAGACGGCACTGCCACTGAGTTCACCCACTGCCCCCCCTTCCCTCACAGACAGCCCCACCCATGGCCCAGGTGCTGGAGTCAGACACGCAATGTCCTGCTACCTCCCCCCCCCCACTGCATCAGTTGGGCCTCGGGGTCCACTGCTGTGTTGTCACTTGTCTCCCTCTCCATTAAGATATCCTCTTCCACCCACTTAGCATCCTCCCATAGTCCCCAGAGGCTGTGGGGTGAGGGTCAAGCTCTCAGGATTCTCTAGGGCCCGCTCCCTCCAGCCACACCCTGTCAAGTTTGTGTCCCACCCTCCATGTCACCTGCATGCTCACCCTGACCCAGCATCAGGTCCACCCCCTTCCCACCATGTAACTCAGCTCCCCACCCTAATGCTCAGAACTAAAGATGTGTCCCCAGAAAGCCTGGAGAGCAACCCCCCAGTCCCACAGTGATGTCTTGGTCCTGGAAATGGCCCCAATTCTAGCCAATAGAGCCCCACAAACATTCCTCTGTTGTTAAAATATTTCCTCAAGTTTTTAAAAATCAAGGTGATTTCTTTACACGTGCCAGAGGTTAAGACTGCAGACAGACAGACTTCACTGCCATCGAGTTGGCTCAGACCCCTCATGATCCTACAGGACAGAGTACAACTGCCCGTGAGTCTCCCAAGTTGTAAATCTTTATGGGGTGTGTAAGTCCAGGTTGACCAGAGAAACAAATTCATAGACACTCGTGTGTAAGAGAGAACTGTATATCAGAGAAACAGCCCAGCCCAGTCCAGATCAAGTTATAAATTCTTCAGACTCACACAGCACATGCAATGATGCTGAACGCAGGAAGAAAGGTCACGAGCCGGTGGTGGAAAGTCTTTGGATCCAGTAGCAGGGGAAGCATCTCAGCGCTGGCGTGGGTCTCCACGTGGCTCACCCAGCTCCAGGGTTGTGGCTCCATCAGCGTGGTTCAGGTGACCAGATTTTAACATTGGTAAAGTGGGACACCAGCGGGACACCATTGGTAAAACTCATATCCTGGCGAAATAGCCACATGGCAGCTGAAAACCGGATACCCTAGCTTGTCGTTCATTCTTTAAAAAAAAACCAGGACTTTTAAAAAATGCCGCGGGACGCGGGGAAAAAATTGTTAAAAATCAGGACATCTGGTCACCGTAGGTGGTTTGTCAACAGGAATGTACAGGGGAGAGAATGGATCCGGCCTCCAGTGAGCTATTTATCTCCATTGCGCCTCCAAATGAGGTCATCAAGCTGCGACCTGATTGACAGGCTAGACTCCACCCCTTCGTAAATTGATGAAGATTATATAACTGACACACAGGGGTAGAAAGCCTCCTCTTTCTCCCTCGAAGTGGCTAGTGGTTTCAAACCGCTGACCTTGCTGTTGGCAGCCAGCTTGTGACCGACTCTGGCATCGCAAGCCCACCAACGGTAAAAGGTGAGTCCCAAAGAAATGCATAAATACGGAGAGAGCATAAAAGCTCGGCCTAGCCTCCACCTCCTCCTGAAGCCTTCCTGCCCACCCACCTCTGAGGTGCCCAGCTCCCCTCCCCCTGAGGCTGTGTTCCCCTCCAGGGTAGACTCCTAATTGACTTTGGCTCCCCACCCCCTGCACACTGCCTGAGAGTCGGGGTCCCCGGTTTGTTGAATGAATACCTGGGTGTAAGCAAGACTTGTGTTCACTATCTGCCTTCTGACGCCTTCCTGGGCAAGGCCGAGTGAAGGTGCTCTGGGATGTGTGGGCCAAGGCCTAGGGGAGCCCACCATGTTAAAGACACCTGATTCAAGGACCCGTGATCAAAATAAATAAATCAATAAGACAAAGGCAGAGGGTGATGGATGGTGAGATACTGTCATCACCCAAAAGGACGCAGCTAGTGCCGGTAGTGGGCACACAGAGCGAGGCCCACAAGGAAGGGAAGGCCCGTGCCCATGTTGGGTCACCCCAAGCTATGGTTCCCCAGGAAGGTCTGCAGGCAGACGGGGCAGAGGGTCCATGGGACAGTGGTTCTCAACCGTCCTCATGCCACGACCCTTTCATACATGTGGTGGTGACCCCCAACCAGAAAATTATTTTCGTTGCTACTTCATCACTCATTTTGCTACTGTGATGAATCGGGCAGCCCCTGGGAAATGGTCATTCGACCCCCCAAAGGGGTCGCGACCCACAGGTTGAGAACTGGTGCCCCAATGCCTCAGCTTTCTTGCCTGTCACACTGGGTGTTGCCCGAACGGCGGGCCCACAGTGGACAAAACCGAGTCGACTGAAGACCCGCTGAGGGTTCCGAGCCGAGGCAGAGGTGGTAGTCAGAGTCTTCAAGTTCCACCCATACTGAACCTGGTATCAAGACGTCTTTGCTCCTGCTGACTGAATACTCTTCCGTTGTATGTTATTTACCCATTCATCTGTTGGTGGGCTTTTCGTCTGTCTCTGCCCCTTGGGGATTGAGAATAGTGCTGGGATCACTATTGGTGCGCCAGTGTCTGAGTTGCTGCTTTGAAGTCTTTGGGGGATATACCTAGGTAGTGTTGCTGATCACACGGTAGTTCCGTTTGCAGTTCTTTAAGGACCTGGCACACGATTTCCCATCATGGCTCTGCATTCTGCATTCGCACCAGCAACGAAGAAGGGTTCCAATTCCCCACATGCTTGTGCCAGATCATTACTTACTGCCCTTTGGTGAAATGTCTATTCACGTCCGTGGCTCATTTTATGATTGAGTTCTTGGTCTTGTCATCAGTCTTTTTTTTTTTTTTTGGTAGATATATTCTGGTTATTCAACTCTTATCTAATAAACCAAACTCATGACCATTGAGTTGTTGCTCACTCACAGCGACCCTAGAGGATCCCTGTGAGTTTCCAAGACTGTAACTCTTTATGGGAGTAGAAAGCACCGTCTTCCCCCTGAGGAGCATCTGGTGATTTTGAACTGCTGACCTTGCAGTTGGTAGCTCAACTAGTAACCACTTGTCCCAGTTGTTAGCTTGCCTTTTCACTCCCCTGATGAAGTCTTTTGATGAACAAGAGTCAGTTTGGCCATTTGCTAATTATCCCCTCAATGGAGATAATGGTTTTCACAAGATATTTGCATATCCTCTTCTTCCCCTTAAAAAATTAGGGTATACTTTAGTAGCAAAAAAGTCACCTCTTTAATATGCATAATTCAATAGTTGTTAGCATATTCAAGACTCCTTTGTAATTCTCAAACGTTTCATTCCCCCTGCCCCCACCCCAGAAGAAGCTCTATTCATACCCACTACAGTCACTCACCATCCCTGCTCCCCGACACTGGCAGCCACTTACCCACCTTCTGTCGCTCTGGTTGATCTAGTCCAAGCATTTTATAAAACTAGCATCGTGCAACACATGTCCTTTTCTGCCTGGCTTCTTCCACTCAGCATGTTTTCCAGGTTCGCCTATCTCATAGCATGTCTCAGTCTGATAAGTAGGTTTATTGTGCCAACCTGGTCAATAGGAACATGTGGGATTAATAAGGTCACAGGCTGATTGGAGGGCAAAGAGATAAATGGCTTGGAAAGCCCTGTCCCCCTCTCTCTTGCTCTCTGGTGTTCGTACCAGTGTGCAGCTGCTTTAGCTAGTTCTGGGCCTCGACTTGTGAGCTACACTACCTGTGGGACACCCAACCCATGGATCGTGTCACTAGAGCTTGAGGCTCCTTTGAGACCTGCTTCTCTGTGCTGCTGGTGTGTGCATCGCTTGAGCTTGAGGCTGGTGGATCCTGTCGGCTTGCATTGCTTGAGTTCGATATCCCATTCAGGGCTGCTTTGCAAAGCTCTCGAACTACTGACTGTGGTTTCTCCTCCTGCTATTTGCTGCCTGTGGCAGACTGCCTGTGTTGTCCTAGAGAAGACTCAGCTGTCTGCTTTCTTGACCTTGGACCCAGCAGTATATTAACTGTTCTTGGGAAATGAGTTGAACTGAGCCCTCTGTACTGCTGTGTGGACCACTTAGCTGTGATATTCCTTCGTGAATTCATATATATACATATACATATACATCACATATACATATATATACATATACATCATAAGTGTCCTGGTTTTGTTTCTCTAGAGAACCCTGTCTAACACACTCAGTATGACATTCATTTTTATGGCTGTACGTATACACCACCTTTGGTCAACCCATTCAGCCTTTGACGGGCATTGCGTCTGCTTTTGATCATGTCACTTCTTGAATACTGCTACTATGAGCATTCAACTGCAGATCTGTAATGTGGACATCTAGTTTCCGTGCTCTTGGGTCTCTACTTCGACCTAGGAGTGCAACTGCTGGGTCTCATGGTAACACTAAGAAGCCCTAGTGATACAGTGGGCTAACTGGGACTCCTATCACAATGCCAACAGTTCAAACCCACCAGCCTCTCTCCGGGAGAAGGATGAGGCTGCCTGCCCTTGTAGAGACTTATAACCCCAGAAACCCTAAGGAGCAGTTCTGCCCTGTCGTGTAGGGTCACGGATTCCATATGGCAGTGAGTTTGGGGTTTTTTGCTGACGACTCTGGAAGTTAAGTTTTTTTTTTTCACGTGCTTGTTGGCCATTTATATATCCTCTTTGGAGAAAAATCTCTTCAAATTCTCTCCCCGTATTTCAATTGGGTTCTTTTTAATTGTTTGATTTTTAAAGTTCCGCATCTCATTTAAGTACGCGTCCATGACCAGCTATATGCTTCGCCCATCTTCTCTCCTGTCTTGTGGCCACTGGCTTTATTTTCTTGATCGTGTCCTGGAAGCACAACATTTTTCATTTTGTTGAAATCTAAAAAAAAAAAATTCGTATTCTGCTTGTGCTTTGGGTGTTAAATGTAAGACTCCATTGCCAAACCCAAGGCCTCCAAAATGCACACTTATGTTTTTTACTAAGAGTCGCACAATTTCAGCTCATATGTAAGTGTTTGATCTGTTTTGAGTGACTTTGTATTATGGTATGAGGTAGGAGCTCCATTTATTTGGAGGTCTATGAATGTGCAGTGTGGTCGCACCACTTATTGAAAAAGACTCTTCTCCCCTCATCGACCAATCCTGGCACCCTTGTTGAAAAGTAATTAGCCACGGGTGTATGGATTTATTTCTGGACTGTAGTCCATTGATCTGTCTGTCTTTGGGCCAGTACCGCACAATCTTGGTGACTACCGCTTTGTAGCGCGCCTGGAAACTGAGTGTGAGTTCTCCTACTTTCCTCTTCATTTTCCGGGTTCCTTTGGTTATTCTAGGTCCCCCACACGCCTTATTAATATTAGGATCAGTTCTCAAATTAAATCTCCTTCCTACACATACAGAGAGAGAGAGAGAGAGAGAGAGAGAGAGAGAGAGAGAGAGAGAGAGCTGGGATGCAGTCAACATTGTTCTGAACCTTTATATTCATTTGAGGAGTACAGCCATCTAAAGTCTTCCAGCCTATGAACCAAAGGTCTTTCCACTCACTTGAGTCTCCAATTTCTTCCCACGATGCCATCTTCCCCCCGGTGACACCCACGCTTGCCAGGCTTTCTGGCTGAGTTGTCCGTTACAAGGGAGGACTTCAACCGGTCTCAGAGATCTACATATAACCTCCTCTCTGGGGGATGGGCAACAGAAAAGTGGGTGAAGGGAGATGCCAGGCAGTGTAAGATAAAATAATAATTTATAAATTATTAAGCGTTCATGAGGGAGGGGGGCAGTGGGCAAGGAGGGGGAGGGCAAACAGGAAAATGAGGAGCTGATTCCAGGAACCCAGGCGGAAGGCAAATTTTGAGAATGATGAGGGCAACGAATGTATAAGGGTGCTTTAAACAATGGATGGATGTATGGATTGTGATAAGAGTTGTATGAGCCCCCAATAAAATGATTAAAACAAAAATAAGGGAGGGCTTCAAAAAGTTCATGGAAAAACTCCACTAGCTTTTTGATCCATTTTTCCACAAGCTTTCTGAAGGCCCCCCTGCTCGATTGCTCAGCTCCTCGCCCCTTGTTTCTGCCACACAGGGAGCCCACCGCCCCAGGGCAGTGCTCTTGAGGCTGATTATCCTGGGGCACCTTCCTCATGGCAAGAACTCCTGCTAGATCTTCACCTCTGGGACCACTCTCCACTTCTGAACTAACTCTCTCTCTCTCTCTCTCTCTCTCTTTTTTTTCCTTTTAAAAATAATTGTATTGGGAGCCCATACAGCTCTTATCATAAGACATACATACATTGTGTTAAACACATTTGTACATTTGTTGCCATCCTCATTTTCTTTCTTTTTGTAATCATTTTATTGGGGGCTCATACAACTCTTACCACAATCCATACATCCATCCATTGTGTCAAGCACATTTGTACATTCGTTGCCCTCATCATTCTCAAAACATTTGCTCTCACTTAAGCCCCTGGGGTCAGCTCTCATTTTCCCCCTCCCTCCCCATTCCCCCTCCCTCATGAACCCTTGGTAATTCATAAATTATTATTATTTCATCATGTCGTACACTGTCTGACATCTCCCTTCACCCACTTTTCCGGTGTCCGAACAATCCTTTCTTAAGATTCCTTTCACAGACCGCTCCTTGTGTTCTTCTGTCTCTTTCCTCTCACCTTCCTCCTCTCTCCTCCTCGGCCAGTCCCGCAGATGAGGGTCCTCAGGCACCATCTCTCCCACCTGTGTGTGTGCATCTGGGTAAACCCCGAAGGCCTCCGCCTCCACATCACACTGCATCTCGCCCCAGAGCCTCTCACAAGCCTCCAGCTCCAATCCCACCGTCTCTGGGGCTCTGGTCCCGCACTCCCCGGGTCCTCGAGACTGCCTCCCCCTTGTCTCTCCGGGCTCACCTGGGCCTCTGCTCACTTTGCTGAGCTTGGTTAATGGTCACTTCACTCGACTCCTTTCCTTGACCTTCGCAAACCCCAATGCTCAGCCTCCTAAATCAGCGGTTCTCAGTGGTGGAGTAGCAACGAAGATAATGTTATGGTTGGGGGTTGCCCCCACAGGAGGAGCTGTGTGAAAGGGTCACGGTGTGAGGAAGGAGGAGAACCACTGTCCTAAATCATCAAAAGACAGCTCTAAAGAAGCATGAGGCTATTCCTAGCTCCTGCTTTTCCTCTCTTTTACTTCGCTATTGTTGATATGTCTTTTACTTTTTGTATGCTTTTCTGTGTGTGGAACCCAGAATCGGTAAGTCTATAGAGACGGCAGCTGGATTCATGGTTTCTTGGGGGGTTGGCACCGGGGAGGGTGGGGATGGTGTGGTGGATGAGGAGCTAATAATAACAAGGAGCCGTGTTCTAATAATAATAACAAGCAAGTTCTAATAATATTAATAACAATGAGGAACTAATAATAACAAGGAGCAAAGAAAGGAGAAAATGGTCTAAAGTTGGTTGTGGGGATCTAAACCTTCTTAATCTGGTGGAACTATTGAATTGTATGATATGTGAATTAGATGCCAAAGAAACTGTCCGAAGAAAAGCAAGGAGAATCAGCAGCAGCTTACGGCAGGCTCCTGCCACCAGTGCCTGCTGCTGAATGCGGAGAAACAAGGTGGAAGCGTAGCCGCCCTGCCCTCAGTACCTGCAACACAAGCACCAAAGGACTGATGCAGGTTTCGACTTCTCAGGAGGGTTTGGGACAGCAGCGGGGACATGCGCTCCTCAGGGGAGGTAGGCGCGCGCACACTGGGCCCTGGAGGACCATGGCCAGCTGAGAGGAGGAGGGAGGGCTGTGGACACACAAGGCAGGGAGCTTCGCACTAGCCAGTCCCCAGGTGAGGGGAAGGGCAGCATAGGAGCCCAGGGAAGGTGGCTGGGTGGGCAGGGGACTGCCAGCTCCAGGCTCCTCCACCTCTCTCCCGGCCTATGGGCCCCCGGGCTCCTGATCTGAGACTGAAGCTTTCTGCTCCTCATGCAGCACCTGGACTGTGGTGAGAGGGCACCTCAGATGGTACCAATTGTAAACGGTAGGGGGCTGGACACTTGTCAAGGGGTCGGGGCCTGCAGGGAAGCAGGGTGCACAGCAAGAAAGGCCACGCCTGCCCAGGGCAGGCCTCACACTTTATTGTTCAGGTGGCAAGGAGGGTGTCAGGCACCACTGTCCAGTCCAGTGCCACAGCGTCAACTCAAATGGGCTCTGGAGGAGAGAATGGGTCAGCAGGCCAGGGGAGGGCTGCGGGCAGGCACAGTGGCCCCGGGCACCGAGGGTGTCTTTGCTAAGTGTGTCTCAGGTGGCCTTTCTTTGCTGCCCCCACCCCACCCCGTCCCTCATTTCTTCTCCGTACCACGGCCCCAGGAGCCTTGGCAGCGGCGTGGACACTGCTTGGCTACATGCCGCAAGGTCAGCCGTTCCAGATCCCCTGGAGAAAGATGAGGCTTTCGGCTCTCATAAAGAGTAGCAGTTTGGGCAACCCACGGGGGCAGCGCCACCCTCCCTGTCCTAGAACAGGATAGCCCTGCCTTTGGATTCCTGGCTGGTCCAGAACTGACAGCTTCAACCACGGGTCTTCCGCCCATCTTCCCAGGGAAGACTTTGATTGGCTCAGCTTGAGTGGTACCCATCCCTGAGCCAATCAAGAAGGTGGTGGGCAGAGGTCACCTGACAGGTAGGGTGGGAGGAGAAGGGTTCTCAGAGGCCAGGCTAAGGGACTGGGTCAACCTGGTCTGCCCAGGGAGTCTCAGGATTCTGAACAGTGGTGGATCCCCCTGAGAGGTGGGGGGCTGCGTCCTGGAGAGGGAGAGGAGGGCAGAAAGATAGAGGCAGTAACCGGCGGCGAGTGGCGCCCTGGCTAAGGCGAGCGTCGTCTTACAGAGCCAGGGACAGCTACCCAACACGTCTCCCTGTCTGCCAGTCGTCTGTCAGTCAGTCTGTCTGGAGCTGAATTCCCCAACAGCCCCAGCCTCACAGCGATCCTGAGAATAAAGAAGATTTGGCTGTGTCCATTTTCCCGGCACCATTGGGAATTGGCTGGAGGCTGTTGGCAAACCAGTTAGGGGGTTCTGCATGGGGAGCCAGTGCCCCAAGCGCTGGCTTCCCCCCAGTGCGTGGTTTTAGGGGTGGCCCTCATGCTGGTACACGGTGGCGAGGGCCCCCCCCTCCCCCGCCTCCCCCGCCTCCCCCGGCGGAGGCCAGCCCCTGGCTCGGCTCAGGTTTCCGAGGCCGCGGCAGCGATTTCGGCGCGTCAGCAGAGCGGAAGGGCACGCGGCGCCGGGCCGGGGCTCCGCGGGTTCGGGGCCGCCCGCGTTTGTGTTGGCAGCGGCCCCGGCTGCATGAAAGGGCCCTCTGTCTGCGCCCGCGCCGCCGCGCGCCTCGCCGCCTAATAGAATCTGCACTTCATTTGCGACCCAGCGGAGGTTCGCTCGGAATTTTCCCGCTGCTTCCAAAACTCCGTGCGCGCGTGTGTGTTTGCGAAAGACCCAGGGCGCTGAAGGTCGGGATTGTCCGGGGGAAGGGAAGTGTGAAACCCGGACGGAATGAGAGACAGAAATGTCTTTCTTTGCGTGCAGGGCCCAACCCCCTCCCCCGGCCGGAGTCCATGGGGTGTCTCCCCACCCCCAAGTCCTGCCTTGGGAAAGGGAGGTACGTCTCCAACCACCCCATCACACCAAAGGGCTCTTGGGTCAGCGAGGAGGGATCCCTGCCAGAGCGAGCCCTATCCCAAGCTGGCCAGGGGGTCACTGTGGCGGCCGTAGTCAGTTCCGCTGCTGTGTCTCAGTGGACAAGAGAGGAGGAACGTGCCTGGGTCCACGATTGACCATGGACTGAGTACACTGGAGGTCGCCATCGAGGGCAGAGTGGAGCTGCCTCCTTAGGTTTCCCAGGCTGTCGATCCCAGGAGCCACCCAGTGCATTCGAACTTTGGATCCTGAGATTAGCCGCCTAACTATGTGGCTGCACCATCGCTGCTCCACGGTCAGAAATGACCATCCTAGGAGGGATCTTAGACCTAGTAAAGATAGGGGCCTCCAGCTACCACTTCCAACTGTCTGTGAAATAATGCACTGGGTGGGGGGGGGGGCGGGGGGGGGCGGGGAGGAGAGGGAGGCCTTCAGCCGGGTTTGGGCCAGAGTGACAAGAATGAACTTGGGCTCCGTCTCACCTGGCCCAAACAAAAAAATGTCTGCTCCCTTCTTACCGGTGGACCCTCGCTCACCTGCGTTTCAGCATTAAATGGACTCTTCCCTCCAATTCTAGGGGCTGGTTACTTGTTCAACTGTGATCTGCAAGGTTGACAGTTTGAACCCACTAGCTGATCCCCTGCGGGGGGTACCAACTAACATTAAGTCATTGCCATTGAGTCAATCCTGACGCATGGCCGACCCTACAGGGCTGGGTAGAACTGCCCCTGTGAGTTTTCAAAAGTGTAACTCCTTATGGAAGTAGAATGCCTCATCTGTCTCCCGCAGAGTGGCAGGTGGTTTTGAACCGCTGACCTGACAGTTAGCAGTCCAAAGTGTAACCACTTTGTCACCGGGGATCTTTCTACCATGAGAATGATGGGGCTTTCTACTCCTTGAAAGAGTTAAGAGTCTCGGAAACTCACAGGGGCAATCCTACCCTGTCCTGTATGGTCACTCTGAGTCTGCGTCAACTCAGTGGCAGTGAGTTTGGTTTTTTTGGGTTTCCCCTTTGACCCTAAAACTGAGAAATTAGCACAAACCTTGGTCCCAAGCAAGTGGTGTGCGTGGGGTGCTCCACAGAAACAAATTTTCAACATGCTCCAAATAACAGCTCCCCAACTAAGCCCAAACAGGAAACCCCACCCCATGAAGGTACATTCACAGCCCACAGAGAAGGGAACTGTCAACCAGGATCAGAAGACAGAGACACGCAAACAGCAGGATCAAACACGGGCGCAATCCGGCAGAGACTATAAAAGATGACCACAGGCTAGGCAGTTCAGACTCACCGTGGCTGTAGCCGGAGTAGAACTCACCCCCACTGGCTTCCTGAGGTCGTCAACCTACACTGGAGCACATCGGCCACATCTGTCTTCCTGGTGGGTCCCAGCCACCAAGCTTCTACTTGGCAGCTGAGCACTTTAACCACTGCACTACCAGGGTGCCCTTCCAGCAAAATACGTATATTTAAGAGGAAAGGGGGAGAATTCAGAGACACGGGAGAAACATTGCCCAACGGGGGGGGAGGGGGAAATCCAATGGGTGGATTTGAGGAAAATCAAATTGAATTTATGGAAGTAAATAATAGTCTCATATAGAAAAAAAAATGCAGCGGATGGTTAGCGGACAAATTGAACACAGCTGAAGAGAGATTACGTGAACTAGAAGACAGACTTGAGATAACCCTCCACAATGGAGGACAGTTGTTGTTGTTTTATCATTTTATTGGGGACTCATACAACTCTTATCACATTCCATACATCCATCCATTGTGTCAAACACATTCGTACATATGTTGCCATCATCATTCTCAAAAGGTTTGCTTCCTACTCGAGCCCTTGGTATCAGCTCCTCATTTCCCCCTCCCTCCCTGCTCCCTCCTCCCTCATCTACCCTTGATAATTTATAAATTTTTATGATTTTGTCATCTCTCACACTGGAGGACAGTGTCTTTAAGGCAGCATGAAAAGGGGGTGTTGTAGATTACAGTCAACAATGAAGCAAAGATCCAGCCCAAGTGCGGCTTGGAAACTGACTACATAGTTATTTGGTACATAATCCTGTCCATCACCAGGGTGGACTAGGCTCAGCTGGGTAGTTCTGGTCTTAGCTGAGCTTAGATGTAATTGGCTTCCAGGCAACTAGAACTGCCTCCAACACACTCGTTGTCCTTGGTGTTAGGTGCCGTCAATTAGGTTCTGGCTCACATGCCACCCTGCCTGGTCCCATGCCATCCCCACAACGGTTAGGTGTGAGCTTTGCTTTGTGTATATAGTACTTTGTTATCAGATGTGAAAATGCTCATAATTGTTAAGGCTTCCTGATGGATTGGCCTTTTATCAGTATGAAATGTCACTTTTTATTCCTAGATCCTAAAACCGATTGCTACTGGGTCGACTCTAGCTCATGATAACCCTGCAGCGACCCTTCCAGACAGTCGAGCCACCTGCGCCCCGGCATTCCCAGGGCTGTGATCTTGGGTTGTAGCCAAGACGGCCACATCCTTAGCGGATTTAAACCACTCTTCTCCCAGGTAGTGCCAAACGCTTAGCCCAGTATACCTGTTTGGGCTTTTTAAAAATTATCACTAGTGACATTTTTTATTTTAAAGTCTATTTTTAGGGTGGATGGAGTTACAGTATGAGGATACCTGGTCAGTTGACACCACCCTCTTGACCCAACCTGAATCTGCTCTAGGTTTAAATATTTCTCACCTTTTCCATGACAGAAATGTTCTCTCTGGCTTGTCTTAAGATTGCTCATGGTCTTTTCTTTCTTCCTCTTTATTTTTATTTCAGTTTTTTATTTCCATTTTGTTGTGTTTTTGTTTATTATTGTCTCTAACATGTCTCCGGTGGATGCATGGGGACGGTAACTGATGCAGTGGTTTATTAGGAGTGGGGAGGGCGGGCGAGGGGAATTGGGGAGCAAATAATGAATTCGGGAGCAGAGAGGGAGCACTAGAACTGATTGTGATGATGAGTATGCAGCTCCTTTTGAAAGCAACTTAACTATGGGAGAGTATGATATGTGAACTTTATATCAGTAAAACGATACAAAAATAAAGTCTATTTCATCTGATACTAGTATAGCTGTGATGACACATTGGGCTGCTAACCACAAGGTCGGCAGTTCAAAACCCCCAGCCACTCTGATGGAGAAAGATGAGGCTGTCTACTCCCATGAAGAGTTACAGCCTCAATGACTTGCGGGGCCAGTGCTACCCTGTCCTATAGGGTCTCATCGATGCAATGGCAATGAGTTTGATTGGTTTTTGTTTTGTTTTTTAACAATTTATTAGGGGCTCATACAACTCTTATCACAGTCCATACATATAAATACATCAATTGTATAAAGCACATCTGTACATTCTTTGCCCTAATCATTTTTTTCTCCTCTTTTCTTTTTTTACATTTTATTAGGGACTCATACAACTCTTATCACAATCCATACATATACATACATCAATTGTATAAAGCACATCCATACATTCCCTGCCCCAATCATTCTCAAAGCATTTGCTCTCCACTTAAGCCCTTTGCATCAGGTCCTCTTTTTTTTCCCTCCCTCCCCTCTCCCCCCTCCCTCATGTGCCCTTGGTAATTTATACATCGTTATTTTGTCATATCTTGCCCTATCCGGAGTCTCCCTTCCCCCACTTCTCTGCTGTCCCTCTCCCAGGGAAGAGGTCATATGTGGATCCTTGTAATCAGTTCCCCCTTTCCAACCCACTCACCCTCCACTCTCCCAGCATCGCCCCTCACACCCCTGGTCCTGAAGGTATCAATCACCCTGGATTCCCTGTGCCTCCAGCCCTCATATGTACCAGTGTACAGCCTCTGCCCTATCCAGCCCTGCAAGGTAGAATTCGGATCATGGTAGTTGGGGGGAGGAAGCATCCAGGATCTGGGGGAAAGCTGTGTTCTTCATCGGTACTACCTCGCACCCTAATTAACCCATCTACTCTCCTAAACCCCTCTATGAGGGGATGAGTTTGATTGGTTTTTATGGGTCAGAGTATCCTGTTTCTTTAAGTGTCTCATAATTTTTCGTTGTAAACTGGACACATAACATAGTACAGTACAGATTGACCTCTCTCCTTCACGACCATTGACTTATTTGTTAGCGATTGGCCCGGGTTGTTTTAGCGAGATCTACCCTACTTCCCCACGTCTTCAGTGGGGAGCCTCCAATGTCACTGCTCAGCGGGGTGGACACTGGCTATGTCCACCATAAGCCTGGGATGACAAGGGTCTTTGCTGGTTTTTCCCTGGGAGAAAGACAGGACTTTCTACTCCCGTAAGCAGTTGGCATGTCAGCAACGCACAGGGGCACGTCTCCCCCATCCTACAGTCACTGTGCGTCGGCATCACCTCGATGGCAGGGAGCTGGGTGTGGTTTGGTATTGTCCCCCGA
Source organism: Tenrec ecaudatus (assembly GCF_050624435.1). NCBI lineage: Eukaryota > Metazoa > Chordata > Mammalia > Afrosoricida > Tenrecidae > Tenrec > Tenrec ecaudatus. Next base: position 127,694,098 of record NC_134541.1, on the reverse strand, counting down.
CCACACTCACAGTTAAACTCCACTCAGCCCGGCTGGTGATTGTTTCCCACAATGCCCGGCGAGCAGCACTCCCCACCGACTGCTGCCGTCCAATTCGGGCTCATTTGAAACGATGGTTTCTGAAATCAGAGTATGGCTTTTCTTCTCACCCAGGGCGGGGGCTCTCTCTTTTCCTGGTTCTCCCTGACAAACCAGCCAGTCTCCAGTTTCGTCAAGGTCTCAAACGACTCTACCCATTGCCTCCCTGTCCCCTTGCACTGTTGGTCTTCCGTGTGTCCTTGGGCTTGAACTTCGCCACACGGTTGCAAAGGAAATCCTTGGGGGAGATATTTGGAGTTACTGCCCGCCTCCCTTATTGGACAGAACTCTCTGAGCCACAGTCTTGGAGCTAGGAATGGAAATGATCCGATGTTTCTTTCTAAGTGACGTCCACTCTCCCTCCTCTCAGAGGATGACCAGAGGGACCTTGCCTCTCCATGCGTGGAACCTGTGCCTGGTGACCTGGCGCCAAACCAACTGGGACCCGGTATGCTCACCCGTGCCCTTCTCCACAGTGGAGTCGCCACAGCGTGAGGGGAGCCGGACCGAGAGGAACCTCTTTTGGCTTCCCTCGCCAGAGAGGTGGCTAGCTGGAGGCAGAATGAAAAATGTTGTTGTGTTGCTCTTTCGGGAAGGTAGGGAGAGGGAGGTCTGAGTTCTTGGCAGTACCAATCTGGAGGGGAGTTTCCATCTTGCTGACCTCAGAGGGAGAAGAGAGGGAATGGGCCCTTCGTTTAAATACCAGACTCTCTGTTCTTACCAAGTTTTAGTAGATTTGTCTTGGCTAAAGGTTTCTTCGTTTTCTGTATGTTCTCAGGAACACGCTGTGCCTGAATGCTATATTGAGAGAAGCCCCACCCCGGTGGTGTAGGGTTTACACGCCCGGCTGCTAAACTGTAAGGTCAGCAGTTTGAAACCATCGGCTGCTCTGTGGGAGAAAGATGGGGCTTTCAACTTCTGTACAGAATTACAGGCTTGGAGGGAGGGGCAAGCGGGGAGGGAGGGGGAAAAATGAGGAGCTGATACCAAGGGCTCAAGTAGAAAGCAAATGTCTTGAGAATGATGATGGCAACAAATGTGCAAATGCGTTTGACACAATGGATGGAGGGATGGATTGTGAGAAGCATTGTACAAGCCCCAATAAAATGATTTTTAAAAAAAACGAATTACAGGCTTGGAAATTCACAGGGGCACTTTTCTTTTTAAAAAAGCAGTTTTGGACAGACAACAGAAAAGTGAGTTAAGGGATATGTCAGATAGTGCAAGACATGACAAAATAATAGTTTATAAATTATCAAGGATTCATGAGGTAAGGGGAGCAGGGAGGGAGGTGAACAAAAATGAGCTGATGCCAGGGGCTTAAGTGGAGAGCAAATGTTTTGAGAATGATGAGGGCAATGAATGTACAAATGTGCTTGACACAATTGATGTCTGTGTGGATGGTGGTAAGAGTTGCATGAGCCCCTAATAAAACGATAATAAATAAATAAAAAGCACTTTTCTTGGCACTTCATTCACATATTATACAATTCAGTCGTCCAGTCATCTCAGGAGGAGTTGTGCAATCATCACCACCATCCAATTTAGAACACTTTCTTCCTCCTTAGTGTGATGGTTTTTAGTTATTTTAGTCGTGGCAAAGATAAGCACAAGGAAACGCTCTCCGACGCAACAACCTCTGCGTGTCTAATCCAGTGCCATTGATGATACTCTTCATGGTGTGCAACCACACCACGATTGATGTCCTTCTCCAAACCATTCTTCCACTTTCACCTCCGCTCTACGCCCCCTAAGCCGCAGCTCTTCCTCCGTCTCCCGTGGTCACCACTGGTCCACTTTGGTTTCGTTGTCTCTCTTTTGGGTAGTTTTCTTGACAAAAAATTCACACACCATACACTTTCCTAGTTAAGTGACTTCAAAAAAGAGTTCACAGTTAGTTTTAGCATGTTCCCTTCCTGCTCTCACATTCATCGCGTGCTCCCTCATTCCCCTCCCTGCTCCCCTCCCCTTCCCCATCCCCACAAACCATTGCGGCAGGTCTTGTCTCTGCAGCTAGTCCTTCTGTGGGTCACTACCTCGGCAAGCGAACGGAAACAATAAAAAACAAAATGAAACGGAAGAAAAATAAATAACATAAAAATAAAGAGTAAGTGTAAGAAAGTGAAGACCACTGGCAATATTAAAAAGGCCAGAGATGAAATTTCTGTCGTGTGAAATATTTAACCCCAGAGCAAATTCAGGTTGGGTCAAGAAGAGGGAGGTCAACTGATCAAGTATCATATTATACTATGGTTCGATCCACCATCATCAAGCTTACAATAATCTCTGTTTGATAGGAAAGCTGTTGGAGGCCCTCGCCTGTGGCTAGAGGGGATGTGCCAGAGGCTCCTCGGACTAGAGGCTCTGCAGATGGATTCTGGGCTCCCACCGTCCTCCAGAGCCATCTACAGATTGGATGTTGACATTTTAAGCTCTGACATTTCCCTTCGTCATTTTTGGATTTGGTCATTGTCATCTTTAGCTCACCCAGGCTGGTGTGCTTCTTCTATGTGGGCTTTGTTGACACCTCACGAAGATGGCTGCTTGTTTGAATACAAGCCTTTAAGACCCCCTCCACATCCCCCCTCTCACACTAGTCTAGTTGATAGCCGGGCACCATCTGCTTTCTTCACCACACTTTGCTGTAGCACCCTTATCTTCGGTGATCTCTTCAGGAAGGTGAGCATGGAGCAAGGCCATGCTATAAAAACTGTTCTTGGATTGGGGCTAGAATTAAGTGGGAGCCCAGATTCTATCTACTGAGCTCCAGATAAGGAGCTGTGGTGGCGTAGTGGACTACTCACTGAGTTGCTAACTGCAAGGTTAGCGTTTCAAACCCACAAGTGCTCTGTGGGGGAAAGATGAGGCTGTCTCTGTCCGTAAAGTTTTAGAGTCTCAGAAACCCAAAGGGACAGTTCTACTCTGCCCTGTAGGCTTGGTAGGAGTCTGGATTGACTTGATGCCAATGAGTGTATGTAAGTCATGTAGACAAGTCACATGAAGGAGAAACAGATGGTGTAGTGCTTACAAGCTGGGCTGTGATCCACAGGTCAGCAGTTTGAAACCACCTCTGGGGAAGAAAGATTAGCTTTTCTATTCCCTTAAAGCAGTGGTTCTCACCCTTCCTAATGTCTACCATTCCTCATGTGGTGGTGACCCCCCCCCACCATAAAATTATTTTCGTTGCTACTTCATCACTGTCATTTTGCTATTGTTGTGAGTCAGGTGACCCCTGTGAAAGGGTCGTTAGACACCCCCAAAGGGGTCTAGACCCATAGGTTGAGAACCACTGCACCAAAGAGTTACAGTCTCAGAAACACACCGGGGCGGGGGGCAGTCCTACCCTGTCCTATAGGGTCATTATGAGTCGGCATCGACTCAATAGCAGTGAGTTTGGTTTTTGTCTGTCTGTTTCAAGGCACTGAGGGTAAGGAATTTTTTGTTGGCTCAGCACATCAGATTCCCTGGAAGAGCCTGTTGGCATGCAGAGTGCTGGGTTCCACCCCCTGAGCTTCTGGCCCAGAAGAACCAGGTTGGTGCTGCGAATCCGCATTTCTAGCAAGCTTCCAGGTGAAGCCCTTGCTGTTGACCTGGGGACCACCTTTTGAGCTCCACTGCCCCAGCCCATTGTCTCTGATATGTGGGGTCATTGAAGTGTTGCTGTGTTCACCTCCCAACAGCACGTGGTCTCTGGATCCCGAGCAATCGCGTTGTTATTGTTCGGTGCCGTATCGAGTTGGTTCGGACTCTATGCACAACAGAACCCCCGCTGCCCCGTCCCCCACCATCCTCACCATTGTTCCCCTGTGTGAGCCCACTGCTGCAGCCCCTGGGTCAGTCAAGGGTCTTCCTTTCTCACCGCCCGTCTACTTGCCAGGCACGGCATCCTCCTCCAGGACTGGTCTCTCCGGACAGCGCATCCCAAGGAAGCAAGGCATAGTCTGACCTCCTTTCTAAGGGGGCATTCAGCAAGAACGGGGCTTCAGGAACGGATGGACTACCAGTTGAAAGGTTTCAAGCGGCCGATGAAGCACTCACTCATCGATGCCAAGGCATTTGGAAGACAGCCACCTGGCCAGCTGGCTGGAAAAGATGCTTCTTTGTGCCCATTCCAGAGAAAAGTGACCCAGCCCACGCCCAGACAATGTCGTGGACAGCGCACGCAAGTACAATTTGACTAAAGCTCACTCAGCAAGCGGCACATCAGCCAACGGGGAGCTGCCAGAGGCTCAGGCTGGGCTCAGAAGAGGATGTAGGACGAGGGAGATCACTGCCGCTGTCAGGGGACCGTGCTCAAAGTAAGCGACCTTGGGATTATTAGTGCTGTGTCTCGAGGCCTGCTGCCTATAAATGGTAAGACCACTTACCCTTTTACTGACGTGACCCAGGTGACTAGACTTCCAGCCCTTTCTGGCTGTCTCTCCACAACTTCTCAACCTACCTGAGCCTCACACCGCTTGCTGAGGAAGATAGCCGGTCATCCTTGCACCCGTTTGTGGACCTCAGCGTGCCCACCGGGCGGGAAGGAGCGCCCTCGCTCTCCCTCGGCGAGGGGGCCTGGGCTTTGGTGCTTGTTCCACCGGGACAAGGCGCTTCCCTCTTTCGGTAAACACAGTGCCGAACCACAGAGTGGCACCGCCACTGCCATCGAGTCCCTGCAGCCTCCTAGTGACTCTAGAAGGCAGGGTCCTGCTGCCGCTGGGGTTTCCAAGCCGCTGCCTCCTTACCGGATGAGACAGCATCCCCTTTCTCCCGCGTGTGGCCGGCAGTTTCGGACCGCTGCCCTTGCGTTGGCCAGCAGTCAGCAGACCCACGGATGACCCAGTGGCCATGCGGAGCCCGCTGCCTGGGGCGACGGGATATGGGAGCTCTGTCTCCCCCGGGATGGTTGCCCGGGGTCCTTGAGAAAACGACGTGGGTTTTAAAACGGGCACCAAGCTTTAGAAGGACTTACGTGCCGAAGCAAACAAATGATTTACAGCCATCGATGAGGCTTCGCTGTAAGGAAACAGCGTGGGATGCACTCTTTTCATCCAGAATTAATGACATGTACATTTTCTCACCTTTATCTCCCACCGCCTTGCCATCGTTGCCCGCCTTTCGCTCGGGGCACCGAAGCACGAAGAAGAGGTCAAGTGTATTGTTCAAGGGCATCCAGGAGGCCCTGCACTCACGTGGCTCAGGAGCGTCTGCTGTCCACTAGCATGGGAGTGCCACAAGGACAGGGACGTGGCCTGACTTGCTCCTGCCCCACCTCCAGCCCTGCGAGCGGACCTCAAACCCACTGCCATCAAGTCGACTCTGAGTCACAGAGGCCCCGTGGGGTACAGTAGGACCCTCCCCGGGGACTTCCCAGCCTGTCGCTCTTTGCAGGAGTGAAGGCCTCCTCTTTCTCTCATGGAGCGGCTGGTGGTTTCCAACTGCTGACCTTGCAGTCAGCACTCCAACTCGTAGCCACCACGCCACCAGGGCCCCTCAGCCACAGGGGCTGTGCTCCATCACTATTTGCAGAGCGAACGGAAGAATTCCCCATCGGAAACGGGGTCCGTTCATGTGTGTTCCTCAGGTCTTTGCCCTTACAAAGGAGGCTCACAAGAGCCACTTCTCTGAGGTCGTGCAGGGTGGGGTGCGGCCGGAAGCACCACCCTAGTCTAATTAGATGAATGAAGTGCCTGCAGCCTCAGCCAGCGGCCCTCCTCTCTGCACCTCGGGCCTGGCGAGGTTCTGCCGGGCAGAAGCTGCTCACTGCCCAGCTCCAGGGGGCCAGTGCCAGCAGGGGGAGAGGGAGGGCAGCGTGCCACCCCCTGGTCTGGCAGAGGCTGGCTGCCCACAACTTGGACGTCATGAGAGACGCTGACAGCAGGCAGTTCTGAGCTTTGACCCAAGAAAGAACTGGGGAGTTTCCGTGGTGAACCCGGGGCCTGGGCTGTGCTGAGGGAGACCCTGGTTCACATCCCAGCTCCTGCCCTGGGGAAGCTGTGTAACTTTGAGGACGGCTTCTGACTCTGGGCTTCCTTCTCCCGTGGGCGAAACCCCTCTAGGGTCATGATGAGTCAGAGGGGGCTCAGTGGCAGCGAGCTTGGCCGGGGTTTGCTTGTTTGATCATTTGGGGTTTGGCTGACCCAGAGGCAGCCCAAAGGGGCAGGCCCAAGAGGGAGGGCAGGAGGGCAGACCAGCGAGGGGCTGGCCCGCTTCTGTCCTGCTTCCCACCTCCCCAGAGGAGCCCTGGTGGCGTGGGGGTTCACATCGGGCTGCTAACGGCAAAGCCAGCAGTCCAGAACCACCAGCCCCTCTGAGGGAGAAAGGCGGGGCTTTCTACTCCCGTAAAGAGTGACAGTCTCAGAACACCGGGTGTGTGTGTGTGTGTGTGTGTGTGTGTGTTCCACCCTGTCCTCCACAATCGCTCACCATGGGCTGGAGTCCACTCAATGGCAGCACGTTTGGTTTTCTTTTTTGTTCTCCCACCTCCCCAGGCCCCCATCTCTCAGTGGGGTTGGCGGTCCCACCTGTGCCTCTGAGCCGTAGACAAGCCTGCTGACAGTGGGCGGGATGGGTCCCCTGGGAGTCTGGGTCTCTGGGGGCACTCGGGATGTACACTGGAATCTGCCCCTCCCAGATCTTCAAACTGAGGGCACTGGGGAGGGGTCTCCTCCTAGCTCCCATTCCAGGTCAACTCACAGCCATCTGTTGATTCCGACTCATGGGGACCCTACAGGATGGGGTGGAACTGCCCCCATGCCTCGCCTTTCCCCCAAGGAGCGGCTGGTGGCTTCAAATCACTAACCTGGCCGTTAGCAGCCCGGTTCGTAACCACTGTGCCACCCGGGTGCTCACTTACTAAACTAGGGCTTTCCCCAGTGGTTGGATTCCGCTGGTTCACATGGGTTTGGCCGAACCGATGCCTAATTTTTTTTGATGAATTTGATGAACCGGTGGTTAAAACGGTACTTGTAGCCAGGGTCCGCTCTAAGGCTGGGCAGCCGCATTCCTGCCCCTTTGGGATGTAATCTGCGTGTCTTCCAAGCGCCCATCCACAGGCACACAAATTAGACAGAATTCTACTTATAATAGGATTGAGGAGCACCGATCAAGAAGCAACATGGAGAGATCTTGAGTCACAGAGTTACTGTTTTTGTCAGACAGTACTTAACGTATTTTCATTAATATTTTAAAACTCTCTCGTATTACATCATCTAGTTTCGTGGACCTCTTTTGTTGATCTTATTTAAATATGAACGGTCTGAAATAATAAAACTACCTTTCGGTGTATCTTTTTTTTTTTAATACCTAAAACGGCCGTCAGAGCACTGAACCAGTTGTTACCTTATTTGAATCCCTCCCTTCCCCCCCCTCCCCCACACACACTGATTTTCACCTGTGCCCTCAGGCCTCACCTGTGCCCTCAGGCCTCACCCTGCCCGGCTCAGCCCTTCCCCACCTTGACTTTGCCTGGACTCTGCTTCCGTTCCTCTTCCGCTGGCCTGAACCAACCCCGTCAGTACTCTGCTCCTGGCTCTCCTCCTTGGCTGGGGCATGGACAGAGCTGCGGGGGACCCACCCCACAGTGCTGCTTGGGGACACCCCCCTCTTTGGAGATGGGGAGGGGCAGACAGTAGTCCTGGCACTGGGGACTGGGATGGGGGTGGGGGGTGGTGCCAGAGGGCAGGGCAGGGGCCCCCCTTTGTTCCATGCTGGAGCATGTGCACGGGCTATTTTTGCTCCTGCGGGGGAAACAGAGTGATCTGTGAGAGGCCCGGTCCCTCCAGGGCTGGGTTATAAATATTCCTGGCCCCATAGGCTGGCTCACTGTGTGCCCTCTCAGCTCCTCCTGCCAGCCCTGCATGTGGCCTGCCCTCCTCTGTGTGGTTGCCTGGCTGTCCCGCCAGCCAGCCATGGGGCCTTGCTGGGGGTGCACGCATCCCGTCGGCTGCTCTTGGGATGACTGTGGCCAGAGAGCTAGCGGGCTTGATGAGGACAGGGGAGGGGGCCACAATGACTGCTGCCAGGGGCCAGCTGCTTTGGAGTCAACCCTGACCCACAGTGGTGCCAGACGAGAGCTGTGCCCCAAGGCTGTGCCCGGTCAGAAGCAATTATCAGACCTTTCTTCTGAGAGACCTCTGGGTGGGTTTCCACCACCAACCCACCTCCCAGTGAGTCGTTGGGCCCTTAACTGGCTGTGTCATTGAGGGACGTGAAGGGGACAAGCCTGGGCCACCAGAAAGGGAGAATGGGACAGGGCAGGGGTGAGCACTAAGAAAGACACCATCTCTCTCCCAAGGAGCACCATCTGCAGGAGGGAGCAAGTGCAGGTGGATCCGTTCAGGGGGAGGGGGAGTCTGCACTCACACTTTGGAGAAGAGGGGGTGGTGTGGGGGTGGTGGAAACGGGGCTGTGGTCTCAGCTCCCCATCCCTCTTACTGCTACAGGACAGACAGTGTGTCCTGTGGTGGGGGCTGCAGGCTCAGCCACACCCCTTACCAGCCTTTCCATCCCCCACACGTCCTGTCCCAAACTTCCCCGCCCTTGAGTTTCCTGTGGTCTGTTGTCTGTGACCTTCAGGCTGGTCTGGGGGAGCCTGATAGGAGCAGGGGCCTCAGGCTGGTCTGGGGGAGCCTGATAGTAGCAGGGGCCTCAGGCTGGTCTGGGGGAGTCTGATGGTGGGGGCAGTATTCAGGGCAGGCAGCCCCTGTCTGACCCCCTCCTCTTCCTCTCTGACAGCAAGTCCCACCCCTGCTCTTGGCCCGTGGGTGAGACTTTCACAAAAGTTTTCGAAAGGTACTGATTCTAGGCTTAGCCTTCCAAAGTGCCTGACCAGAGGGCGCTGGTGCCGTGGGAAGAGACCACCTGGGTGGGAGCTCCCTGTACCCCAACGTCCTTGCTGAGGTGGGAGCGGCACGCTGCTCTTTCCCTTACCAGATGTTACCTCCCATGACTTGGAGCCCCCTCCCCCCAATCCCTACCCCACGCAAGGATCTGCATCACCTGCTGCCCCGCCAGCAGCCTTCCTGGGGAGTGTGAGCTGCATTTCTGCTATCTCTGGATCCTTGTCGAACACAAGGTCCTGCTCCAGCTTCCCAGGCCCAGGGCTGGTCCAAGGCCCCATGACTCCCCCTAAGCTCTCAAGGCCCCATGACTCAAGCTGCTCCTGCCTCCACTCCCAGTCTCTGCTTTCCCCTCCCTTCAATCAGAACTCTTCACTCTATTTGTTTAAACACATGGGACCAGCCCCTTGGCCCACAGCCCAGAGGGATCACCAATTCATCTTTGTAATCCCGTTCCCCTCCCCAAAGCCAACTTCAAAAAAGCCAAACTCACCACCATTGAGTCAACAGCAACCCCATAGGCCGGGGTAGAACTGCCTCTGTGGGTTTCTGAGCCTGTGGCTCTTTATGGGAGTAGAAAGCCCTCTCTCCCAGGGAGCAGCTGATGGTTTTGAACTGTTGATCTCACAGATTGCAGCTCAACACATAACCACTATGCCGCCAGGGCAGACAGTAGTGGGACCTTTCATTGCTCTTCCATGTCTTGGCTGTTCTTTGTGAACAGTATTTGAACCCCAAGTTTCTGCTGACCCCGTGGCCACCCAGTTCCTCTCTTGGCTGCTCTTGCTGGTAGAGCCGCAATCAAACCAGTTCTTGCCAGCGAGTGACATGCAAGAGAGTCACTTGTTAGCTTCGGAGACTCTTCCTGAAATACACTCACCTGTCCCCTTTGCCCCTTCCCAAGCCCTGTCCCCATGGCACTGCCCGGAATTTGCTCGGGAAGCTGGGGTTCTTGACGACTGCCATCTTGGCCCACGAGGACAAGGCCCACAGGTGTGTTGGGGGTGTGGGGGTTGGTGAGTGGGAAAGAGCCTGGATCCCTGAGTCGAGTCGCTGTGCTCACCTCTGGCTTTTCGTGTGAGCGACAGAAAGAAACTTCTGGCTTATGGACACCTCTACTCATTTCCATTCTTGATCTCAGCCCCTGAGCTTCTTTGAATGGCCAGCAGGAGCCCCAGTCACAGATCCAGGTCCTTGTGCGGGCTCTTCTCTCTAGAAAAGGTCTTCCTCTGACCCCAGCGGAGCACAGCAGCCCGAGACACTCAGGTCACATGTCACCTTCTCTGCAAAGCTGTCTCTCCCCTCAGTGCCCTCAGAGACCTGGCTCTCTGACCCAGCACTCTGCCTAGACCATGCAGGTCCCCCTAACTCAACCCTGTCAGAGACCTGCCTCTCAAGGGGGCAGGGGCAGCACTTGGGCCACAGTGGTCCCTGCCCAACCCCTATCCTCAAATCTATCTGTATCAGTGACCTAGGGGTGGCGTTCATCGATCCCCCCAGGCCCCTCCTGAAGTCCTCGTCATCGGTGGCGTCTGGTGGGTCAATCACAGTGGCTGGGGGCAGGGGGTCTGGATTCTGAGTCCGGGCCCCATCCCGTTTCTGTCATTCTGCCTCCCCCACACCCATCCCAGGCTGGAATCAAGCTTGACCTTGTCAAGGATTTGGGTTTGCTCAGATCCGCAGTCAGTGTTCATGGAAGCAGGCGTCAAGAGATCAGAAGACACATGGCATTGGGTGACTCTGCCTCAGGAGGCCCCGTAAGAGGGCTCAAGAGCAAGGATGTTGCTCGGGGGACTAAGGTGCGCCTGAGCCAAGCCAGGGCGTTTTCAATCGCCTCGTGTGCACGAAGAAGTTGGGCGTTCCGTAAGAAAACCCTAAGGAGCATCGTATGTGGATGGTGGCACTGGAGAAGCATCTTGAAATGACCACGGACGGCTTCAAGGACAAACCGATTGGTCTGGGAAGGGGCATGGCCACAGTGTGCTGAGAGGCAAGGATGGCGAGGCTGCATCTAGAGAGCGGTCCTCCACCGTCCTCAGGCCGCGACCCTTTCCCTTTCAGACAGCTCCTCATGTGACGGTGACTCCCAGCCATAACATGATCTTCGTTGCTACTCCATCACTGTCATTTTGCCACTGTGATGAATCATCATGTGAATATCTGCCAGGCAGGATGCATTTTCTTTTTTTTCTTTTTTTTAATTTTAACAATTTATTGGGGCTCATACAATTCTTTTCACAGTTCATGCATATACATACATCAATTGTATAAAGCACATCTGTACAGTCTTTGCCCTAATCATTTTTTTCTCTTTTCTTCTTTTACATTTTATTAGGGACTCATACAACTCTTACCACAATCCATACATATACATACATCAATTGTATAAAGCACATCCATACATTCCCTGCCCCAATCATTCTCAAGGCATTTGCTCTCCACTTACGCCCCTTGCATCAGGTCCTCTTACATTTTCATTATTACAGATTGAGCATCCTGAAAACCTCGTGATGAATCACAAAAACAAGATGTCATTACATATTGTGAACTATTTATTTCTAATGACAAATCAATGAAACTTTGTCTGGAAGCGTGGTAGCCTGGGGAACAGTCTTCACGCCTGGTCCTCATAGGTGGGCGTATCTGCATGTGGGTGGACCCGCCTGGAGACGGATAGAGGAACCGTGTCTTGGTTCCTTAGACCATCAGAAACGCGTGTTTTCTGATGGTCTTAGGCGACCCCTGTGAAAGGGCCATTCGACCCCCAAAGGGGTCTCGACCCACAGGTTGAGAACCGCTGTCTTAGATCCTTTGGACATATTGTCAGGAGACGCTGCACTTGGGGCGGCGCCGACGAGATGATGGGTGCAGTGGCTGCCTCCACAGGCTCTAGCATAGAAACCATCGTGAGGACGGCGCAGGGCCGGGCCTGTGTGGTTCTGTTGTGCACGGACCAAAAGGTGTCGGAACAGCCGAGGTGGTCCCTCACAACACCGACAACGCTGACGACAAGGGAGGAGGGCGGCACCAGACGGAGCAGGGACAACGGTGGGGGGGGGCGGGGGGGGACCCGCACACCCGGGTCTAGCCAGAAATAGTGCTGGGCAGTCGGAGGCCTCCGAGAAGAGGTACCGTGACCCTGGTTCTGGGGGTCACGCCAGGGGCTGTGGATGACAGGCCAGGTGTCGGGGCTGGGGAGGAGACGATGGGGCCGGGTGTGGGAAGTGGGGGTTGATCCTCTGCACCTTTTGCCCCCCACACCCTGAGCAGACAGGCTGGGCGTGATGCTCCAGTCATAAGAAGGGCGCCTCTGCTGGCCCCTCTCCATCCTCAGCTCCCTCTCTCCAGCTGGTCTCCTTGCTGGTCATGATTCTATCAGCGGGCTGCTCCCAGGGGGGTCTCCAGACGGCTCCCAACCCTCCCAGACGGTCCCCAATTCCCCGGCTCTTCAGTCTTGCGGTCTCAGCTTCAGAGGGCACCCTGCTACTCCGGATGTCAGTTTGCCAGAGAGAAAACCCCTCCACCCTCTGCGGAGGACTGAAACAGCACCCCGGCCTTGCCCCACGCACTGACTAGTCTCTAAAATCTACAAGAGCATGACAACTCAGCAATGACAAGACGAAGAGGCCAAGTAAGAAGTGGGCAGATGAATGCACAGAGAGGACCACAGGACCAGCCCCACCACGAGACACGGCACTCCTTACTGACCCGTGGCATCATGAGGCCAACACTGGAGACACACGGCAGGAATTGTGCCTGCCCTGAACCACCACGCCAAAGCCAGGCACTGGGAGCAGCAAGGGGAGCAGAGCAATGAAGTCCCCAGGGGACACTAAAAATAGACTGTGGGGCCAGGGCGTGGCGCCCTATCAGACTCGAATGGAGAACACTCGTAGGGGACAACAAATAGACCTTGAGCTATTTATAGGGTTTGTTTTGCTTTTTGTAGTTGTCATCGTTGTTGTTACATTTTTATTGTTGTAGCTATTGTTTTATTTTCTACTGTTGCTTCCTTGGGCTCCGTCTTGTGTTGGTGCATAAGTTGACACCGCGTGGCTATCTAGGAGGGATAGGCGGGATGGACAAGCTGGAAGAGAGAACAACAGGATCACAGTTCAAGGGGGACCTGGGAAAGGGGGAGGTGGGAGGAAAGGAAGTGGGTGTTAACAAACCTTGGCACAAGGGAACAACAAGAGACTGAAAATCAATGGTGAGGAAGGTATAGGGGTCTGGTAGGGCTTGATCAAGGGCAGTGCAACTGAGAGGAATTACTGAAACCCAAATGAAGGCTGAATATGATCGTGGGACAAGAGGAAAGTAAAAAGAAATAGAGGAAAGAACTAGGAGGCAAAGGGCATTTACAGAGCTCTAAATACAGGCATATACATATGTAAATATATTTATATATGACGAGAGGGAAATAGACCTATGTACATATATGCATAGGTTTAGTATTGAGGAAACAAATGGACAGTGGGCCTCTACTCAAATACTCTCTCAACACAAGAACACTTTGTTCTAACAATTCGGCATTCTGAGGTGCTCACCTTCCCGGCATGATCACTGAAGACAAAGCGAGTGCGTAAGCAAATGTGGTGAAGAAAACTGATGGTGCCCAGCTATCAAAAGATACAGCATCTGGGGTCTTAAAGGCTTGAAGATAAACAAGCAGCCATCTAGCTGAGAAACAACAAAGCCCACATGGAAGAAGCACACCAGCTGGTGTGATCATGGAGTGCCGAAGGGATCAGGTATCAGGCATCAAGGAACAAAAAATCAAATAATTGTGAATGAGGGGGAGTGCGGAGTGAGGACTCAAAGCCCGCTTGTAGGCAACTGGACATCCTATTACAGAGGGGTCGTGGGGAGGAGACGGGCCAGTCAGGGTGCAGTGTAGCAATGATGAAACATACAACTTTCCTCTAGTTCTTTAATGCTTCCTTACCCCCCACCCCACTATCATGATCCTAATTCTACCATGCAAACCTAGCTGGACTGGAGCATGTACACTGGTACAGAAAGGAACTTGAACACTTGTTCATCCAGGACAGATGAACCCCTAAGGACAGGTGGAGAGAGTGGTGATACTGAGAGGGTGGAGGGAAGGTGAGAGAGAAAGGAGGAAACGATTACAAGGATCTACATATAACCTCCTCCCTGGGGGATAGACAGTGGGGAAGTGGGTGAATGGGGATGTCAGACAGTGTAAGATATAACAAAATAATAATAATTTATAAATTATCAAGGGTTCATTGGGGAGGGGGACCAGGGAGGAAGGGGGTTGCAATGAGGAGTGGATACCAGGGGCTCAAGTAGAAAGCAAATGTTTTGAGAATAATGAGGGAAACAAATGTACAAATGTGATTGACACAATGGATGGATGGACTGTGATAAGAATTGTATAAGCCCCCAATGAAATGATCTAATAAAAACAAGTGGGCGGATGTGGTAGTTACATAATCTGGTGTCACTTTTAGAGGAGTCAGAGCGAAGGGGTGGAGTCTTGCCTGTCTATCGGGTCATAGCCAATGAGGCCTCTGTGTGGGCTTGGCCTTCTCCTGAGAATTCTGGGAAATCCAGTATTTCCTCCTTGGCGGCAGGCGACACCTCTCCCTCTGCTCACTCTCTGAGAGACCTTGCAGCTGACAAGACACATGGAACTATGCTAGTGCCTTGAGTTGAAGAAGCCATACAGACCTACCCTGATGCAACCAGACCTCTGGAGCTGGAGAAGCCACATGGAGACCCCTGTCAGCGCTGAGATGCTTACTATATCACTGGACCCACAAGACTTCCAACATCAGTGCATGTGTTGTGTGAGTCTGAGGGGGACTTTATAGAGAGTTGTCGGACATTTGAGCTAATATCAGACTTACGGGCTTGGATTGGACTGGGTTGGTATGTTTTCTTAATGTACAATTACCCTTTATATGAAACTCTGCCTTATACGCATATTAGTTCCTTTGGGTTTGTTTCTCTAGTCGACCCAGAGGGACACAGCAGAGGACACGTGCAGGCAGTTCACCAAAGATGACATCCAAATGGTCAACAAACATATGAAGAAATGATTCACCATCACTGCAGAACAGAGCAGCCATGAGGTACTGCCTTACACCAACGATGAGGGCCAAGTTAATGCAAACACACACACACAGAGAATAACACATGCTGGCGAGGCAGTGGAGAGATGGGAGCCTCGTGTAATTATGTGCAAGCCCTGAGGAGAGCAATATGGCGCCCCTCAAACAACCGGAAAGAGAGATTGCATATGCCCCAGCAACCCCTCTGCTGGGCACCTACCCTGAAGAGGCAGGAGCTGTAGCACATACAGACGTATAGATTCCCGGGTTCAATGCAGCCCCGTTGGCAGAAGCAAGATGGAGGCAACCTCAATGCCCATCGGCGGAAGAACGGGTAAAGAAAGAAACTCTGGTCCAGGCACACAATGGCATCCTGTGCATCCCCGAAAAACAGTGACGAGCCCACCAAGCGTCAGACACAGGTGGGCCTGGGGAACATGATGCTGAGTGAAACCAGCCAATCACAAAAGGACAGATCGGGCATCATAATAAGAAAGAAGGGGGAAATATAAAGACTTGTGTACCAAAGGCCTTTGGAGTTTGGCAAGGGGTATACAAAAGAGGAAACAAAGTCTTGTGGATCCAGTGGCGGTGGAAGCATCTCAGTGCTGGCGTGGGTCTCCACGTGGCTCCTCCAGCTCCAAGGCTATGGCTCTATCAGCATCACTCCATGTGGCTTGTCACCAGGAAGACGCACTATGTTAGGGCGTCTCCTGCCAGAAGCCCGGCCCACCCAAGTTGACCAAACCCCAATAGCACAGGTAGCGTGGAAACTAGACCCCTGGCTCCCATAGGAACAGTGTTAGGAAAACTCTCACTTAAGAAGCTAAAGCGTTGGCTTCTGCAAATGTGTTTTAATGGGAGACAATGCCAACAAAAGAGAGTTTTCACTGCCATTGATACATGGCCCTCTGAATGCTATTGAGATGAAAATGTTTGATGCTTAATTCTTCAAGGAATTCGAGAATCTCCTCAAACACATCTTCGGGCCTAGACTGTGAGCCCCACCCCCAGGACAGAGTAAGCACAGAGCGGAGGTTGGCTACGTAGGAGATTTTATTTATTTTGGGGGAGTGGAGGGGTGGGGCGCCTGGGGGAGGGGCATGGACGGGAAGTGGAGACAGGAGAGAGAATTGAGGCAGGCAGCCCACTCGGGCAAAAGAAAGCGCCCACTGCCTTTGGTCTGCTCAATTTCGAGCAGGCCTGGAAGCTTCCATGATGTGGAAGGTCCCAAAGTGCACGAAGCCCAATTTGATGGTTGGACGGGGCCGTGTGTGTGTGTGTGTGTGTGTGTGTGTGTGTGTGTCCAGTGGTTTCAAGGAAAGCGGGGCATTTTGTGGCCAAGGCTTCGTCCTTGCTCCAGAGCCCATGACAAGCGCTCTGTCAGAAGCCACAAGCCTGGAGGGGCCCAGGGGACCTGTCCCTTGCTACCCTAATTTTATAGATGAGAACAGCCGAGTTCCGGGCTGAGGAAGCAAACATTCCCAGGTCATGGGAACCCATGATGGCAGTACCCCGACCCAATCCAGGCCGAGCACTGGGCACTGCCATCGCCCTTCACTCACCGCCATCAAATCGTGTCCAACTCATGGGCACCCCAGAGGACGGGGTGGGCATGCCCCTGTGGGTCTGCGAGGCTGTCGGTCTTTACAGGAGCAGAGAGCTTCAT
Source organism: Tenrec ecaudatus (assembly GCF_050624435.1). Lineage (NCBI taxonomy): Eukaryota > Metazoa > Chordata > Mammalia > Afrosoricida > Tenrecidae > Tenrec > Tenrec ecaudatus. The sequence continues at coordinate 127,677,449 of NC_134541.1, read as the reverse complement.
CTGTCTCCGCAGGAGAGGCTGGAGGGTTCAAACTGCCGACCTTGCAGTGAGCAGGCTGAGATGTCACCACTACACCCAGGGTCCCTCAGAGCTGCAGAAACTCCAGCAGCAGAGCCTGTTGTCACGGAGGGTGTGCTGCCCACAGAGACTGACATCCTTTCCTGAGGGGCACAGCTGGGACAAGAACCCAGGGGCTTGTCGTCCCGCTCAAAGCCCTTTCTGCCTGTACAGCTGTCTCCTTGGGAATGCCCGTCCCCACCCCCATCAGGGCCTCCTGAGTTGAGCTTCCTCTAGGGGACAGGCCCCGGACGGACGGCAGGCTGTTCCTCTACCACAGCCCCTGGGACGACTGACCCGGACTCTCCAGAGGGTCAGTGGAACTCCCTCTGGCAGGAGGCCAGGGGCCCAGTCTCCCCCTCACTGGCCCCGTGGACACGCACAGCCACCAGGATTCAAGGGTTGGAGGAAGGCGGGGAGAAACCCCAATAGCCCCCTTCCCACCTCAGTCCCCAACTTCTCCATATTTGTTTATTTACCTTGGAAAAGGCCCCAAGGCCCAGGCAGGAAGTGGGCCAATTCCAGGAGGCTGGCCGGGCTGGGAAACAAGGAGACGCATTGTGCTCAGGCCGGCTGCTCCCCAGCCCGGGCCTGCCTGCAGAGAGCCCAGCGCAGGGCTCGCGTGGGGGCCAGGCAGGAAGGAGGCCCATGAAAAGGCTTCTGTGCGGAGTGTGGATGGGGGGCTGCTACGCCCTGTCCCCACCTGGGAGTGGGCAGAGGCCAGGCCAGGGGTGAGGCAGGATGCCCTGCTGGGGATAGCCCCTCATTTAGCCCCCAACTTCCAAGCCCAGGGTGGAAGGAGAGACCAGGGAGGGACCTGTCCCTGGTAGCAGACCCCTCTCCTCTGTGGTCCGGAGAAGGACCTGCTCGCAGCCCCCCCTCCCCAAGGGTCCGAGCTCAGGTCTCCCTGCCCCGCCCTGGCCTGCCCTGGAGGCTGGTGTGTACTGTGGTCAGGGCCGGGCTGGCGGGACCCAGGCTGCTGGGGCTCCCTATCATCATGGTGGCAACTTGGAAGAGGGGAACAGCCCACAGGCTGAGGCTGATTCTCCCCGATGCGCAGTCTTCCTACCCGATAGGCTGAGAGGCCACATGGGCTGGCCAGCCAGCCAGCACACCAGCTCCCTGTCTGTTGAAAACACATGCGCGTGCGCACACACACGCCCCCTTCTCTCCTGGTGGCAGCCTCCTGACCAGCCTCCCCTTCTCCCCACTCCTCCAGGCTATTCCCCCAGAAATCTGTTCCCAAATGCAGGTCTGATGGTGTCACTCCTGTGTCCAGAGCGCTTTGACTTCCCACTATTCCAAGGCAAAGATATGAGAAAGGGTCTCTGGGCTCCGGTGGACCTGCTCCCTCCATCTCCCACCCTGCATCGGAGGCCCCAGAAGGCCCTGCTCTAGGCTCCCCAGCACAGGTAGGGGAGGAGGGACCCTGAGGAGAGACGGGGGAGGATTGAAGCTGTCGAGGGTTTCCTCCAGCTCGGTCCATAGTCAATGCTCACGGAAGCAGCCACGAAGAGCGCAGAGGGCACGAGCCGACCTGATGCCCAAGACCTCTCTTCCGGTCCCCGGGGAGCAAAGACCTGAGAAAGCAGGTGGCTCCTCCCACCCAGATCCCAAGAAGGGTCCTGGAGGGGCTTGTCCCTCCAATTGACCCCAGAATTGGGACTAAGACCCAGTCTCTGAAGTGTGTGCCGCCCAGGTGAAGGACAGCCACCAGAGCGCAAGCCCCACCTTTCTCCACAGCACCTCAGGGCACCAGCTGCCCCTTTCCTTCCCCCTCCGCCCCCCCCACCCCGTGTCTCAGGGACTGACTGGCTCCTCAGCTCCACCGACAGGGAGCCGGTCTGTCCCCTCACGCTGCCCCAGATGAGGACCACCTTAGGGGCTCAGTGCCTGTGTGCTCACTGAGGGAGGGAGCGCGGGATGGAAGGAAGGAGGGAAAGAAGAAAAAAGACCTGAATAAAAGGAGATGAACTGCTGGGTACACTCAATATTGTTTAAATATGTATGTGGGTGGATCTAGATAGATAGATAGATAGATAGATAGATAGATAGATAGATAGATAGATAGATAGATAGATATAAATGACAGAGAGATAAACCAGGACAGATGAACCTACCGAGTCAGCAAGTGGAATCAAGGTTTGGGGGAGGGGGCACAGAGGTGGTGGGGGATGTGAAGGGCGATGACGTCAGGAGTCCAGATGGAAAAGGGAAGTTTGGAAACAGATGGTGGCAGTAAATGTATGATCCTGCTGGGCGTGATCGAACTACGGAATGATTTGATATATGTATCCATCCCAATTGAATAAATAAAACTTTTTTAAAAGCACACGATGCACATGGGAAAAAGTGGAATTTCTCCTCAAAGGAACAGCCTCTAATGTTTGGACTGAAGAAGCCAGACTGGCCGTGGGGTCTCCTCGGGGGAGGAGAGAAGACGGGATTTGTGCTGTTTTTCTTTATGTTCTTCATGCGCTTCTGTCTTTTTAAAGAGCAAGAGCCCCCAATAAAATGATTTTTTTAAGATTAAAAAAAAAAAGAGGAGCTGATACCAAGGGCTCAAGTAGAAAGAAAATGTTTTGGAAATGATGATGGCAACAAATGTACAAATGCACTTATACAATTGATGTATGGAATCTTATAATAGCTGGAAGAGCCCCCAATAAAATGATTTATTAATTTTTTTAAAAAAGCAAAATTCATCAGCGTAGAGAAAATTCAGCAAAACAAATTATTCCATGGACAACTTGTTGTGAAACAAACATCTGTGTGAACCCGGAGACCAGAAGAGCTAGATGGTGCCCAGCTCCCATGGCCAACTGCTCTGAAACAGAGTCCATGGGAAGATCCTGGATGGAGTGGGAGAAAGAAACGAACAAAACTCAAAATGGTAAAACATACCCCCCCCCCAAAAAAAAACAGACCCGTGGGTTTGTTTTGTTATTGTTTTGTTCTGTTTTGTTTTCACAACAAAAGAAAGACAAAAAGATTAGTCAGATAAATACAAGATTGGAAGATAGATGAACACGTTTCCCAGAAATAATTTAAAAGATACAATGCAGACATTTGAAAGAAGAGAAAACTGGAGCCCAGTCCAGGAGATCCACCGTCTACCGAAGAGGAACCGAATTCCAGAAATGGAAAACAGGGGAACCAAAGTCAAACCAAACTCGCTGCCATCGAGTGGATTCTGGTTCACAGCGGCCCTGCAGGGTTTCCCAAAACCAAAATCCTTGGGAAAGCAGACAGCCTCCTCTACCTCCCATGTGGTAGTTAGCAGCCCCACGCATCATTAACCGCTCCACCAGGGTTCCTTAATAGAGAAGGCAGAGACGAGGGAATGATTGAAAATACACAACTCATGAACTTTTTTTTCTGAAGGGCGTCAGTGCCCAGGTTAAAACCGTTTGAGGGAGACCTCAGACCTCAGAGGCGAGGAGACCGTTCCGAATCCTGGGGTCAGAGACAGAAGCCCACACGGTCTAGAACAGAAGGGGGACAGAGGCCAGGACACGCGCAAAGGGATGCGAGACGCAGCCTTGGAAATGTCTTTAGACTCGGCGGCCAAGAGGTTTGCCAGCTACTTGTTGTCTTGCCCGACAAGCCATCAATGACATGCAAGCAAACAATAAAGATGATTGCCAGACCTGGCAGATCTCCAAGCGTTCGCCGCCCATGAACATTTCTTGGGCCGATGCTGGAGGACACGCCTCTCCAACGGGAGACAGGGACCATGGAGGCGCCTGTAGGAGAGGGGAGGCGGAAAGCACCAGGACTGGAGCCAGAGGAAGCCCAGGACCACAGGGATGGCCAGGCCTAAAGGGTACAGGAGTAAAAAAACCCGAGGGGGAGACATAGATGGGCAGATGCTTCAAGGGCAGACTTCCTGGGCATCTGTGTTAGTCCAGGTAGACAAAAGACACAAATTTATAGACACACATATGTGTATATGAGAAATTTTTATATAAAGGGTAATTGTACATTAAGGAAGCATCCCAGCCCAGTCTAGTCCAAGCCCATAAGTATGATATTAGCTCATATGTCTAATACCAATCTATAAAGTCTTCTTCAGACTCACGAAACACATGCAATGACGTCGAATGCAGAACGATCACAGGCTAGTGGATGGGAAGTCTTTGGATCCAGTGGCATTGTAGGCATCTCAGCGCTGGCAGGAGTTTCCACATGGCTTCTCCAGTTCCCAGGGCTGCATCAGGGTAGATCCAGGTGGCTTCTCCTCAGGGATGTCTGGCAGGAAGTGAGCAGAGAGAGTCTCCAAGAGCAGAGAGAGGGTGTCTCCCGCCTCCAGGGACGAAAATACAGGCGTTCCCAGAATCCTCAGGAGAAGGCTGCGCCCACATAGGAGCCTCACTGGTTATATCTTGATGGACAGAGTAGACTCCACCCCTTTACTTTTAATCCTCTCAAGTCCCAAATTGACACCAGATGATGTAACGACCACAGCATCTTTGAGAAGAATTGGCAGTACAGGCATAACAAAGTACACCAATTTAGGGGGGTGCGGTGGGCATGGCGATTATTAAGTTCTGAAGAAGCCTCCATTGCTTGACTGAGCCCGGCTGGCCTGGCCATCACCTTATGAAACACTAAACAGTCATTTAATCGGAGCGTGGAAAGAACTCTCTTAGGAAGTTGGGGAACAGGAAGCAGTAGGGATGGATGAGAAAGCCAACCCCTTCTCTTCCACCATGATCATTCGTTCGTCAATGGGTAAGGCCCCAGTCAAGAACCTGACAACTTGGACGACACACTTGTTGTGTAGAAATAAGCAGGACTGAAAGGTTGCATGGGGTTACTTCTGAAATGGGGAGGGGTCCATAGGCGTGCTGGCTTGTCCTGAAAAAGCTTCCCGAGCCCCAAACCCACTGCCACTGAGCCGCATCCAAGTCCTAGGCCCTCCTTCCAGGGTTGCTTAGATGGGGGTCCTCCTGGGAGCAGACCCTTCCTCCCTGCTCTCCCAGAGGGTGGCTGGTGAGTCAGAACCGCTGACTCTGCTCTTGCTTACCAGCCCAAGACCAACCCACCGGCCCACCAGAACTCCTTGAAAGATCCACAACACTCTCTGCGATTTATTTTTGCTTTTTGCTTTATGAAGCTCTGTCCTAGGACCCATCAATTCCCCTCCAGGGGCCACTACACGTTCAATAATATTCATAGGCTTATGCATCAGAGCCCCAAACTGGAAAGAATCGGGAGTGTCCATCCCCGAGGACCAGATACGCCAACTGTGGGGGGCCTGTGGAATGCTACCCAGCAATGTAGTAAGGAGCAGGGACCAGTTCCCCGGATGGGCACTTGAGCTGCTCCGTACACACAGCCCATGGCTGCTGCGGAGTCAGGTGGGAGACAAGCGGACAGGAAAATGGATCAAAGAGGAACAGATCAAGAGGAGGAGATCCAGGAGTCCGGGGGCAAGGTGGGGCTGGACTCCCAAGTGTCCAAGAAGTTGGCCCAAATGGAGCCTCTTTTTCTCTTGGGGTGTCCAACACCCATTTCCAGAGATGTCACTCAACAAACATTTCTTGAACCCAACACTGCTGGGGGGATGACAATGACTTGGGGGTTGGGGACAGGTGGTGTGTTGGGTCCGGTGGTGCATGGAAGTCAGGGTACCAGACGCAAGCTAAAGGGGGAAGCCGGAACTGCTTCTTGGAATGGGTTGTGCCTGGGCTGAATTCTGAACCTCATGACGAGTTTAAGTCTCAGGAACCCACAGGGGCCGTTACAGGGTGCTCTAGGGTCGCTGAGAGTTGGGATTGACTTGCTGGCATGGCGGAAGCTGAGGCCGGCGATGACGTGGCCCGGTTTAGGGGAGGAGCAGTGTCTCGCCACCCCTGGTGCCAGCATGTGGCTGCTGGGTCGCCGAGGGGGCCGTGGGGGACGAGGAAGGGAACTGCCCTGCTGGAATCAGAAGTGTGAAGACGGGCTCGTGCTGGGCGCTGGACCCTCTGGGCTGTGCAGAGTGGCGCAGGGTGACTTGGAGATGGGCCGTGCACCACGCAGTCTGGGTTGGATGATCCGGGCCATACACCCCAGTGACGTCCTCTCTCTGCAGCTCAGAGGGCAGAGCAAAGGTGTGGAAGGCAAGGGCCCTACAGCCCCCAGCCCCTCTCTAGCCAGTATACCCGGGACCAGGGGAGGGCTGTGGCAAAGGCCTATCTGTTCCCTGGGGCTGGCCCTCCACCCTAGTCACCTGGGTGGGGCGGGGAGCTACAGCAGGGGAGGAGAGGCGGCCCATGTTAATGGAGACGTGGGAGGCCCTCCAGGGGACACAGGAATGTCTGGGGGCCATGACCATACCACCTCTTCCACACGTCCACAGCTGGCGGACAGGTCACACAGTCTGGAGCGGCCAAGGGTCACACCTCTGATCTGATGGCCTGTTCCGATCCCCAACGGGTTGGGCTTCGGCCCTGGCACCTTGCGTGTGAGGCCAGTGTGGCCCAGAATCAGGGTCCTGCATTGGCCCAAAGGCTGAGCCTGGGAGCCTGGGCTGGGCCAGCCAAGCCGGTCAGGAGAATGGCTCAGGACAGGGTGGGGCGGCCTGAGAGCTCTGTGTGTGTGTGTGTGTGTGTGTGTGTGTGTGTGTAGGGAGGGTGCCCACAGGGGGCCCGGGAGTCCCAGTGCAGGGGCTGAGGGAGGCCCCTACTTGCTCAGGCCCACAGCAGCTGGGCAGGCTGAGGCCCTGCTCAGGGCCAGGCCTCTTGCGGGGCTGCCCGAGCTGGGTGGGGCGGCAGGAGGGCGGCAGGGGCCGGGCCAGGGCCTCCTTCCTCGGGCGGCTTGGCAGCCGGGGTTACTTTCCCCCTGGCCCGCTGCTGAATTTCCTCTGAGCTGGGTAAATAGGCAGCAGGTCCAACGCCAACGAAACAGGAGCTCCAGGGCGCTGCACAAAGGCAGCTTTCAGGCACAGGGAGCACCTCCAGGCCTCCATGCCGCAGGGCGTCAGCGGGGCGGCTGTCACGACGTGGGCACTCCCCACACGCCCCTGCTCAGCAGCCGCTGGCCTGCTGCCCCTGGGTCCCCCACCATGGGATGGCTCCATCCTCCCCACCTCTGCCTCAAAGAGGCCCGAGGGTGCCGTGCTTACGTGCTGGCCTGGAATCCGCAGGGTCAGCAGTTTGAAAGGACCAGCCTATCCTCCCTTCCTGGGAATAATCAGTCTCAGAAACTCTCAGAGGCAGTTCCACCCTGTCCTATCGGGTCACTATGAACTGGCATCACCTGGATGGTAGTGAGTTTTGGGTTTGTTTTTTTTAATTTCCTTCTGCCTCAGAGCCAGACCCTCCCTCCCCAGGATACCCTCTCAGTCCTGTCCTGTGACTCCCACAGCCCAGCCTGCTGCCAAGCTCAAGAGTTCCAAGCTCACGGTCATTAAGTCATCTCCCACTCCCAGTGACCTAGAGGACAGGGTAGAACGGCCCCATCTGAGTTTCCAAGACTGTCACTCTTTCTGTGAGTAGATAGCCCCTTCTTTCTCCCGAGAAGAGGCCGGTGGTTTCGAACCGCTAGCCTTGTGATTCATCCCCGCTGGGACCCCACGCTCCTCCCCAGCCTGCCACACAGACTGTAAAATAAAGCAGACACCACGTGACCCAGCGATCTCGCTGCTCGGCAGAAGCCCCATAGAAAGAAGGAGCGAAGTCCGCTATTCATTACAGCAAAAAGATGGGATCAGGGAGAAGGATGCCGCTTGTCGGAGGACAAACAACCTTCGGACCATGCACACAGAGAATGCCACAGTGATGTCAGATACCTGGCCGTGACCCGGTTGAATCTGGAAGACGCTACGGGAAGTGAACCCGGAGAACGCTTAAGACAATGGTTCTCAACCTTCCTCATGCAGCGACCCTTGAATACAGTTCCTCGTGTTGGGGTGACCCCCCCACCACAAAATTATTGTCGTTGCTACTTCATCACTGTCATTTTGCTACTGTGATGAACCATCATGTAAATATCTGATATGTCGGATGTATTTTCATTGTTACAAATTGATCATAATAAAACCATAATGATGAATCACAAGAACAAGATGTCATTCTCTATTGTGAAATAGTTATTTCTAATAACAAATCAATGACATTTTGTCTTGAAGCATGGTGTAGCATGGGGAACAGTCTTCAGGCCAGGTATTCGTAGGTGGACCTATCTGCATGTGGGCGGACCCGCCTGGAGACGGATAGAGGAGCAGTGTCTCAGTTCCTAAGACCATCAGAAATCTGTGTTTTCCGATGGTCTTAGGCGACCCTGCGAAAGGGTCGATCAACCCCCAAAGGGGTCTCGACCCGCAGGTTGAGAAGCGCTGCCTTAAGGACAAATACTGCATGTGGCTACTGTTATAAAAGACCAATCAAGAAGCAGGGTTATTTTCCCTATCAGACGAAATCGACTTGGGTTCCAGGGAAGAGGGTAGAAGCAAGGAGGGATTGGAAAGGCTGGGGAATAAATGCAAAAATCAATAAAGAAAGACTCCCAGGAGCCACCCGGAGAGCCGGGAGGGAGACCAGAGGCATGAAACCTGCCGTGAGGTCCACTGTTTCCGGGCATGAACTGGGCTTCAGTTGATGACAGCGAATGAGTTCTGCACGGCTGGTAAGTTGTATGCCCAGGCCAAGCTGAACTGCCAAAATTTGTATGATGGGCATAAGAATGAAAATTCAGTGAAGGGATTGGCCGACTATGTCAGATCACGTGGAGGCCGGGGAGGTGATGCCGCCATCATATACCTGCCCAGTGGCACCATTCTCTAACACCAAGCACCCCTGAGACTCAGGACCCGGGCAAGTTGAAAGAATAAGTAAATTGACAATTCATGGAGAATTGACGCACACTCCCAAGCCCACGCGCGCCCCACCGTCAGAAGACTACCCTAGCAGGAGACCCCTCCTTTGGTCTCTCCAGTGCCTTCACAACGTCTGTTCCCTCTGTCCAGAACACCCTTCCCTCTCTCCCACTGGACTTTGAGACCCAGGCCAGGGATTGGCTTCTCTGGCCTTGGGAGCTTAACTAGGGAAGACCTGACTGCAGAGAGACCTGGGGGTACAGAGCAGCTAAGAGGGCCAGCCTGGTTGGAAGCGCTCCTGCACTGGAGGAGGGGGGAGAGGCTCTCCACCTTTCTGGAAACCTCCTTTCCAGACCTTGCCTGTAGACTTCCCAACCCCGGGGGGTGTTCCATCACTTCCCAGGGGATCCTGACTCCAAGTCGCAGCCTTTTCTTTTTTTAAATCATTTTATTGGGGGCTCATACAACTCTTATCACAATCCATCCATCCATCCATTGCGTCAAGCACATTTGTACATTGGTTGCTCTCATCACGCTCAAAGCATTTGCTTTCTACTTGAGCCCTTGCTATCAGCTCCTCATTTTTCCGCTCCCTCCCTCTTCCCCTTCCCTCAAGAACCCTGGATAATTCATAAATTAATATTATTTTGTCATGTCTTACACTGTCTGACATCTCCCTTCACCCACTTTTCTGTTGTCCATCCCCCAAGGAGTGGGTTATATGTAGATCCTTGTAATCAGTTCCCCCTGTCCACCCCACCTTCCCTCCACCCTTCCGGTATCGCCACTCACACCACTGGTCCTAAGGGGTTCATCTGTACTGGATTGCCTGTGTTTCCAGTTTCTATCTGTGCCAGTGTACATCCTCTGGTCTAGCCAAATTTGTAAGGTAGAATTGGGATCCTGATAGTGGTGGGGAGGATGCATTTAAGAACTAGAGGAAAGTTGTATGTTTCATCATTGCTTCACTGCACCCTGACTGACTTGGCTCCTCCCCTTTTTTAACCTCCCAAGTCAACCCTGTACATTTGAACTGTGACGCTGGCAAAGGATTCGCAAAGAACCATGGACTGCCAGAAAACACACCCAGATCGGTCCTGGAAGCTGTACACCCGGGATGCTCCTTAGAGCAGCCTTCTTAACCTGTGGGTCACGACCCCTTTTGGGGTCAAAGGACCCTTTCACAGGGGTCGCCTGATTCATCACAGTAACAAAATGACAGTGATGAAGTAGCAACGAAAATAATTTTATGGCTGGGGGGTCACCACAACCTGAGGAACTGTATTCAAGGGTCACGGCATTAGGAAGGTTGAGAACCACTGCCTTTGAGGCAAGGATGGCTAGACTTTGTCTTTGGCGAGACATGCACTTTGGACACATTATCAGGAGAGACCAGTCCCTGGAGAAGGACATCGGGCTTGGTAAAGTAGAAGGACCGTGAAAACGAGGAGGGCCCTCGATGAGACCGATAGTCACGGCGGCTGTAACACGAGCTTAAGCACAGGAACCACGTGAGGCGGAAGCAGGCCCCGGCAGTGTTTCCTTCTGCTGTGCATTGAGTTCTGAGTTGGAACCAGCTCCTAACGGCAGCAGTCAATCCCACCGACGGACGTGGGCCTGGGAGTGGTTCATGGACATTGCGATGCATGGTTGACCACTATAGGTAAGTAAGAGAGGCGCCCTGGTGCCATAGTGGTTACACATTGGGCCGCTAACCTCAAGGTCAGCAGTTTGAAACCATCAGCTGCTCCACAGGAGAAAGACAAGGCTTTCTATTCCCATAAAAAGTTAGTGTAAAAAAAAAAAAAAGTTACAGTCTTAGAAACACCCACAGGCTCAGTTCTACCCTGTCCCATAGGGTTCAGCATGAGTTGGAATCTACTTGATAGCAGTGAACATGGAATTGACCTGGAAAGACACCCATGCTAGATAGTTTACCCCACACATTGCTTGATGAAAAATGTTCAGTAGACAGAGAAACGGAAAGAGTGCCATAGGGAGATACCTGGCTGCTACCAGAATGGTGGTGAAATTGGTGACCAGAGGCCAGTCTGATCTCCAGCTTCGTGCCGATCCTCCGTCTTATTCCTGCTGGATTTAGGGATTCGTGTCCCGTCACAACACCCCTGTGGAGCAGAGTTCCAGTCTGACAGGTGGAGTCTCTCTGAGCTGAGGTTGTCTCGTAGCACCAAATATTGTTACTGAGAAACCAAACTCACCGCCATCGATTGGATTCGGACTCACAGCGACCCTCTAGGACAGGGTAGAACTTCCCCGTGGGCGTCCGAGACTAGCTCTTTCCGTGAGTAGAAAGCCTCCTCTTTCTCCCTTGCACACTCTAGGCTACAGAAGCAGAATGAGTGCAAACTTTTTCGCAGTAAGAGCCGGACAGTATCTGCCGTGGGCTCCGCAGCCCACTTGTTCTCTGTCTCAAGCACTCACCTCTCGTCAGTGGCAGCTCACAGGCAACCACAGACCGCAGCACCAGAGCCGATGAGCATAGATGGCTACGTGCCAATCCGGTGTTAGAAAAACAGGTTGGGTTTGGCCAGTGGGCCATAGAGTGCCAAGCTCAAGTCTGTTAGGGGCCATCAAGTGGGCCCCAACCATAGGGACCCTGTGCACACCAGAAAGAAATACTGCCCGGTCCTGCACCACCCCCACAATTGTCTCTACGTCTGAGGCCATTGTTGCAGCCACTGAGTCAATCCATCTCATTGAGAGCCTTCCTCTTTTCTGTTGCCCCTCTGCTTCAGCAAGCAGGGTGTCTGCCCCCGTGTCCCACACAGCGTCGCTGTAGATCGGAACCAACTTGACACCCCCCACCTACCACCACCACCTGTGTGTGTGTGTGTGTGTGTAGTCTAGAAACAATCATCCAACGAGATGCCCAATGTCTTGATACTGGTTACCTTGGGGCTGAGCATGCCGGGGAAGGAAGAGGGCTTTCTCTTATATCATGTGGAATTCCCTTTGCAATTAAAAAAAATCTTGTGATAAGAGTTGTACGAGCCCCCAGTAAAATGATTTAAAAATAAATAAATAAAATTGTAAAATTAAGAAAATCAACAAGGGATTATTTAAACATTTCCTTAGGAAGAATGAAACCACCTAGTCCAACCCTCCCACCCCCACAAAGGAGCCCCTGGGACCCACATCAGGAGCCCTGGTGGCATAGCAGGCTATGAACTGGGTTGCTAGCTGCAAGGTCAGCAGTTCGAAATCACCAGGAGCTCCGTGGGAGAAAAATGAGGTTTTCTACTCCCATAAAGTTACAGTCTCAGAAACCCACAGGGGCAGTTCCACCCTGACCTATCTGACTCAATGGTCATGATTGGTTTTTTTTAGTTGAAGGTCCATGGCTTTGGGGTCCTGGGCACACGTGGGGGAAACTCACTAATCGCTGAACCCCTGCGTGTAGCCGGTATGTGTCTGCACACAGCCACACACCCCTCTGGAGTAGCTGCTCCCACACGCCAGCACCCACCTCAGGTACCTCACACGCTGGGGTCTCAGCACCCCACCCCTGGGATTGCTGCACACCCTGTCCTTGTCCCAGGGAACCCGGGAGTGTGTTAGGGTCCCTGCAGGAGCCAATGATCATGGACAGCCTTTCCTGAGGGACGTCCTGGGCACGTGGGCAGGAGCAAAATGGTCTCCTCCTGACACCTTTGGCTCAGGGGGTGTCTGAAGAAGCTGTTGAGGAGTCTGTCCTGGACCTGTCTGAACCCCATTGACCCCCCAGATGCTCTCAGACTTGCGTTGGAGTCTATCCTGACCCAGAGTGACCACTAGGACCGAGGGGACCTGCTCCTGTGGGTTTCTAAGATTGTTAGGAAACCCAGTGAATCCCCAAGGAGCGGTTGGTGGTTTTGAACTACTGACTTTGTGGGTCACAGCCCAAGGAGCAGTCACTGTGCAGGCACCAGGGCTCCTCCGTGGAGGTGGTGTGGCACCAAGAGTGGAGGAATGAGGTCGCCCTGGAGGAGGTGACCCCAGGGCAGAATTGGGGCGGGGAGGGAGGGACTGACTTTCCTCAGGCAGCAGCATTGGGGAAGGAGGGGCACCAGGGTGGGGGAAGACTAGAGGGGTCAGTGGGACAGGGTAGGAGAGTCCCCATCCCCATATGTGCAAGGCATCTCGGTAGCCCCCAGCCAGTGGGCCCTGCGGAGGGAGGCCTGTCCCCCTAGCCTGGGAAGAGGGGCCATTGACAGGGAGGGCCCCCTCCCCACCTGGCCTGTCCCTCCCAGTCCTCCTCATAGTCTCCCTTTCAGGGAGCGTCTAGGCCATTGTTCTGCCATTGTAAAGAGGGGGATCGAGTGACACAGCAAGTGACAAAGCCCGTGGGTGGGCAGGCTGCCCGAGAGGCCTCTTCTTTCCCAGGAAGCATCTGCATGGGGGGAAGGGCTCTCCCACCCCACCCCCACCTCTGGCTTTCCAGGAGCAGCTGTTGCCATGGTGACAGGCCTGGCATCCTACCGTTCCAGGGCACCCGCCCCCTCCCCTCTCCCCCCATGGCTGCCAGAAGGACGGAGATGCTTCTCTGTCCTTGGGGGGTGGGGTGGGGGCCATAAAAAGTCCCTGGAGGTGGGAGCCTCCCCCTGAGGCAGATGACCAGCAGCAGGGCATCTCCAGCGAGCCCCAGCTCTGATGACCCCTGGTGTGGGGGTGTGGGGGTAGGGACACACTTCCCTGTGCTCCAGGCTCCCAGGCCTCTTAGAGGCCAGATACCAAGCAAGAAAACACTCGGTGGTTCTTGAGCAGCTGCCAGTCTTAGGGGGAGGGGTGAGAACACAAGTGCTGGGGCAGCGGGTGGGTAGGAGGGACCCTGGGCCCACAGAGCTGAGCCTCCAGCTGGCCCAGGAGAGAGCCAGGCTACCCCTGAGTGGTGGCCATGAGAGCACAGAAGAGAAAGGGCCTGTTCAGGCCAGAGAGCCCAGGCAGAGGCTAGATAGAGGCAGGCCACTGGGGCAGGTTTTGCTAGGAGGAGAGTGGGGGAGGGGGACTGGAACATGAAGAGATGGGTTATGGGCAGGCCTGGAGGAGCTTCAGATTCCACCCCAAGCAACCAAGCTGCCACTGGTGGTGTGGACATGCCCATCTTCTCTGACCAGGTGATCAAAAGAGGGCCCCTTTTCAAAGGTAATGGGAGCCTGTGTGGTGCAGTGGTTATGCCCGGGGCTGGTGACCGCAAAGTCAGCAGTTCAAAACCACCAGCCACTCTGTAGGAGAAAGAGGAGGCTTTCCACTCCCTCCGCGTTACAGTCTCGGAAACCCACAGGGGCAGTTCCACCCTGTCCTAAAGGGCTGCTGGGCGCCGGATTGACTCGATGGCAGTGCGTTTGGTTGAGGTTTTTGTCCTCGTCCTGCTCTGTGGTTATTGTCAGGTGTGGTTATCGAATCAGGTGCCACGCATGGCGACCAGAGAATGAAGCGCCACCCAGCCCCAGGCCAGTTTCACAGGTGTTCTTACGTTTGAACGCACTGAGGCAGCTCCTGTGCCAATCCGTCTTGTCCAGGGTCCTCCGCTTCTTCACCGACCCTCTGCTTCACCAAGCGCCGTGTCTTTCTCTAGGGACGGTCCGAAGGAGGTGAGATGAAGTCTCCTCATCCTGGCTTCTAAGGAGCATTCTGACCGCCCTTCTTCTGGGACAGATGGGTTTGTTCGCCCGGCGTCGGCAGGAGATCCGGCCCATCTGTCTGAGCAGCACTTGGTATTTCCTCAAGAAGGGAGGGAAGGAAACTCCAACCTCGAGGGGCGATCTGGAAAGATCCTCTGGGGAAGGTGGGGGACAACACGGGATGCACTGAGGGGAGAGGCAATGACTAGACAGAGCCCCTGTGCCCAAAACGAATCGGTCGATGTTCATCCACTTGGGGAGGCAACGAGTGACCTTCATCAGGGTCCCGGAGGTAGAAGTCCGCGCTGTACAGAAAGCGTTGGTGAAAAACAGGCTCATGAAATCCCAACGGGGATATGCCAACAACTGGATGCAGTGCTGGGAACGCTCACTCCTCTCTGCCAAGGCAGTAGGAAGAGATTCTTATCTGCGACTGTGGTCAGGATATAAGTTTGTGTCCACTTGAAGGGTAGGGGTGGAGTCTAGCCCATCAATCAGGTCACACCCTGATGGGACCTCCTTGTGGGCGTGGCTTCCTCATAAGGAGGGTCCTGGGAACTTCTCCCCCCCCCTCTGCCTTCACCTTCTGGTGATCCAGTCACTCCGAGAGCCACTGGCATTGGATTCTCGGAACTTTGAACCCACTGACTGGCATTCTGCGTCCTCACGTGTGGTATCCTGAGTCTGAAGAGGACTTATGGACTAGCCTTGAACTTGGGGGACTAGTATTGGACATAAGGACTTGAGTTGGACCGGGCTGGGATGTTTTCTTAAAATATAATGACCTCTTGATATAAAGCTCTTTCTTACGTATGTGAGTGTCCCTGGGTTTGTTTCTCTGGTCGACCCGGCCTCACACAGTGACCATGCAAAGAAAGGCAGTCCAACAGAAGGTGGCGATTAGCGAGCCATCGCAACTCAAGCTGGGGCAGAAGAGGGCGGCCGTGAGCGATGTCATTGCCACGGCAGCGGGATCTTGGCTGAAAGCAGAGCATCCCAGAAGGATGGTCACATGGGTTTCCCATCCCTCGCCCTGCGCTCTGTGACTCAGATGCGTAACACCTCGCACAGCTCAGGCGGGTGATGCGTGTACTGTGTGTTGGACGACAGGCTGAGGGCATCCTCAGTGGACTCCAGTATCCAGGTCCTCTTAGGAGTGAGTAGTCACCTGCAAGTGTGCCTACAATACTGTCCTCTGCCCCCATCTCCTCCTCCTCCTCCATCTTCTCCTCCTCCTCCATCTCCTCCTCCTCCTCCATCTTCTCCTCCTCCTCCATCTTCTCCTCCTCCTCCATCTTCTCCTCCTCCTCCTCCATCTCCTCCTCCTCCTCCATCTTCTCCTCCTCCTCCTCCATCTTCTCCTCCTCCTCCATCTTCTCCTCCTCCTCCTCCTCCATCTCTATCTCCTCCTTCTCTTCCTCCTCTACCTCCTCCTCCATCTCCATCTCCTCCTCCTCCTCCATCTCCTCCACCTACTCCTCCTCCTCCATCTCCTTCACCTCTTCCTCCTCCTCCTCCTTCTCCATTTCCACCTCCTCCTCCTCCATCTCCATCTCCTCCTCATCATCATCATCCATCTCTTCTTCCTACTCCTCCTCCTTTCCCTCCTTCTGCTCCACTCCTCTTCCACTCCTCCCCCTCCCCTCCCCAATGCCCCCATCTCCTATCCTCCTCCCCCTCCTCCTGGGTCCCAGTCCAGCCCTCAATAGAGGTGGTTGTACACTGGGAAGTCTGGGGACTGATAACCATCACAACATCACCACTATCCCCCCTAGCACCACCCCCACTGCGAGGCTCCACAGGGAGGCTGGTCAAACAGGGCTAGGCAGACAGCTGCCCTTCCCCTGGGGGTGACAGGCAACCCCCTGAAACGGAAGAGCTTGAAGACCGGTCCTGACTAGGAGCCCTGGGAATCTTGGGCAAGTGATTTTGCACTTCCTGAGCCTCCGCTCCCCATCTGTACAACGGGCATTCTAGCTTGTTCAACTCACACTCCACTGCCATCGGGTAGAAGCTGCCTCACAGCGACCCTATGGGACAGGTGAGGACTGCCCCTGTGGGTTTCTGAGACGTAACTCTTCACGGGAGTAGAAAGCCCCATCTTTCTCCCACGGAGCCACTGATGGTTTCAAACTGCCGCCCTTGTGGGTCTCAGCCCAATGCATAACCACCGTGCCATCAGGCTCCATAAGTCTATCTTGCAGGATGGTGTAAAGGGGCTGGCCAGGGTCTGCGTGAGTCACACAAGATCCCCAGGGTCTCAGGGCACTCACTCACTGACTGGGCCTGCCACACAGTCTCCCTGTAGACATCCCTGACACCTCGTGAAGCACCTGACTGTGCTGTGGACCTGAGTCTGGTCCTTCAGGTGGCCTGGGCAAGGGAGGGACCAATGCTGAGCAGGGTGATATGGAGGGACAGACTGTCACAGGACGGCAGGCCCATGCCCTGTGACCTATTTTTTTCCCTCTAGGAAACCAGGGCAGTGAGCTGGCACTGTCTGCATGGGTCCCTGAGCTGGGTTTCTGCAGGGCGTGGCTGGTGGCATTTGGTGTTTTGCCCGCAGAGGTCAGGGCCACTGGGGAAGCACAGTGGTCACCGCAAGCTGGACTCTCAGGGTCCGGGGGCCTGCACGGGGCGGGGGGTGATTCCTCCTGCACCGCGGGAGGGACATCTCTCTCAACCTGACACCGCCCCTGAGAAACAGGAGAAGGGTGGGCCTGCTGCTCTCTCCCCTAGGGTCTGGGAGGAAGAAAAAGCTGGTCAAGTGCCCTTGTCTACTGCGATGTCAGCTCACCTGCCCCTCAGCCTGGCAGGATGCCACAGAAATCTGTGAGCCCCATGGGGACAACGGGCGTGCAGGGGCGGTGGGGGCGGGTCCCCAGACAGAGATGACTTCCAGGGGGAAAGCCAGGCCTGTGTGGAAGGCCTGCCAAGGAAGGCAGATGGGGGTGCTCCTAGCAGTTTCTCCTGCTCTGTGGGGAGAGGGTGACAGTGATGAGGTCCTGGAGGGGGACCCTGACGAGCCCAGGCTCCCAGCTGACAGGGTGACTGCACCTCTCCGGTGGGGAGCAATATAGACTGGCGGGATATGGTATGTCGGCAAACGGTCACCAGCGGAACACTAGGTAACTCCGCGCCCTTCTCTCTGGGCCTCAGTTTACCCACCTGGGAAACGGGGCCAGTGTGCCTTTCTGGCTGGTCTGCTGAGATGTACGAGGAGGGGTGCCACAGTGAGCTCTTCTTGATGAGGTTGAGACTGGACTGACTCAACTCCTCTCAAAGGAGGCATCGCAAGGGTGGCGGGGAAATGGAATACAAAGAGAGCAGCCTCTTTGTGCACTCCCTTCCCCAGGAATTGCTGAAGGCTCCTCCCACACGCACAATTCCGTGGCAGGATGCACCGTGCCACCACTCCCACCTGCCTTTTCTGAGCTGCTCCTCCTGTGTCGACATGACCTCCCCGCCCTCCAAAGTTCCCATCGAGTCCATTGAGTTGCTGTGGTCAACTGGGCCCCAGAGAGAGTTCTTTCTGAGAAGAGCAGAAAGCTCATGCAACAGGCATATTGCTTCTCACGGCCTTCAAGTCAATTCCAACTTGTCCCGGCCCCCGTGGGTTTCCGAGACTGTGACTCTTTCATTTTTGAATCATTTCATTGGGAGCTCTTACAAATATGATAACAGTCCATAATTCAATTAGATCAGGCATCATATTACAATTGCTGCCACCATTAGTTTCAAAACATTTTCTTTCTTCTTGAACTCTTTGATATCAGCCCATATATATATATGCCATATCTTCCACTATCCAGTGCATCTGTTCACCTGCAAGTGTGTGATTCACTTTCCTCATTGCTACTGCTTCCTCCTCCCCTCCCCCACCCCTCTCTTTCCATACCCTCAGGGAATCATTACTCCCGTTACTCTTTCTTTCAGGTTTATCTATCTTGGATTCATGCATCGAGCGATCTTAATTATACAAATGAATATGCACAGGTCTAACAAGATAAATGAGGTAAAACTAAGACCATAAGAGTAAGGGGGAGGATTAAAGAGCTATGTGGTGGTGATCTCCAACCATAACATTATGTTCGTTGCTACTTCATAACTGTCATTTTGCTACTGTGATGAATTGTCATGTAAATATCTGATGTGCAGGATGTGTTTTCATTGTTATAAATTGCACATAATTAAACATAATTAAAGCATCGTGATGAATCACAAAACAATATGTAATTATATATTGTGAAATATTTATGTGTTTTCTGATGGTCTTAGGTGACCCCTGTGAAAGGGTCTTTGACAGGGGTCGCAACCTACAGGTTGAGAACCACTGAGCTAGAGACTATTATGTGTTTCATCAGTGCTGTACAGCACCCTGGATGCATCATCCCTTCCACTTAGCCCTTCTCTGAGGGACCGTCCAGTTATCTTACAGGTGGGTTTTGAGTCTCTACTTTGTCTACACTCCTTCACGTCAATTTTATTGCTTGGTTTTGAACTTCTGATACCTCTTCCCATCAACACCTCATGATCAAACAGGCTGGTGTGCCTCTTCCACGTGGGCTTTGTTGCTGCCCTGTTAGATGTCCACTTGTTTAACTTCAAGCCTTTAAGACCCCAGATGCTGTATCTTTTAATAGCCAGACACCATCAGCTTTCGTTACCACAGTTGCCTATGCACCCATTTTGTCTTTAGCAATCATGTCAGAAAGGTATCATATATTGCCACATTATTAGAACAAACTGTTCTTGTACTTAGGTAAGATTTAAGTAGAGGCCTAAAGTCTATCTGCTACATATATACATAGATTTAGATATTTACATGTAGACACATCTATATTAATACCTATATATCTATTTTTTACTTTTTTGTTCTTTTCTCTTTTTCTGTTTTCTTTACTCCAGTCCCACTCTCATGTTTACCCATCATTCTCCTCTCAGAAAAATTTCAGTTGATCAGACATGACCAGGAGCACTACATCTTCCCCACCATCTATTTTAGATCCCTTGCTATCCTCCTGTCCCTATTGTTATTGGCTCACCACTTCACCGCTCCCCCCCACCACACACACACACCTCCTGCTTTCCCATTTCCTACCCTGGGAACCCTCAGTTCCTTTGTTGTCCCCTTGGGATTGCTTATCCTGCCTACTATCTTATGTAGATAGACAGCAAAAGAAAAAGGGAAGAGAGAGAGAGAGAGAGAGCCTACAGCTAGTTCCAAGTCTAACAGTTGTCCTGACCCAGGTAGATGAGCATCTCTCTGTTAAATAGTGAGCAGGCCCTGTTATCCATCGGTCCAATCCCCTTTTCTTTCAGGGCTCCGTATCCCAGGACCCACTTACCAAGCTGTACTTAACCCTTTTAGTCCCCAGCATTGGTGACTGAGGGCGCACCATCTACAAGACCCCATTTCTCTTCCTGCAGTCAAGGATGGAGTGGTCTAGTGCATCGCTTTAGACTTTCAGTGTGGCCCCCTTGTGAATATCCCCCAACGGGTTCAGATGAGATGCCAAGCCTGCCCCTGCCCCCCAGTCACACCCGGAGCCAGAAGTCTGAATCACGATTCCTCAGGGACTTCTGTGGTATTCCCCTTAGTTTGTCCCCGTGTGCGCGGGCCAGACAGGCCAAGACTGTAACTCTTTACGGGGGTAGAAAGCCTCGTCTTTCTCCCACAGAGTGGCTGGTGGTTCCAAACAGCTGACCTTGAAGATCACAGTCCAATGCTTACCCACTGTGCCACCAGGGCGCCTTCGGGGGTAGAGTTGTTGCTGATGATGTTGTTGGCATGAACCATGTAATCAGGTGGATGAACTGGGATGGCTTGAAGACTCCGCCTCTAAACCTGGCAGCCCAGAGCCCAGCCTGTGGGCAACAAGATACATACACATCAGCAGGAGCAGCGGCTGCTCTCTGTCTGTCTGGGGCAGTGTTGTAAACACATCGATCATACGGCTTTTGCCAATCCCACTTCTTTAAAAAAAAATCATTTTATTGGGGGTTCGTACAACTCTTACCACAATCCATCCATCCACCCATTGTGTCACACACATTTGTACATTTGTTGCCCTCATCATGCTCAAGACATTTGCCTTCTACTTCAGCCCTTGGTATCAGCTCCTCATTTTTTCCCTCCCTCCCCACTCCCCACTCCCACATGAACCCTTGGTAATTTATAAATTATTGTTTTATCATATCTCACACATCTCCCTTCACCCACTTTTCTGTTGTCCCTCCCCCTGGGAGGGGGCGATAGGTAGATCATTATGATCAATTCCCTTTTTCTTCCCACACCTTCCCCTTCCCCTACTGGTATGACTACTCTCCATATTGGTCCTGAGGGGTGTATCTGTCCTGGATTCCCTGTTTCCAGCTCTTATCTGTACCTGTGTACATGCTCTGATCTAGCCAGATATGTAAGGTAGAATTGGGGTCATGATAGTGGGGGTGGGGGAAGGAAGCATTAAAGAACTAGAGGAAAGTTGTATGTTTCATCAGTGCTACACTGCACCCTGACTGGCCAATCCCACTTCTGACCCATGTGTAGCTTTCTTGACTGCAATTGCCATACGGTCTCTGCAACCCCACCTGTATTCCGTCGCTGTTAACCCCCTCTCCTCCACCCTGAGGAGCCGTGACAAATGCTGGTCTCCATGCATTGGCTTCTCCTTGTCTTTTTAGACACGTGGGGCACAGAGTAGTTGTCCTTTTCTGATTGGCTTATTTCACACAGCTTCATGTCTGAAGGCTCCATCATGTTGTAGCAGGTGTCACGCTTCCCTTCCCAACTGGGCAGTATCCCCTTGGAGGTACGTGTCACATGTTCTAGACCATTCATCTATGGTGGGTGGCCTAAGGGGTATGCGCTGGGCTGCTGTCACCAGCCACTCCTTGGGGAAAAGACAGGGCTTTCTTGGAAACTCTCGGAGAGAATGGGTTACTTTGAGTCCTCATCAAGTCCATGGCACTGAGCTTTGTGTATTGATCTATCTATCTATCTATTGCTGGGCATCTAGCCCTTCTCCCTGTGCTATTTTGAAAAATGCTGCGATAAACACGGGTGGACAAGTGTATTTTTGCATCTCTGCTGTCCAGACTATGGGATACACACCTGGGATGGAATTTCTGGGCCATACCGAGCCCCGGTGGCACTGTCCAGTAAGCAGGTTGACTGCTAATGGCAAGATAGGTGGCTCAAACCCACCAGCCACTCAGAGGCAGAAAGATGAGGCTGTCCGCTCCTGAGAAGATTCACCACCCCAGAAACCCTATCGAGGGTCGCTATGAGTCAGAAGATCCCTGGTTTGACACCCCACCCTGCTTCTGCAAAGACTGACAGCCTGGAAAACCCACGGGAAGCTCCACTCCGTCGTCCTGTAGGGTCGCTATGAGTCAGAATCTACCCGCGGGATTTTCCACTCCATTCTGACTCACAGCGACCCGCTTACACGACGGTTGGCCTGGAGCCCTGTCGCAGCCCCCACCGTGTCCACGCGTCTGCAGCGCGGCTCCATCTGGAGTGTCCGGAGGTACGGTGGACCTGCCATCATATGGTCCCACCTCCATCCCCCCACCCCGCCCCGGCCACGAATAAGGGTGGGGTGTTCCTTTACGAGTCGAGTCGTCTGCCCGTTTTCCTGAGGCTCAGGAGCGCCCCTGCAGTCACGTACCACTGTGACCACGCAGAGGCTGCACTTGAACAAGGCCAGGGCTTCCCACCCTCCGAGGCTTTACAAACGATGGCCCTTCCAGGCGGAAAGGAGGCGGGGGTCATCCTTCCGACGGGTTAGAGTGGAAATGGAAGGAGAGTCGTCCCCGGCCCGCGCACCCCACTTAGGTGCCCCAGCGCACCTTCGGAACGCGCGCCTTTAAGGGCCGGCCAGGGGCGTGTCCAGCCCGCCGTCGTCCCGCCCCGGGGCGTGTCCGCCCGCGCCCCGCCCCCAGAGCTGGTAGCGGAGGCCCGGGGAGGCGGCGCCCGCTCGGGCTCGGCGCTCGCTCGGAGCTGCAGCGCTGTCTGCAGCTCTGCGGGCTCGGCGAGTCCTTTCCCGCGGGCGGCTGCCCAGCGCGCGGCCCCAGTCCCACGTGGGCGGCACGGCGATGGCCCCCTCGGCGCGGCGCGGCGGGCAGGCGCGCGGGCACCGGCCGGCGCGGCCCGAGTGAACGCGGCCCCCCTCCCGCCCTCGGCCCCGGGGCGCCCGGGATGGCCGGGCCGCCGCTGCGCCGGGCGCTTCTGCTGTGGCAGCTGCTGGCGGCGGGCGGCGCGGCGCTGGAGATCGGCCGCTTCGACCCGGAGCGCGGGCGCGGGCCGGCGCCGTGCCAGGCGGTGGAGATCCCCATGTGCCGCGGCATCGGCTACAACCTGACCCGCATGCCCAACCTGCTGGGCCACGAGTCGCAGCGCGAGGCGGCCGCCAAGCTGGACGAGTTCGCGCCGCTCGTGCAGTACGGCTGCCACAGCCACCTGCGCTTCTTCCTGTGCTCGCTCTACGCGCCCATGTGCACCGACCAGGTCTCGACGCCCATCCCCGCCTGCCGGCCCATGTGCGAGCAGGCGCGCCTGCGCTGCGCGCCCATCATGGAGCAGTTCAACTTCGGCTGGCCGGACTCGCTGGACTGCGCGCAGCTGCCCACGCGCAACGACCCGCACGCGCTCTGCATGGAGGCGCCCGAGAACGCCACGGCCGGCCCCGCCGAGCCCCACCAGGGCCGGGGCATGCTGCCCGTGGCGCCGCGGCCCGCGCGGCCTCCTGGCGACGGGGCCCCGGGGCCGGAAGGCGGCGGCGGCGGCCGCTGCGCGAACCCGGAGAAGTTCCAGTACGTGGAGAAGAGCCGCTCGTGCGCGCCACGCTGCGGGCCGGGCGTCGAGGTGTTCTGGTCGCGGCGCGACAAGGACTTCGCGCTCGTCTGGATGGCCGTGTGGTCGGCGCTCTGCTTCTTCTCCACCGCCTTCACCGTGCTCACCTTCCTGCTGGAGCCTCACCGGTTCCAGTACCCCGAGCGCCCCATCATCTTCCTGTCCATGTGCTATAACGTCTACTCGCTGGCCTTCCTCATCCGCGCCGTGGCAGGTGCCCAGAGCGTGGCCTGCGACCAGGAGGCGGGCGCGCTGTACGTGATCCAGGAGGGCCTGGAGAACACGGGCTGCACGCTCGTCTTCCTCCTGCTCTACTACTTCGGCATGGCCAGCTCGCTATGGTGGGTGGTCCTGACCCTCACCTGGTTCCTGGCGGCTGGCAAGAAATGGGGCCACGAGGCCATCGAGGCCCATGGCAGCTACTTCCACCTCGCGGCGTGGGGGCTGCCGGCCCTCAAGACCATCGTCATCCTGACCCTGCGCAAGGTGGCCGGGGACGAGCTGACCGGGCTGTGCTACGTGGCCAGCATGGACGCGGCGGCGCTCACGGGCTTCGTGCTGGTGCCTCTCTCCTGCTACCTGGTGCTTGGCACCAGCTTCCTCCTGACGGGCTTCGTGGCCCTCTTCCACATCCGCAAGATCATGAAGACTGGGGGCACCAACACCGAGAAGCTGGAGAAGCTCATGGTCAAGATCGGTGTCTTCTCCATCCTCTACACGGTGCCCGCCACCTGCGTCATCGTGTGCTACGTCTACGAGCGCCTCAACATGGACTTCTGGCGCCTGCGCGCCACGGAGCAGCAGTGCAGGGCGGCGGCCGTGCCCGGAGGCCGCAGGGACTGCTCGCTGCAGGGGGGCTCGGTGCCCACCGTGGCGGTCTTTATGCTCAAGATCTTCATGTCGCTCGTGGTGGGCATCACCAGCGGCGTGTGGGTGTGGAGCTCCAAGACTTTCCAGAGCTGGCAGAGCCTGTGCCACCGCAAGATGGCAGCCGGCCGCGCGCGGGCCAAGGCCTGCCGGACCCCCGGGGGCTACGGCCGGGGTCCCCACTGCCACTACAAGGCCCCCACTGTGGTCTTGCACATGACTAAGACGGACCCCTCTTTAGAAAACCCCACGCACCTCTAGGGACAGGCCTGGAGTGGCAGCGGCGGCGGCCCCCCTGTGAGCACTCCCCCTCCAGAAGGGACAGCTGGCTAGCAGCTGCCCAGCTGTCAAGGTCAGGCAAGTGAGCGCCAAGGACCGGAGCACCAGGGCAGGGGGGGGCGCCTTCGGCCCCTCGCTTGTCAGGATCCATCGGGGCTCGCTGCCCTCACCCCCCACGGAATCCTACAGGGTGCTGGAAGAGGCTGGGGACGGGGACGGAGAGGGTGGCGGGGACAGGAGCCAGCAGGGCGTTTATTTAATGATGTAATTTATTGTTGAGTTTCTCTGGAAGCTGGGACTGCAATAAACCCCCAAAGTGGTACGATTGAGTCCTCTCAGGCAGTGGAAGGGGCAAGGTGGAGGGCGGTGGGGATCCGGGGGCGTAGCCCTGTGAGACTGGGCTCCTGTGAGAGCGGGGGAGCCAGGGGATGGGGGTCCCCACTCACACACACACACACACACACACTCCACCCCCTTTCTGGCTCTCACCAATCGGGAGGCAGCCCCCAGCTGTGTGGTGCAGTGGGGGTGTGGGTGGATGAGTACGCTCCTGATAGGTCCGCGTGTTGGTGTTGGTCTGAGGCCTGCCTGAACCTTGTGCCCCACGGAGTGGCTGGGATGCCCGGGGACCCCAACTCTGCCCCCAGGACGTTTAGCTGTTTGGAGGAGGGGGTGGGGGTGGAAGAGATACGTTTTTCCTCTTTCCAGACAGACTTACTTGCCTGATTGGCGTATTAAGTGAGGATGTCCCGGGCTCTGGGGTGTCTGGAAGGTTCCCTAGGAGCTGCGGTACCTGCTCCGGCTGCCCCCTACAGGCGCGTCGGTGGCGGTGCAGTTCCGTGCTGGGGGGCTGAGGCTAGAGGCTCCCAGCAATTGACCTCTACAACCGCTGTTCTCCCCACGCAATCCTCAGAGCCGCTGTCAGGGCACCAGCTCATGACTCTGGGGCGGGGGGTGGGGCAGTGGAGATAGGTCTGGCATGTGGGTATCTCGGCCCAGACACAAAGTAGAAGTTAGGGTTCCAGCGCATGCCCAAAGGCAGGGAGCTGGTGGAGCAAGGCATGAGTGAAGTGGCAGCATGCGTGTTCGCGTGCCCAGGGTCGGGAAGGTGCCACGTCTCTTGAGTGTGTGCGGGAACACCCAGGGCCGCTGAGACCTGCCCTGTTCCTTGTTAGGTGTCCCAAGCCTCCCCTCCCCCCATCAGTTTAGCACCAGCTTCCTGGGACCCACCTTGATCCCAGTGCTGCCAGCCCCGTGAGAGCCTTTCTTGATTTCTGTCCCTGGGTGCCAGCACTCATTGTCATGGCCAGGAAGCTCCAAGAGCCCAGCCCCCTCCTTGCCAGCCTCGCTGTAGAAGGAAATGAAGGCCTTACCGATGGGGAGGAGGGGGCTGCTGTGCCCTAGACCTGATAGGAGTGGGGCTGAGCCAGAATCCCCTTCCTGTCCCCCACTGCCAGTCCCAGAATGGGTGGAGTCACATTCCCTCAGATCCATCAGGATTTGGGGGGGTGGGGACAGTAATGACACGGAACCAGCTGGTGATCCCTGCACCCCTGCCTTAGCCACTTCTCTCCATGCTTTCTCACGAGCAGTGACTCTATGGGGTCCTCATACCCTGAACCCCCCTGCCTGCGTCCTGAGGGAGAGGGTGTGGGCTGACTGCCCGGAATGAGCAGGGGGCACAGTGGCTTCGGGTGCTAGGCTGCAGGCCACCGTGACGGGGAGAATGAAGGGACAAGGACCTGTGGCTGGACCAGAAGGTGGGTGTACAGTGCATGGGCAGAGGCTGGTGGGAAGGGGCTCTGTGGTTCAGGGCTCAGCAGAGACAAGCCTGTGGGAGACCCCCAGAGGGCTCTGCCTCAG
This sequence comes from Tenrec ecaudatus, assembly GCF_050624435.1. Classification (NCBI taxonomy): domain Eukaryota; kingdom Metazoa; phylum Chordata; class Mammalia; order Afrosoricida; family Tenrecidae; genus Tenrec; species Tenrec ecaudatus. The sequence goes on along the minus strand of NC_134541.1, from coordinate 127,651,102 downwards.
AAGACATTCTGGGAAAGCCTGGAGGAGTCCAGAAAAGTCTTGGAAGTGGGCATAGCCGCCCTGTTGTAAGGCACTTCCCCAGGCTCCTCCTGGCGGGCCCTCTCATCCTGGGAAGGCACAGGGCTGGAGAGGGCTTGACAGGCCCAAGGCTGCACAGTCAGTGCCCTCAAACTGGCATTTAAACCTCTCTGGACTTCCCCTGTAGGAGCCCCAGTGGCGTCGTGGGTTACGTGGGGAGCTGCTAACCAAAATGTCAGCAACTTGAGACCACCAGCCGCTCTGCAGGATGGGGCTTCCTTCCTGCCCCTGTAAAGATTCAGTCTTGGAAACCCGCAGGGGCCGTGCTACGCTGCCCTACAAGGTTGCTGTGAGTCAAAATTGACTCCGTGGCAGTGAGTTTGTTTTTGTAACCTCACCTCTAGCAGTCCGTAGTGGTTATGCATTGGGCTGCTAACAGCAAGATCCACAGTTCAAAACCACAGCCAGCAGGGGAGAAAAATAAGTTTCTTACTCCAATAAAGATTTCCTGTCCCACGGAGACAGTCCTACCCTGTCCTGTAGGGTCACTGTGTCAGAAACAACTCAATGACAGTGAGTTTTTGTTGTTTTATATTTTAACATCACTTCTATCTAAATTTAGGGGGGGCTTAAATCACCATTTGAAGCATCTAATTAAAAAGGGAATCCTTCAGTGGGGATCATTCAGGGATTTAATGTGGGGGAAATGCCTGACATTGACAAGACTTGTGTTCCCCCCGCAGAGGACTTGAACCTGGGTCCTAACCACGGGCTTACAGGATTCCTGTCCTCTCCTAGTTTCATTCCAAATGTGTCTCCTCCAGGTTTCCATACCTAGGGTGGCTCTAGCTCGAGAAATGGCAAAGTCTTGGGGGGTGGGGGGGGCGGGCGAGGGTATACAGGGGTAGACAAAAGCCCTCCTCAACGGAATCTTGTCCTTAAAAAGGAAAATTCAAAAGCCATACAGAAAAAAAAATGGTCGCTAAAAACACCTCAGAAACCAACACCTGCTGGCATGTACATTGTCGGACACTTTGGTGCTCCAATGCCTGGGTCTGCTAAGTGCAGCACGTATGCACATACACACACATATGCACACACGCACATGCCGCCTGTGTTAAGGGCCTTAACAGAACTCAGCCTTGACCTCAAACTCAAACCAGACAGCAATCCCATATAGGGTGTCCAAGGTTATACATTGTTACCAGAGCAGACAGCATCAACTTCCTCCCTCTCCAAAGGGGGGCGGCTGATGGTTTTGAACTGTCAGCTCACCAGGACCCCTTCTAGTCAGTTTCCATGGACAATTCAGAAGTCAGCAGGGCCAATGGCAGCCAAAAGCAGAGTTGGGTGTGTGTGTGAGGGAGTAGGTTTGGTAATCAGTAGCTACTAGTCCCAACGGGGAAGAAATCATGAACGGGATTGGGATACAGGCCCTAGGCAAGGTCACAGGGCCCAGCAAGTCCTCCTGTGAGCCTAAGGGCTGACCCCACCTCAGGAGCAGGACTTGACCTAAGTGGGCCAGGCTCCCTCCCACCATGCCTATCTTGTCAAATGCCAGTTTGACACTGGACAAGCAATCCGTGCTGCCTGTCGTGCCCGAGCTAAACAGAAGCGGAGAGAAATCTTCTCCCAAGACTGGCCATGTGCGGTGGCCAGTAAACTAAAAAAACTCATTACCATGGAATCGATTTTGACTCCTAGCAACCTTATAGGACAGGGTAGAGTTGCCCCTGAGTTGAGACTGTTAACTCTTTACAGGAGTGGAAAGCTTCATTTCTTCTGTGGAGCGGCTGTTGGGTTCCAATTGCTCACCTTGCCATTAGCAGCTCCACATGTATGTAATCCACTATAACCACCAGGCTCCTGGGATGAAGGCCCAATTACACCACCGTGCAGCTCATCTCCAGCTGACAAGGCTTAATAAAGGGGCTCACACTCAAATCCACTGCCATTCTTGTCAACGCCAAGTCACAGGTACGTGGCAGAGCCCCTGTGGGTTTCCCAGAGGAGTAGAAAGCTCATCTTTCTCTGGAGAAGACTGGGGTCAAATTGCTAAGCAGCTCGGTGCGCAGCCCACCACACTACCAAGGAGTACTCGGTATAGATAGGCAAGGAAATGATGGGGACGGGGTATCTGTGTGTAAGGACAAGGCTGTGCAGCCCTGGGAATTGAAATATTCTCTCTAGGGTCCAGGTAATAGATGGTGTCACCCTACATGAGGGAACCTTCAGGCTTTAAGCCCACTGACACAGTGGTTAATTCACTTGTGCCCGCCCCCTGGTCAAGGTTAGGCAAAAGTTGGTTACAGCAGTTGTTCATGATGAATTCTTATAGGCCTCGACAACTGGACTTTGGTCCACATGGGCCTGGGTGGGAACCCGGGCTCATCAAGACCAGGGAGTGAGTCAGGGGCAGAGCCTCCACCACGGTCTTGCCCGCAGCTGTCTGACCTGCTCCCGGTCTTGGGAGCACAGCAGAGGCTCCTGGATGCAGCATCCGCTGCACAGATGAAGGCACGTAGGAGACAAGGCTGACCCTGTGGTGGCAGAATTGCAGCCGAGCACATGGAAATTCATGCTTCTGGCTGTCTGTTCTGTTTTCAATGTTTCTTGAAATAACTTTGGTAAATGTCAGGCGTTTCCCCAAAACCAACCACCTGAAGGCTAACATAAATCCCTATTGAAGACTTCAAACATATTTTTCCCCTTCCTAATGCTTAGATGTTCCAGATGGATTTTGTCCGGGGGCTTATACAGACGCAAAGTCAGGCTTCTGCCACGTTGGAAAGGCCGCCGGTGGTGGAGGAAGCGGAGCTCCAGTTAAATGCTGGGGCGGAGCGGGGGTGGGGGTCCACAGTCCACAGGACAGGCCTTTGCAGGATTGCACTCCCCACTCCCAACCGCCCCCTCCTCCCACCAGCACAAAGAAAGATTTGCCAGAATGATTTTCTTTATAAACACAAGTACATGATGTTTATTTGAAATTCCAATTTATTACAAGTTCACCCTTTAAATGGGCCCCTTCCTCCTTAAAGACGATAAATCAACATCTGGATGTAACTGAAGCAGGAGAGCGATCTCACAGTGGGCGCGCATGGAGTCCAAGCAGGAGCGGCTAGCGTGGGAGGCTGGCCCTGCCCTGCCTGTGGGGCAGCCCTGGGTGAGGAGGGGTGGACACGGAGGCGACCAGGTCCCTGCAGTTGCATTCCAGAGGCTCCCATTTCCCAGTTCTCGGCAGTGCCGTCCCTCGGCACTTCTCTGGCTTTCAATTAAATAGTTACCCAAGAGCTTCGGCACTCAGATGGTCAAAATTTCACGTTGATAGAAAAGAAAATTAAACCCTGTCTTGTATTTTTTATCAAAATTGGACATAAAAGGGAAAGAAGACTACAAAGTTTTGCCTAAATGTCATCCCCAGGGCCAGCCTCCTGTGGGCAGGGTCCAGACGGGCCCTTACCTCCCCACTCCCAGGTGCGCAGGGGGAAAGGGCAGAGCCAGCCACTGTGACAGGGACAGGTGGCGCCCCCTGCCCTGCCTTGATGAGCCCCCAGCCCCATTTCCTGGCAGGCTGGAGGCTAGGCGGGGGAGCAGGGGACAGTAAAGCGAACACATTGTCATATAAATCGTACTGTACATGTGCCAAAGCAAGGGGACAGGGACTTTACAAGATGTTCTTTATACAAGAGCACTGCAGAAACAAGCCACTCTTAGTAACTAGAAAAGTCCATTTAAAAAATTAAACTATTCACGCCTTCCTGCTTCTCATCTGTTCCCCCAAGAGCTTGCCTGGCACGTGGGTGGGCTGAGCTCCAACACCCACCGGCCAGATCCCTCCCCCAAGTCCAGCTTCTGTGCATGATTCTAAGCAGGACTCCAATCTCTCTCCGTGAAGTGCCTTCGTTTCTGTTTTGGTTTTTTTTTTCTTTTTTCTTTTCTGGAGGGGGTGGGGTGAGGAAAGGTGGAGAGGAGTGGGGGTTGGGAGAGGGTTAAGAATGGCTCCAGGAAATGACCCTTCACTCTGCCAAGCTCAGCTCAAAAACTCGGGAGGGTTTCAGGATGCTGGTGAAGAGTTCTGATTGGCACACTCACGGCTACGTCACCTGAGGGAAGGGGAGACAGAGGACAGGCTTAAGGCCAGGAATGGACACAAAACATCACTGACCAGACCACCAGGGGCCTGTGACATCCCACAGTCCCTTCCCTGGAAGCCAGGGACTGGTCCCCCTTTTGGCAGCCTAGTGAGAGGGACCTGTTCCTAAGGAAGAAGAAAGGAGAAGGAACTGGGTTCCCACAGAAAGTGTGACCCAGAGATCTTTGCTGAAAACACAGGAGCAGGGTGAAGGGCCTATTCTGCCCATCAGCTTACTGTGCAGAGACCAGCAGCCTAATAGGAGACGACACAGAGACCTCTGCTTGAAGGCAGACCCCTCGGCTATGTCTTCCTCGCCCTCAGCTCCCTTACCAGGCCCTGCCTCTCTACTTCTTCGGTCTTCGTCCCCTGGACTGACCAACGGGCTCTGGCTCACTGTCCCCTTCGTCATCGGGGAGCCGGTCAGGAAACTTCTTGCGTTTCCGGCGTACATACGCGTGGCCTGGAAGGTGTTTATGTAGCAGGGCCACCAGACACTGTTCCGTCTTCGCCATGCAACTAAGAACGGGGCTGCCGCGGCAGTTGTACAGCTCCGCGTTGGCAAACACTTGCTTCAGGTCGGTGAGGAACTCCTGCACGGAGCGGTAGCTCCCACAGGAGCACTTGTTCTGCATGGTCTGGAAGTCCATGGGGTGGGTGATGACTTCGTAGTAGTCCTCGGCCTCATCTCGCGTCACAGGCTCCCTACAGAGAAGCAAGTGCTGAACTAAGAGCTGCCCTCTCCCAGGCAGAGAAAGGGATCAGGGAGCCCGAGTGCTGGCTCTCCTCCCTCCCTGGTGGCGGCTGGGAGCTCACCTGAAAGGCCAGCTGAAGCGGTACTTCACCATCTTGTGGAGGATCTCTTCACACTTCTGCAGCTCCAGGCTCTGCCTGCGGGAGCTCCGCTTAGTTTGAAGTATCTGGCACCAAAGACAGACGACATCTTGTTACAGATAGGGGAGGGAGGGGGCAGGAGCAGAGGACATGTAAGCTGTGAGAGAAGAAAGCAAAGGAACAGGGCAAACAGAAAGTTCAACCACCCTCTGGGTCGGGTTTTCCAGTCGGAGCCCCCTCAGCACAGGAAGCAGCAGCCCCATCAGCCCATGGGCCCCATCCTCCCTGGGGAATTCTGGCCACAGCAGCACAGGGCAGACTGCAGCTGGCGCAGGAGTGGCAGGAGTTGGCCTTCTGAGAGCAGAGGACCCAGAGATGGGGTTACTCCAAGGACAGTACTCAGACCACCTGCAGCCACTTCTGGAGGATAGGGGTGGCTCTGAGGGAAGCACGTGCACTTCCCCCCTGGACTGAGCTCGTCCACTACAGGCCTGTGGAACCATGGCCTCAGCAGCCCTGGAGAAGGGGGCAGGTCTCTCCCAGGAAGCCCCAGACAAGTGGGGCTGAAAGGAGTCCACAGACTTCCCGTGAGAGAATCCTTTATACCCTCATCTCCCTAATGACTTGCACAATAGCATCATCAGCCCCAACCTGATCTGTGGAAACAAGAATGCTTTTAGGAGGCTCTTTTTGGCCTTTAAGGCGCAAGGGAAATCTTAGGCAAAGGCACAGGATTCCGGCTGATGGGGTGGGGGTGCCCGAGTCCCTCCCAGAACAACTGTCAGCAGGAGACCCAACAGCAGGCGAAGCGCCAGCATTGCTGACATTCCCACCGCATCCACCCAGCCCCTTTGAGCCCACTGGAGACACAGGGGGCTATTTTAGAACCTTGACAAGCTGCGGCTGCCTGCTCGCTAAAGGAGATGGGATTTGCAGGCTAGCAGGGGATGCCTGACATAGCTGTTCTTGGAGGGCCTGGGTCTCTGTCTGCTCACACACCCACCCTTACAGCCTCCAATGGGGGTAAGGAGTGGTGTGGGGGGGTGAGGAAGCTCCACCTGTTGCCTAATGGCTTCCTCATGCAGGGCGAGGGAGGGGATGGGGTTTAGAAACCAAAAAGTTAGCAGAAGCCGAGAGGTTATTCTTACTAGCTCATCCACCTCGGGGGCTTCATCGACAGGAGGTGCCTTCGACCGAGACCGCCTGGCAGGATGCGGCTTCTTCCCAGGCCGCCGGCCAGGCCGTGCTGCCAGAGGGATGACACTCTGCTTGCCCCGAATGGTCTTCCGAGGTCTCACTGAATGAAAAATGGGATTCAGAGCAGAACAGCTGAGGAGGCCAGGAGCACGTCCATGGGTGGGTGGGGAGCAGGGGCCATCCAACAAGGTGGCTTCCTGTGGTCAGTTTTGGATATGCCTCCTGCCTGCCTCACAGGACATGGGAGCCACATGCCACCCCTTCCAGAAGCAGCAGCAAGAAAGAGGGACTGGCTATCTTCCTTCAACTCCTAAGGGCCTGTAACAGCCATGCAGAAACCCACTACCTTCAGGGGCCGCTCCAGCTATGCCCAGAAATGAGGGTCCTGCAGGAGTCGCTGCACACAGAGACAGGAGAGACTGGGGTATCACCATGCCCTCATTGCCTAAGAAGCCTATACTGGCTGACCCGGGCTTTTCATGAAGGCTCACACTACCATGAGGCCTCGTCTCTCGCTGGGACCCATGGGGAGTTGGAGGAGTCTTGCTTTCTTTCCGGTCTAGTCACTTCTAGAGCAGCCCTGCCCAGAACCCCCGAAGAGGATGTAAGGCCGCTGCCTCAGCCCTGAGCTCACATCAGATGCCCGATGGCAGGTATGTCAACACTGCTCAGCATGAGCTCCCAAAGAATTCTGACTTCTACATTGACAGCTGCCTAGACTTTTCCTCGCTAACTCTGGAAAGTAGGAGGTCAGACTGGCCAGAGATAAGGGCATAGAGGGGTCACGGGTCTAGAATCAATAGCTCATGTTTCATCAACCAGGCACCCCGTTCTGCTATTTCAGGGTCCCTCACTCAAGACTAGTGAGAGAAAGAGATGCCAATGCCAAGAATGCGACTTGGGCTGCCCTGAAGGGCCCGCCCCATGAAGCCATCTCCTTGGTGAACTGAAAAAGGGTTCTGAAGTTCCAAACACCTCCGAGATGCTTCTGGCTGGAGGGGCCTTGGAAGCCTGGAGAGGAAACAAGACTGGAAAGAGAGCTACAGAGAATTGAAAGGAGTCAGGGTGTTGCTCTATTCGGCATCTGTCCTCAAATGGGATCCAGACCTTGAATTTGGCTGGTGGGTGAGGGTTTCCTACTGATGCAGGATCCATGGCTGCCTGTCCACTTGCCCTGCGACACGTGAGAACTCACGAACAAACACAAGGGAGGCTTCACAGAAACGGAGATTAAAGTGTCTCAGAGGACAAGCCTGGAGGGAAAGGGCAGGATGGGAGCAAGGAGGCAGGTGTGCAAGTCCAAAGACTTGAGGGAGGCTTGGGTCGCTGCCCTGAAATGCCAAACGTCTGTCCTTTCTCCTTTTACCACAGCGGTTCTCAACCTGTGGGTCACAACCCCTTTGGGGGCTAAACAACCCTTTCAGAGGGATTGCCAGACTCATAACAGTAGCAAAATGACAGTTATGAAATAGCAATGCGAATAATGTTACAGTTGGGGGTCACCACAGCATGAGTTGTGCATTAAAGGATCGTGGCGGTAGGAAGGGAGAGAACCACTGGTCTACCACATACAGTGATTCATAGAGCTTGATCTTAGAAAAGATACCAAGAAGCCTGGATCGGTGATCTCTTTTCTCCTTACCTACAAAGAAGGCTGTTTTATAAAGAATGAGGCTGTTTAAAAAAAGATGATGGCACAGAGTGAGCCTGTGTGACCAGGTCTCTCCCCCACCCCTCCGCCCCCTCTGTCCTATTGGCATCCAATAGACTGAGTCTGCACCTACCTAAAGAGACAGTGCCTAATCCATGGGGAAAGGAGACCTGGTGGATACTAACTAATCACAACGTCAGTAGCTCAAACCAACCAGCCGCTCCAAGGGAAAAAAATGAGGTTATTTCCTCCTGTAAAGATCCACAGCGTGGCGAACCCTACACAGGGGTCATTATGAGTCAAAATAGACAGGACAGCACTGGGTTTGTTTTGGGTTCAAGTCATAGGAAAACCAGCCTTCTCCTTTCAAATCAGCCAATCATCGTGGTGAGCCCAGGGAGAGGACATCACAGTGACCGAAGAGAAGATGTCCTGAGAGGCTCTGCCAAGAGCACAGCTGCCCACTCTACCGGCAATTCCCTCTCTTGGGGGCCTGACATGGCAGCCAGGTCTGAAATGCAGCAGCAGCACAGCTGTGGTTCTTCTGTAGCCCAAATGCCACCAAATCTCAGACCCGGTGGATCTGCCACCACTTGATGCTTGGGGACCAAGCCAACCTCCTACTTAGGAGGGTGGTTAAGTGGCAACTTATAAAACCACTTTGAAGACATGACAGCTGACCTACAGCCACAACATGCCGGGGACTGTGAAGACAGCAAAATGGTAACACTGATTAATCTGGTGCCAACCTAGCTGCCTGGCTGTCAGCTTCGAAGTCTGTGAGGGTAACTATGAAGGCAAATGGAATACTTACATCGCAACCCTGCCACCTCATAATCTTCCTCCTCCTCCTCCTCCTCCTCTTCCTCGGAGTCACTCTCCTCATCTTCACTGTCCTCAGTGGCAGACTCCTCAGTGTAATTCCTGTGAGAGGGAACAAGCACATAAGCTAATGGTTCCAAAATCAGCCCTGACAAAGGCTGGAGTTCTTTCTACAAGGTTCTGGGCAGCTTTTCTATCTTCACAGACTACAAGGTTGGGGCCTGAAATTCAGTCCATGACACAAGAAATAATATGAAAATCTAAGCTGCAATAGCCCAGCTCTCTTCACAAGACCCAGTTCACTCAAATAAGACAGCACTGGCAGCAGATATCATGACCTGTGCCCTGAAACAATGCGAAACACTAATCCTTTTGTCTCAGGAAAAAGTCAGATAATATAACACTTCAGATATTAAAAGCTGTCCCGAACTCTGATAAACAGAGCCCAGACAGGTGTTAACTCCACCTTGATGGCCCCCGTCCAGGAGCTGAAACAGCTTGCAGATGATTGTACCATCAAAGCCATGGTAATCCCAGCTCAGAACAGCTGGTCCAAAGCCCCGCCACAGCAGAGCAGTGTGCCTCATGTCAGTGTGGCTGGAACGGAGAGAGAAACTGCTGGGGCGGGGAAGGGGTCAGTATCAAACAGCTCAGCCCTTGGAAAGAAAGCCCAAGTCAGAGAGCCTATTTGTGCTGCCCTTTCACCGCCTCACAGATCAGTATACAGAATGGGGCGCACAGAAGGTGGCTCCTCTCTACAAGACCAGTTCTTACTAGGCATGGCGGGGAAGGCTGCAGGGACTAGCAAGGTAACAACCAGTATGAAAAAAAAGAAAGAAAATGCTCTGAAATTGACTGTGGTGGTGATCAAACAACTCTTGTACGATACATAAATTATATGCCAACAAAACTATTGAGGAAAGGGAGGGCACCTGTATTTTGCCTTTCTGGAGTTAGTGTGTGCTTTAAATATAGTCATTTCTTTTTTTTTTGTCACTTTTTCTTTCTTAAATTTTATTTTATTGGGGGCTCTTACATCTCTTATAATCCATACACATCCATTTTGTCAAACATTTCTGTACATGTGTAGCCATCATCTTTTTCAAGACGTTTTCTTTCTACTTGAGGCCCTGGAATCAGCTCATTTTTCCTTCAACCCCCACCTTGCCCTCCCCCCCCCATGCCCCCTTGAAAATCTATACATTCTTCCCCTTTTTTTCCTCATGTCTTACACTGACTGCTGTCTCATTTCACCCCTTTTCCATTGTCTGTCTTTCTGGGATTGGGGCCATAAATCGGTCATTGTGATCAGTTAGCCTTTACTCCACCCCACCCCCACCTTTACCCTCCTAGGATCGCTGCTCTCCTTATTGGTCATGAGGGTGTGTTTGTCCTGGATTCCCTGTGTTGTGAGTTCTTCTCTGTACCAGTACACATGTTCTGGTCTAGCCAGATTTGTAAAACAGAATTGGGGTCAGGGTAGTGGGGTGGGGGGAAGAGGAAGCATAAAAAACTAGGAGACAGTTGTGTATTTCATCAGCACTACACTGCAACCAGACTGGCTCTTCTCTTCCTCCCTGTGGCTGTTTTGACAGGGGGTGTCCAGTTGATTACTGATGGGCCATGGCTCTCCACTCGGCCCTCCCCTCATTCCCACTGACAGCTTTTTGTTTGTTTTGTTTTGTGTCTCTGATGCCTGATCCCATCAACACCTCATAAGCATACAGGCTGGCATGCCTCTTCCATGTGGGATTTGTTGCTTCTGTTTAGCTTCAAGCCTTTAAGATCCCATACGCTATATTTTTTGATAGCCAGGCACTATCAGCTTTCTTCTTCACATTTGCTTATGCACCCGTATCGTATTTGGTAATCGTGTCAGGGAGGGTGAACATCACAAAGTGACATGCTAGTAGAACAAATTGTTCTTGTGTTGAGGGAGTATTTGAGTGGAGGTCCAATGTCCATCTGCTACCATTAATACTTTATATGCAAATACATTTATATACAACAACAGAATAAAGCTATGGAGATATATTTATTTAGAGCCCTTTCTTTTCTCAAGCCACTCACCACCTCGCAGAGTAGACAGTCATGGACAAACTCATCCTAAAAGCAGGGTGCAGCCACACTGATAAGAAATCACCAGGTAGAAAGAAGGGAACAACTCATTCCGAGAATGTTTCGAAAAGGGAGTGACGTTTCAGCTGGGCTGTGGAGTCCTAAGAGACACAGTCCCCCACAGCTACAGGGGTTCGGGGGCACTGGAAACTACTGAGAGGTTTCAAGAACACTGGAACCCAGAGGAGGAACAATTCACGCTTAACACGCTACCAGAAAAGTCGTGAAATGTCAGTGGTGCATGGGGCAGCTATGCGTTTGGAAGTAAGGATTTGACTCCTCCATCAGTAATACCTGGGTAATACTGCTGGGGCTGGGGCTGGGGGTATTATCAAACATGCCACGATGCCTACGTGCTGCCCTTCCTTGCTCCACCTCACAGTCCCATGGAGAGTGGGGCATTTCCTTGGCAAATTTAACAGGGGGTGGATGCAAAAACCACAAGGAAAAAAATAGTGGCCAGTGTGGAAACAAAAGGCAAAATGTCTAGAGAGACAAAATATGAGCAGGAGCAAACCCAGCCAAGTCAACAATTAGCCCAATTAAATTAACCAGTGCTCTGAGCTCCTACAGTGACCCTTCCAATGATCAGACTCTCTAGCCAAAAGATGGTCTTAGTGCCCCTTACACTTGCCCTGTCGGAATAACTGATGCTCACTGATAATAGTGACTTTGTTAAGAGGAAAAGGTCTCACCTGCCCCGGGAGTTGCGCCTGGCGGTCGCAGGCTGGCAGGCTGGGCACTGCCACTCGCCATCTGGAACTTCATAGAGGGCCGGCCGAAGACAGAACAGGTGGAAGGCTTTATTGCACTCGTCGCACAGGATCAGTTTGTCATCCTCACCTGCAGAGGTAAACACACGCGGGCCCGTCAGAAGTGTGACTCGGGCAGTGAGTTGTAGGAGCGAGCAGCTCCCCTTCAATCAGGCTCAAGAAAGAGCAAACAGTGCAAAGCCCAGCACACACCCGCCCTGGCAAAACCCCAAGAACCCTTCTGAAAGGACAGGTAGCACAAACTACGCTTGAACAGCACTTGGGGAACAGCTGTCCTGACTCAAAACCCCCTAGATCTTCTCTGCCAAGGCAGTTCCAGACCATTAGGAGCATTCACTGGGAGGTTACGAAATCCAAGGGACAGCAGGACATGCTGCCTATGTTCCTCACCTGCCAAGAGCTGCACCCCCTAAGTGGAGTACAGTACTGCTGCCCTTCCTCCTCCCCACTCCAATGTTTCTCCACCAGTCCTTATGTGCCTCCAGCTGTCAAGGGACCTTTCACCAACGACAGGGTCACTCCTCTGTCCTCCAAGAGGGGCTTTTATAGTCGCTGAATGCTTCTTCATTGCATTTCCATTCTTGGTAATGTAAAAACTGCCCGATTCTCAGTGAATAGCGACCACTGAGCAGTCAGTCTCAGAGGAGTTGGCAGCAATAGCACCCTCCTCCCCCGTAGACCCAGGACAACCTGGCTCTATGCTATTGGGAAGACAGGACCTCCGCCCAAGCCTTCCCCACCGAACAGGAGGACACACCCCTGTCGACTGGCCCTTTCCTACTTCACAGATGCCCACAGCTCAAGCTCTGAGATCAGATGCACTAAGTCTGTTCCTGTCGAAAGGAAAGCTGTGGCCTGGCGGAAAGACTGCCCAGGCTGCCCCGTACAGACTTCTAGGAGCATGAAGAGCCTGCTCCTCCATATGTGCATGAAAGCAACTCCAACGCCCCTTACCTTTCTTTCGGCAAACTTTGCACCGAGCATTTTCTGCTGACATATCCCACTTGATACAGGCATCAAGCATGCCAAGTAGAACATGCATTCTAGAAAAAGTCTGAGCTTCTCGGATTGCTGCCTTCCATTTTTCTAGTGCAGATGCAACCTAGACAGAGAATAGATTGGGCAAGTATTACACAACAATGACCTTGAAGACATGAAATGGGGATTCTTCTAAGACTAGATGTGGGTGATGGAAATCCCTCAGCACAGCTCCCTCCCAGAGCTCCTCTAATCCAACCTCTATTGTTACAGAAGATAGCAAGGCTCTGAAGAGAGGGGCACATGCCAAGGGACTTGGACAGAGCTGGGAGTGGGAGGTGTCTCTTCTAATAAAATTCACTTAAAGATTCGGGCTGTTTAGAGCAAGAGTAATGCAACAATGCCACGTGGCTGAGAAAGCTCTGCTTCCTGCACGTCACTGCCACCCCAGAGCACAGACCCTGGAGTCTGAGCAGTATCTAAGGGCCGCTTTATGACTCAGTCAGGGATGAGCCTTAGACACAGAGCACTGCTCGACTATGTTATAGCATGCAATTCTTTTTTCCTAATGGGAAGTTAATAAATATAACGTTCAATCACATCAAACGGTATCGTAAAATTACTACCACAATCAGATTGCAAACATTTTTTTTCCTTTCTGGCCTCCTTGACATTGGCTCCCTTTTACCCGTGAGCACCCCACCTCCTACCAAATTCTAACAAAAATGGAAACTTAAAAGTTCTGCTGGAAGCATTGTTTTCTTCCATCAGAAAATTTCAAGGGTAAATGCCACCATTTCCACTAAAAAAAGACATTCTAAGGCGCTTTGTTCCACAGAAATGATATTGGAGGTTAACTGATTTGTATGACTGTCAGTCAGGTAAGTTTGGTGTTTTCAAAGCATTTCTGGTCTACCGATGAGGCCTGCAGCGACCAAGCAGAGGTCTTCACAAAAGACAGACCGGCTGACCGTGCACTCTCCTGTGGGCGGCTGTTCAGCAGCTGAGTGCTTAACCTCCAGCTGTCAGGACACCGTCTTCCTGAGAGAACACCGCTATCCTGGAAGCACGGACTTCCAACCAGAGTGAGCAAGGGGCAGGGCGAGCTCTGGTAGTCCAGAGGCTGAGTTCCAAGCCTAACCCTAGTGAGAGGGGATAAACCACTCTGGCAGGCAGCGCCATCTATAGATGTCCTATTTTAAGAGTAACCAAATCTTTCCAGTGTAAAATAAACTGAAGAATTTTAGATTCACAGTGCTTAGAGAGTGTTTATTGAGAATATTTCAAAAACAGTGGCTACAAACGGGCTTTGTTGTCCTCTAGTGGACAATCAGAAGTACTGCATACAAGTATTCAAGAAAATCACCCGACCTACACGCAGAATTTTTTTTTTTAAAGCATTTTATTAGGGGCTCAAACAACTCTTAACACAATCCATACATATACATACATCAATTGTATAAAGCACATCTGTACCACACAGAACTTTTTACTCGTTATTAATTGCACAAGTTAAACACTAAGTATTCCATACGGCCTGATTGATTTTTTTAAAAGAAAAAATTCTATAAATAAGCTAAGTATTTAATCCCACGGAGATATAACTTATATGTTATAAAGTTCCTCTTGGGAAAAGAAAAAACAAATCATAGCAACCACAGAGTTTCCAAGACTAAATCTTTATGGGGCTGAAGGCCCCTTCAGCCATTCCCTATTCTTTGGCAATTAGGATCAGTGCTTCGATAAACATTCGACAGCATCATCTGACACAGAAAGACAGCTCAGAGCCATTGAAAGTTTGCCCTAACCTAGGACTCCAGGCCCCCAATTCAACACTCTTCAATCCCAACACTCTGGATAACCCCCGAGCCTCCCACTAGACCAGTGGTTCTTAACCTGTGGGTTTCGACCCCTGTGGGGAGGCCAAACAACCCTTTCACAGGGGTCACACAATTCATAACAGTAGCAAAATGACAGCTATGAAATAGCAACAAAAATAATTTTATGGTTGGGAGTCACCACAACATGAGGAACTGTAGTAAAGGGTTGCGGCATTAGGAAGATTGAGAACCACTGCTCTAGACCCAGAGTCACCCACTTAGATCAGACCAGTTGAGACTTGACCCAGCCTCTACTTTTAAGGGCCAAAACTCCAGATTTGGACAAAAATATACCTGGTCTCCCCATTGCACAAAACTCCAAGCCACCCAGGGTATATGAGAGAAAACACACACACACACACACACACACACACACACACACGACTCTCTCATAGTTAGATCAGTACTGATGAAACCACACCCACAACTGCAGAATGAGTTTGGGGCCCTCAGCAAGGGGGCAATGCAGCGACACTGCCCTACACTGCTGCTGGGAAGCTCCCCAGTGGAACCCTAGAATCCTCGAGCACAGTGGTTCTCTACCTGTGGGTCTCGACTCCTTTAGGAGTTGAACGACCTTTTCACAAATGGTCTTAAGAACCGAGACACCGTCTCCTGGTGGGTCCACCCCCCCACCCCATGCAGATACGCCCACCTATGAGTACCTGGCATGAAGAATGTTACCCATGCAGCCATCTAGCTCAGAAGGAACAAAGCCCACATGGAAGAAGCACACCAACCTGTGTGGTCACGGGGTGCTGAAGAGATCAGTATCAGGCATCAAAGAACAAAAATATCATATCATTGTGTGCTCACCTCCATGATATGATCACTGAAGACAAATGGGTGCATAAGCAAATGTGGCAAAGAAAGCTGATGGTGCCCGGCTATCAAAAGATATAGCATCTGAGGTCTGAAAGGCTGGAAGGTAAACAAGCGGCCATCTAGCTCAGAAGCAACAAAGCCCACATGAAAGAAGCACACCAGCCTGTGCGATCATAAGTTGTTGAAGAGATCAGGTATCAGGCATCAGAACAAAAAATCTTACCATAGGAATAAGGGAGGTAGTGCAGAGTGAAGACCCAAAGCCCATTTGTAGGCCACTGGAGATCTCCTTACAGAGGGGCCTTGGAGATGAGACAGACAGGGTGCGATATAGCAACGATGAAAAATACAACTTTCCACTAGTTCTTAAATGCTTCCTCCCCGCCCCCACTATCATGATCCCAATTCTACCCTTGCAAGTCTGGCTAGACCAGAGGATGTACACTGGTACAGATGGGAACTGGAAATACAGGGAATCCAGGACAGATGATACCTTCAAGACCAGTGGTGTGAGTGCCGATACTCGGAACGTAGAGGGAGGGTGGGTTGGAAAGGGGGAACCGATTACAAGGATCTACATGTGACCTCCTCCCTGGGGGGACGGACAACAGAAAAGTGGGTGAAGAGAGACGTCTGACAGGGCAAGATATGACAAAATGATAATTTACAAATTAGCAAGGGTTCATGATGGAGGGAGGGGGAAAATGAGGACCTGGTACCAGGGGCTTAGGTGGAGAGCAAATGTTTTAAGAATGATGAGGGCAATGAATGTACAAATGTGCTTTACACAACTGATGTATGTATGGGTTGTTGATAAGAGTTGTATGAGCCCCTGATAAAACGATTAAAAAATAATAAGAATGTTACACCATGCCTCAAGACAAAATTTCATTGATTTGTCACTAGAAATAAATATTTCATAATATAGAATGACATCTTGTTTCTGTGATGAAACACAATGCTTGAATGATGTTCAATTTGTAACAATGACAATATATCCTGCATAGCAGATATTTACATGACGATTCATAACAGTAGCAAAATTATAGTTATAAAGTAGCAACGAAAATAACTTTATGGTTGGAGGTCACCACAGCATGAGAAACTGTATAAAAGGGTTGGTACAGCATTAGGGAAGTTGAGAACCACTGTTCTAGCACAACATGTAGATAAATAAAGTCAGCCCCTTGTTCTCAAGTCTATACATCAGGACAGGAGAGCCAGTGTTCTCTGCACTCCTTAGCTTAAGGGAAAGGCGATACTGTTATCTTGGCCAGGCTGTCCCATGGCTTTCAGATTACATTCCTGCCCAAAAGAAAGTTTAAAATGGAAAAACAGATCATCGGGTTGTCAGGACAAATGCAACCAAAGTAAACCAGAATCAAACAAAACCCAGCACCTTCCCCATTCAGTGCAAAGGAAGTAAGCTTTCACTATGTAGAGTCATCAACTACTACAAAAGAGGGATTTACGAGATAATCTACTTTTACAAATAAGGAAACTGGAGTCCAGATTAGAATTGGCGTAAAATCATACAATCACCGGTTGAAAGACCCTGGACTCTTGCCAAGTGGAAACCTTCAAAACAAAGCAAAGTGGAAATTTTCAGACTATGGCAGGGCTGACCTTTGATGGGAGCTTGTAAGGCATAAGGCCATTTTAATGTAGGACATTGTGGAACAACTTAGTAGGCAATCTAATTGCTTTTCCAAGAAACTTTTTCCATATGTCCCATGAATGCCTGGGCCCCAAGGTTAAGCCTGCAAAGCATTCGCATTTTCCTTCCCAAACGGTGCAAGAATCAAGCCCCACCTGGAAGGCCATAAAGGTTTCATCACTGTGAAGCTTAGGATTCAGAAAGAACTTCATGAGGATTCTACAGCTCCTGGTTCTCCCTGAGAAGGAAACGAAGCAGCCAAGGACAGCTGTGAGTGTGAGAAAGGATGTCAAGCAGGAGGCTCCTCTGTACTGAACTGAGATGAAAGCAAAACCTAAGGAGCCCCAGCAAGGTGGGAAATCACATCTCCTGAGAACAGACAGCAAGAGGGCAGTGAACCAACTAAAGCCCTGGAAGACTATCCAGGTGCTGCACAATCACAGAATGTAACAACCCTGATATCCAACCTAAACAGGTAACACATGAGAAGACAACCTCAGGCCAGGAGCCCTGTGGACAGAGATGCAAAAATCTGAAACTAAATACCAGCAAACAACCTATAGCATAATCGGCATACACATGTCCATGTGGCATTTTCCCATGAATTCAGGGGAGTGAGCATTAGAAAAACTAATTGAACTGTGGAATGATATATATATATATACACACACTCTCAATTAAAAACAAACAAAAACCCTATAAAATGTGGGGGGAGGGGGAGAAAAACCAATCAACACGATATACTTCATCAATACAACAAAAGAAAAGCATCTCTATAAGAAACAAAATAAAGCATTTGATAAAGTTCAACATTCCTTCCTAATGAAAATTCCCAAGACAGGGGCAGAAGTTCTTCCATAGAATTCAGGGTATTCATAGGGAAAGGCAACAGTCACAATATTTCCCCTTGAAACAAGACAAGTGGGAGGTATTGGGGAGGAAGGCGCACCTCACTCTTACAGCTTCTACTTAGTATTACAATAGAAATCCTAGCCGTAGTAATGTCAAAAAATAAAAGGTATCTAGATTGGAAAAAAAGTAAATAATCTCTATTCATGGATGACATGATCCTATATATGGGAGATACAGCAATATGAAATAAAAGTTACTAGAGCTTTTGCCAAGTATAAAGTCAACAGAAGTTCACTGGGTTTATACCAGCTATAAGAAATCTGAAAGGGGAATCAGTAAGGAAGTGATTCCATTTACAGTAGCATCTAAGAGAATAAAACACGTAGAATAAATTTAATCAGGGATGTGAAAGAGTATAAAGTGGAAATTGTTAAATGTTGCTGTGATTTTAGTAAATAGAAAGATACCCCACGTGACAAGACTGTTGCGATGTCAATCCTACCTAGAACAATCTATACTGTCAACACTACCTCAACCAAAATTCCAACAGCCTTCTTGGACAGTTAGGAACCAGAGGAAGTAGATATAGGATGTGTGGCTAAACTGTCTCTGTGACGTCTGGATCATTATAAACATTCAGATCAAAGATTTGACAGAAGAATCCTGATCAAAGAGGGGGATATGCAGCACAGCATCTCAAATGCTACAGACGCCAGTCTTTGAGCCAAGGGGGCTGGAGGAGTCCCTGAAACTATTGCCCTGAGGTAGCGCTTAAACCAAAAGTCTTCCCCAAAGTCTTCCTAAAAGTGAGCAATATCCATTGTTTCCAGTGGAGGGCAACTCACAGCACTGCCCTCTAGGGTGTCCGAGAATGTTCATTTTCGCAGGAGCCGACAGCCACGGAGTAGCTGCTGGTGTCCACTGCAGACCATGAAGTCGGCAGTCCAGTGCTTCTCCTGCAGTGCCAGGAGGGCTGCAAACTGCCATTTAGCTTTAACCAAAGTGTCTGCTCTGAGCATTGTGCTCCTTTAAGAACGATCTACAGGGAATCCAACTCAACACAGCAACTGTGAAGATTACACAGGACCCTCAGTGGGCAGTGAGGTGGTGGTGATGGAGAGGGCGAGGGTGGCGGCACAGCTAAAGAAAAAGGCACAAAAATGTGCATGTAAATGTAAAAATGGCTGAAATTGGTGCATGTTGTCCTGGGTATATTTCTCAGTAACAAAATACAATTTAAAGAAGGAAAGAAGAAAAATCTCAACAATGTTTTCTGGAAAGGGGGGGGGTAATCAATCTTCAACTTGATACACAAAATGGGAAGAGTTGACTAAATTAGAAAAATCAATGTTGAAAAACCAGGACAGAGGAGGAGGGGTGACACGTGTAGATTTTTAAACCTATCATCCAGCTCTTAATATAACAACCGACACACAAACCAATGGAATGAGAACTGTAAATCCAGAATAAACCAGTCCAGCTATGGCCACCTGACTTGACACAGGTGCTAAGTGATGCAGTGGGGGAATTAAAGAGTCTCTTTAATGATTGTGCTTGGGAAATTAGAAACATATGCATGCCATACATCACACACACAAAGTGAAAATGTTCTTAAACAAATGTGAAAACTATAATAATACAATATGCATACAAAAGATGTTGACAGTGCTATTGGGCCTCCCTTTAAACAATGAATTAACACTGGAGACACAGTGTAGGAATCCCGCCCGATCTGATCCCACCACACCGCGGCAAAACACTAAGGGCATGGAACAGAATACCAAGGGGAACAGAGCAGCGAAGTCCCCAGGGAATACCAAAAATACTTTGGGGCCAGGGCTTGGCGACCCAACAGACTCAACTGGAAAACACTCCTAAAGGCCAACAAACAGTCCTTGAACTAACTACAAGCTTATATTTCTTGTTGTTGTGTTGTTTTATTTTTTTGTCATTGGCTTGTTGTTTTATTTTATTTTGTTGCTTGGTTTTGCTCTGTCTTGTTTTTGTGCATGTTATTATCTCCTCAGGTCTGTCTAAATAAAACAGGCTGGATGAACAATCTGAAGGAGAAAACAACAGGACCGACAGTTCCGGGGAGACATGGGAGAGGGGGAGGTGGGGGGAAAAGGTAGTGGTGTTAACAAACCCAGGGACAAGGGAACAAGTGATCCAAATCGGTGGCGAGGAGGGTGTAGGAGGCCTGGTAGGGTGTGACCAAGGGTCATGTAACTGAGAGGAATTACTGAAATCCTAATGAAGGCTGAACATGATTGTGGGACAAAAGTATAAGGAAATAGAGGAAAGAACTAGGAGGCAAAGGGCATTTATAGAGGTCTAAATAAAGGCATGTACATATGTAAATATATTTATATGAGGCTGTGAAAATAGATCTATGTGCATATATTATAGTTTTAGTATTAAGGTAGCAGATAGACATTGTGGTTCCACTTAAGTACTCCCTCAATGTAAGAACACTTTCTTCTATTAAACTAGCATTCCATGATGCTCACCTTCCCAACACAATCGCTGAAGAAACAAAGGGGATGCATAAGCAAATATGGTGAAAGCTGATGGTGTCCGGAGTCTAGGGTCTTAAAGATACAGCATCTGGGGTCTTAAAGGCTTGAAGATAAACAAGCGGCCATTTGATGGTGCCCAGTGTCTGGGGTCTTAAAGATACAGCGTCTGGGGTCTTAAGCAGGCGGTCATTTGATGGTGCCCGGTGTCTGGGGTCTTAAAAGCTTGAAGGTAAACAAGCGGCCATCTAGCTGAGAAGCCCACATGGAAGAAGCACACCAGCCTGTGTGATCACGAGGTGCCTAAAGGATCAGTTCTCAGGCATCAAAGAACAAAAAAATCATCGTGTGCTCCTCTCTGACATAATCGCTGGAGACAAATGGGTGCATAAGCAAATGTGGTGAAGAAAGCTGATGATACCGGGAGGGGGGAGGGTGGGTGGGGTGGAAAGGAGGAACCAATTACAAGGATCTACATATAACCTCCTCCCTGGGGGACGGACAACAGAAAAGTGGGTGAAGGGAGACGTTGAACAGTGCAAGACATGACAAAATAATAATTTATACATTATCTAGGGTTCACGAGGGAAGGAGGAGCGGGGAGGGAGGGGAAAATGAGGAGCTGATGCCAGGGGCTTAAGTGGAGAGCAAATGTTTTGAGAATGAAGAAGACAGTGAATGTACAAATGTGCTTCACACAACTGATGTATGTATGGATTGTGATGGATAAGAGTTGTATGAGCCCCTAATAAAATGATAAAAAAAACACAATGAATTATATACTAGAACAAAAACACAAATAGCAAAAGAGTAAATAAGTGAGACTTTATAAAAATATTTTTGTTGATCAAATGACTACCAAAAGACACGTTACCAGCTGGGAAAATATTTTCAGAAAGTTATCCAGTAAGAATTTAATAACCAAATGCAATATCCCGGCGTGGAGTAAGGAACCAGTGCAGAGGTCTGGGAGGCTGGCCCCAGCACCAAAAATTAAGTGGATTCCTGCCCCTCCCCCGAGAAGAATTTGTTTCAAAGGACGACACTGACTCTGCAGCTCCGGGAGATGGACATATCTGATCAGAGCACACGGGAGCAGATGAAGGGGCAGGAGGAGAGAGTGGAGCACAGCCTGGCCCACCAGGCCATGAGGATGATGTTCCTGAGTAGAGCAGCCAGTCCACAGAGAGAACAACATGGCTGGCCCCACTATGAGACATGATGCCTCTCAGTGACCAGTGGTGCTACAGGGGACAGCACCGGAGACAGTGTGGGAATTGCACCTGACCTGATCCCACCACACCGAGGCGAAGCACTGGGGGAGTGCAGCGGAACCCCCAGGGAATGCTGAAAGTGGACTTTGGGGCCAGGGCGTGGTGCCCCAACAGACAGGGCTGGAAAACGCTCCTAAGGGCCAACAAATGATCCTTGAACTATTAAAAAAAAAGAATTTAATAACCAAAAAATATATAAAATTTTAATAATTTAACAAAAAGACAAATGACTCTATCCTAATAAAAGACATTTCCCCAAAGAGCACATGCCAGGATGGCATCAGAGGTAAACCAAAATCACAATGAGAGTCCATTTCACTTGGCAGAACTGCCTCTGTGAGTTTCTAAGACAGTAACTCTTCTTTTTCCCTTCCAAGAGCACCTGGTGGTTTCTAAACACGGGCCTTGCAGTTAGCAGCCTACAGTAGACCACCAGGGCTCCTTAGGACCATGCAAATAAGGACATGCCTGAGTCTGGAACCCTAAAGGAGGTAGTCCGCTATCCCAGTAGGTTTAGGGAGCCACTGCACCAAATCCAGAGATGGGCGTGGAGGCTATCTTTTGGGTCCAGAGTGCTGAACCTCCTAGACACATAGGACAGAGAGCTTCCAACACTGGTCAACGAAAAGGCTTACACAGAAGAAAGTGGCAGCATCAGAGTAATGGTGGCAGCAGGAGATTGCACAGGACACCGTGGGCTCCCAGCCCATAGAAGAAAGTAGCTGCTGTGGGCCTGGAGGAAGAGCTGAGAACTTTCCGACACCAAGCTTTCTGATGGCGTAGGGTGCCTCTGTCCCAGAGCTAAAGAAAGTGCTTTATTAAGACTTGCCCAGGCGGGCCACGCCCAGCCCCAAGTAGGGGCAGAGGTCAAGGTCACAGGATCAAGGCTGAGCAAGCAAAGGAACAAGACTTCAATAGAGATTGATGTACAAAAAGAAAAGAAAAAAGGAGGGGGGGAGAAGAACCTTGTTAAAAGATCTGTTGTTTTGAGTCTCTGCTTTCAAGTTTTTTGTGTACCTAGCATAGAATAATCGGTCATGTAGTTCTATTTTTCAATTTTTTAAAAAAACTGTCACATTATTCTTTCATTTTTAAAGTGCATGCTCACTATTAAGTAATAAGTGTGTAAAATGTAAAGCAACCCCCAACCCAGTAACGACAACAAAATAGAATGCTTCCACCTCTTAAGAAAGAGGAATCTCTCTGTTAAGAGGAGGCCCAAAACCACCTACCTTCTGATCACCTTTAAAACCCCTAGAGGCTGTGCGCTGGTTGTGCTGAGTCCGGACCCCAAGCTTACATAATAGTAGCTAGGCTGCACAGAGTTCAAGTTTTGATGCCAAACCGTATTATTCCACATAATCATCAAACCACCTTTCCATAACAAAGTACCTTGGCTTCCTCTGCCATTTTTTTCTCTTCATCCACCTCCTCAGTCTTTACTGAATCTTCATTTTGGAGTTTTCTTTTCTTTTGCTTGGGAGCCATGAAACCTTGGAGAAACTTCTTTATGACACTGGCCTGAAGAGCAATCACACACTCACCAAAATCCTTCAATTTTTCTAGTGAAATCACCTAAAAGAGATGATTTAAAAGCAGATTAAGACATAGGGGGGGAAAAGGCTAAGAGAAAGGACACCATCCTGACAAAATGCAAATCAGCGGAGATGGGAATATCAAAAGGGCCCCTTGGTATTGACAGTATTGGTTTCCGGAGGCCCTGGGAGAGCATTTCAAAGCAGGCGGCTACTTTCAGTTCCCAGTGAGGGGTTCACTTCCTATACTGAGGGAAGCTTCGGAACACCTTCACTGAAGTGTCCACAAGGAATCCCTGACAGGGTGAGGCAAAGAGGAGCCTAAGAAGAGTCAAATACCCTGAGTGTTCGCTAACTCTAAGCCAGGTAAAATGGTTCGCAAGCTTTATCTCTCACATTTAAGCCTCACGTTTATTTCATGGATGAGGAACCATCAAAATCAGGCTCTGAAGCACTGCACACTACCCTGCCAGTTCCACAAACAAAAACAGAAAAATAATGCTAACACACTATTGGTCAAGGTCTGCACATAGTAGGTATTTGATAAGTATTTGCAAAATTAAAAGAAAGTAATTCCAAGTGGAATTTCCATGAGGAAGAATTTTCAAAATGTTGATTCCATACAGAAACTACTCTGCATTGGTGGTTACCAGGCATGGGGCATACGGCTGACTGTCTAAATAGCAGACACCTGTCATTTTGAGAAGGTAACACTGAATGTAATTACAGGGCACACAGTCTGACAAAGGTAAACAAGGTCACTAAGAAGTATACAAGCAAATGGGTCGGTTGGTAATTGCTATAATATATTTTGAAACAACAGCAAAACAATCAAAAATATATGTGTGGGCATATGTGAAGGGGCTACAGAAAGCTCATATAAAAGTTCAAGTAAATTTTAATTCCATTTTAACAAACTTTTTGAAGCCCCCTCATTTACTATGTGAGTATATACAGGCACACGCATATGCATATTTTGTGTCTATGTGACTAAACGTACATATATTCACATATAAAGTACATTGGGGACAGAGGTCTGGATTCTTCTTAGGCATACCCAAACACCTCCTGGGATCGGACTAGTTTTGAACAATTAGGATCATAGTCTGCGAGACATCTTGGTTAAACTGGTCTGAGTTCATAGTTACCCTAATGTGAGTAGTAGCTGGGCTCTTAAGCTTGTGAGCAGCCACCTCAGATATGATGACAGGTCTCTGAAGAAACTAGTCTTCAAAGTAAACAACTGACACCATAGGTTTCCAAACTCATTTGGCTAACTGGGCTCTTTTCAGAAAAAAAATATTAGGTACCTTCCTAACAATTAAAAATGTTGGTAATATATCCCAGAATCCAGGATAAGAGTGTATTCCCCTGGGATCATTCTGGCACACCTCCCCCAGGGAACAGTCTTGCTCACTTTGGGAAATAGTTGTCAGTACAAACCTCAGCCTCATCAACCCTGGGACCAGAAGAACTAGATTGTGCCCCATAGCCACTATTGGGCATTCTAATCTGGGCCACAAGAGATAGTGAGGACAGGAGAATGGGGAAAAAAATACGGAGCAGAAACTCTAAAACAAAACAAAAAAATACCCGAAAACAACAATCACAAAAAACTAAACCTGGAGGACTGGTTGAAACTGGAGGAGCTCCCTGAGGTAACCTTGAACTGAAGCTAACTCTAGTTCACCTTACAGCAGGTGAACAAATGGGCACGCACACACACACAACGACGACAGTATCACCTGTCAGTGCTGTGCTCCTCTAATAAATCACCTACATGAGATCAAACGGCCAACAACTACCACTTTAAAGCAAAGAAGGGGATGTACAGGGGCAGGGAAGTGAGAAGGTCCACACATTGTGAAGCCGAGTGGAGGGAGTGCAGCATGAAAGCCTTGACTGCCCAGTAAACCTTCAATGACGGCACACCGAATGCTGCCCAGACAAAGCTCGCAGACACTCCAAACCACACGTCTCTGCCTTCTTACCCGAGCTTCAAACTCTGACGTCTCTTCCACATAGCCAAGACCCCCTTTCTGTAACCTTGTTGCAACCTCAATGAGATCACTTCGAAGGAAGCTTAAGAGCTCCTGGTTGCCATCACAGGATTTTAGACCCAAATTTGGCTTCCGGGCAAGATGGATAGAGTGAATAATATCCTGGTACCTGTTAAAAGTCCAGAAAATGAGGGGGATGAATTAACTTAGTGGCAATGTTTTTTATCCCCAGATCTGCCCAGTTGAGGAAGAGGATGCACCAAAGACTCCCACTGCAATTTTATTTTTGTCAAGTTGGCATTACATTTTTAATCATTCTGTTTTTGGCTTTATGTATTTGCCAGCAGTGTCATTTTGGACATATTCATAAATTACAACTTGTATTAATATGAAACATCCACTTTGGACCTTAAATTTTACCACACCAATAAAGCATCAAGATGCTACCATTTTTGCTTTCTTTCTGTTTTCAACTGGCCTAGTATCCTACTTCTGCCCACTTTATATCTTTCATCACTAAGTATTGTCTTGTAAAAAAATATAGATTCTATTATAGAAAACGTGGATGGCTCTTTAGTAAAAACCATGTTGAATAAAGTTATATTCCAAGACTATATATATATATATATACTTTAATAAAGAAT
Source organism: Tenrec ecaudatus (assembly GCF_050624435.1). Taxonomy (NCBI): domain Eukaryota; kingdom Metazoa; phylum Chordata; class Mammalia; order Afrosoricida; family Tenrecidae; genus Tenrec; species Tenrec ecaudatus. Next base: position 127,625,396 of record NC_134541.1, on the reverse strand, counting down.
ATAGCAAAGCAAAACAAGGATATGTTTATTGTTTTGTTTTTAATCCTGATCATCTAAATAGATAAACTGTTGGTATTTAATGTGCCTGACTTTACTTCTACCAAAAGTCCATTCAAACCAATTCAAAGAGAAGGCAAATTGTAAAGCTACACTCGAACATCCTTGTCTTTCTTCCATTGTCTAGACATGGCTTGTATAACTTCCATTGTCTAGACATGTCTTGTATAAGAGACAGCAGAATACATGCATCATCAATTTATGCCTCAGCCAGTGGGCTCACAATCAGCAAGGTGCCCACGACCAAGCACAACAGCCAGTCAGTACTGCTGGGTGCAACTTTATTTCTCTGCCACTCAAACCTTAGCTGAACCATAAAGGATGTAGTCAAAAATTACAGGTGGCCACTGGCTTTAATAGAAAGAAACCCTGGTAAGGTATGAAAATGCTGTATTATGCCTAAAGAGTTAAGTAAGAGAAAAGGGATGCAGTGATAAAAACATAAAATAGTACTACCAAATTTCACTGGAATTGATGTGGATTCTATAGATATATAAATTTGGAGGGAGGGGGTTATTTATTTTTTTTTAAGATTTTTGTGTGAAACTATTACCACCTATCTAATTCCAGAACATGTCCATCACCCTCAGTTTGAAATATCATCTTTGCTAGCAGCCACTCCCCAACTTTATTCTAAACATTTCAGGTAAGGGAAATCAGACAATCTATGGCCCATAACGACTACCTTCTTTCACTCAGCATAACCATGTTGTAATATACATGGTTTGACAAATATACTTTCACAATAAGCATGATGTGTCAACAAATTATTGAGTAATCCATAAAGGTGTTACAGAGATTTTTTTTTACTATACATGTATTACAGGTATTTTTACCACACATACGTTTACATTTCTTTCTAGGTAAAATACATAGACAGGGCCACTCTGAGTCAAGAGTGGACTCAGTGGCAGTGGGTTCGTGCTAAAGACAATAGGATGGAGATCCATACCTCTTCTCTAATCTCTCTTTAAGCTGGCTTTCTCTTATTCCCTGATGGTGGAGGCAGTTTAGCAACTCATCTAGTTCCTTTTGACTATCACATAAAAACCTGTAAATACAAGAGAGACCCGGTAATTCTAAGAAATCAAAATGCAGCACAGAGAAAAGGCTCTAAGGCAGTAGGAGTTGAGAGAATCTCATATTATGCTATGAGCAGGGTTGAGATTTATATTTATTCTAGGACATTGGAGCTAATTTTCTCTATTAAAATATAAATTGAGATCAATTTGATAATTTCCCGTTAATTGGCACAATTGTCCATAAACCTTTCAAGAGTAGACTAAAAGTAATTACAGTTAAAGCAGAGACTCACTAAGTATTTGGGATCCTGAAAACCTAGCTCTCTGCCAAAAAATGAGAACTGCACACAGAGCAAGACCAAGTAAACCTAATTTTTTGTTCAATAAAAATCTGAAGCACATCCATTCCAAAACAGATTGAGGAACATCAGCACTGTTAAGGAAGATCAGTCAGATAATACAGAGGGAAAAAACAAAAATCTAAACCTTACAAAATCAAGTATTTCTATCAAGAAAACCCTTCTTTTAAAGCAAGGAGTTTAGATCTCCAAGAAACCAAAACCACACAAAGTGACCTTAGCACTTAGATCCGCAATGGTCCTGTCATGGACTGTAAGGCAGCAGAGGGAGGGAGCTCACGGTACCATAAGTTCTGTCCTTGCTTCGGGACTGTGCTCTCCACAGCAACTTCTGCCACGGCTCCGGGATTCAGGCTGCTGTTTTTGCCCAGGTTTGCTTTCTTACCTTAAGAAACATGTGTACACTTTACATGGAATATAGTAAATATCCAATTCCTACTTTCAAACCCAACAGCCAATGATACAGACACTGTTTATTAAATACATCTGTGCAAACACCTGCTAACTTCTCTTAACTATCTTACAGCATGTACCTACGATGTTTGCCCTTTATCGATGAACAGCTCGAAGTTCAGGAGTATCACAACTTAGAATAAGGGAAGACCAAATAACCAAATAACTTTGTTCCAAAGCAAAACCAGAATTTACTCCTTGTACATAATGTTAAAAGCAAAGGAGCCTATGGTGAAGCAGAGACAACGGAAATACATTAACTATTACCAATTTACCCCTGGAGGCTTCAAACTTCAGATACAATTTTTGTGTGAATCAGCTGCTGTATGTTAATATATGGCATTAATATAGATCTATTATAATTTGACTTTTCAAAGCCCAATTTAGGCATCATGGTACATGAAGTCTTACTTGACACTACCATTTGTATTCTCTGCTGCCCCACTCTCTCCCCTTAGAGTGCTCCACTTTCCTTGTAATACCAGAGGGCAGGTAATTTGAAAGAGACCCTGCCCTGCCAGAAGTATACAAGGTGAATGGTCCACAAGTGAAGAGATGGGACGGTCCAATCTGCTCTCAGGTGATTATGCCAATACTCATCTGATTTCTAAGGACAGCCACTGAACATTTGAGACACAATATAAAAATCACTGTCCCTCCTCCACAACTCTACCCCAGCCCTTAAGGTACCTTATCACACAGTTTCAGAGAACAAAGTTTTAAAACCACTCCTACAAATCCTAATATCCAAATAGCTTAATATTCAAGCTCTTTTTATCATCTCAGACTATGTATGAGCACAGTTGTTAAACAAATGCTTGTTTCTAATCAGTGCACACTCTCCCTAAGAAGGCTTTAAAATGGAAAGGAGATCCGTAACCCTGGCCTGACCTGAGCAGGGCGAGTGCACCCTTAGACACTCACTGCGGGGACAGTACTCCTCGTTGGAAGCCTCCAGGTGGTCTCTGCGGCGGTGGTTGACTCGGTAGTCAATGCTGTCGTGTACCCAGCCTTTTTCAATGAACAATCCTGGAACTTCATCTGAGAAGAGCCAGTACCTACAAATCACAACCAAACGGACCAGTGAGATGCGCCTACATTCAGAGGGGGAGATGAGCATGGACAGCCCCGGTGGACAGAGCGCCTCTGTTGTTCCACCTCTGGGCTAAGACAAATTACCATCTAGAGGAGAGCAAAAGATACCCAAACACTTCTAATCCGAGACTCACTGAACACCTATCATTGGTCTAACTTGCCTATTGTGGTTCCGATCTGTCCCAATGGGAGTCCGGCGCATGACTAGCTTTGCTTTGGCGATTCCTTCCTGGAAAGCCTTCTCGGCAGCAGCTTTGTGCTTCCGGATTCGTTCTTCTTCAGCTTCCCGCTCTAATTTCACTGGGGATGACAAAAAGAATGATTCTCTAGTGAAGTCCCACACTTAGAAATGGAATGAGATCCCTCAAACTGCAGTTTTCTTCTCCTAAATTGAGAAAAGCAACAATTTTTACACCTGGTCCATCTATGCATCTTGAATTATGGCCACGTCCCAGACAAAAATCTTCTCGTAGAATAAAGTCCTCACTAAAACAGTTTAAACACCAGCATTCCCAATGCTGTGCTCTCTATGGAAGCTGACAGCCACATCTTTCTCCCAATGGAGCAGCCAACCTGTGCTCACATCAATATTGGCGTTCACTCCGAGACAGCAAGAGCACAACACCTGCGCATTCAACCAGTTTTCTAATTCTAATAATGGAGAAAAGGTTTTCATTTGAGCATGTTATATGGAATATTATTCTGTCCAAACATTATTTCCCTGAACAAACACCACCCACAGCCTTGCCTTCTGACTTTTAGGCTTTCCCACAGCAGGCACTGTGAGGAATAGAGCGCTAGTAACAGCACCAGAAACATTCCCGGACCTGATACTAAAGATAAAGGTTCCAATATAGTAAGACAATGTCTGTCTACAGATGGTGTTCAAAACAAAAATCGCATTTATTTAAAGCCAGCATGGAATCTGTTACCTTTAATAACCAGTTGTTTGAAAGAATGGAACACTACACGTTTGCAATAATGACTGGTTATTAACATAAAAAGATAAATGATACATGGCAGATTTTGATGGTCGCAGTAGTCTGACTTCCTGGGAACTTGTACTCAATAGTCTCACTTTCCCTCTGCTCCTGCATGGTAAGTTATACTTATATCAGGATATCCGAATCACCTGTGCCATGTGAACAAAGTCTGTATCCTTGGATGGCCTCTCAGGCCAGCTGGGCTTGGGGACCCCTGATCTGCAGTGAAGCGGTTGCTCACAGGGATACTTTTCCTCAGTACTCAAATCAGTGGGGCTGGACCCCTGGAATCCTATATACCAAGTTAGGCAGCAGACAGAGCACGTCCTGGAAGCTGGCAGTCTTTTGTTTTACAGGTCATTACTTGCATGGGTTTTAGTTAAACCCCCCTCAATTTTGCTAGCAAGGGGAAACCTCACTGAAAAGTAGGGCACTTCCTAACCTTACCCAAAATAGTGGCACCTTCTGAGCCTGAGGATGCAGCTTCACCACCAGCATGTTGCAGGCTTTCATGTCTATTCTGACTGTGCATGCACAAGACACCCCTGCTTGTTGTTCCAAGTCAGCAGTAGCTCAAAGATGACAACACTGTTCCCCAAGATTGGAAATCCTCAAGAATGACATAGGAGACTTGAAACTGCACTGAGGCTTCCCACACTTGGTTCTCCCCTCCCGTTTCAATCTTGCAAGCCTATGAAACTCCATGATGAACTGAACAAACTTTCACTCTTAGAAGATTAACCCACATCCATCTGAAGGGCAGGGCTAAGCTAACACCCTAGTAGCTTGATCACAGGCCTTTAGCATCCTCTTGCACTTGGCAATTGATCTAATCTTTAACCTCATAATGCTGCTCGGGTCCATGGGCTAACACACTGCTGCTATTTCCCTTAGAAGTCCAGACTAACTCACCTCCATCTGAGAGCAGGACTCAGCTGATAATACCTGCAGCCAGAGGAAATAGCCACTCCAAGCAGAAAGATCAATTTTGACACCTAGAAGGTCTATGGACAGTTCCAGTAGGCCCTTTCCTTCTGCGCCATGTCCTGTCTAGAGAACATCCCCTAAACTGTGGCAGCTGGGGAAGCAGGTTTTGAAGGACTCAGGTTATTGTCTTCCTGGGCACCAGGAATCAGAAATAGTCTCGCTCTCAAAAAAAAAGACAAATCATGAAAGACACAGTTACATAATGGTCCCATCACAACCAAAAACCTCAGATCACAAAGAAACAAGGACAAAGGGCAATCCACCAAAAGAAGAGTAGATTCAGTTTCAAAAAAGAGCATGGAACTAGATAAAACAGGAGGCCTAGACTCAAACTTAAACCCTGACTTTGACAAGATACTAATGCTTTTTTGTCCCTTGTTTCATGACCAAAAAAAAAAAGGACTGTTATCTTTTCCTTTTCCTATATAAAGATAAACATAACCCACAGAGGAACGTGTCAACAAATCAAGAGGAAGGTATTACATTTGGGCCAAGACAGGATGAAATTTGATAATGTAAAGTTAACTCTCATGCCCAGGCTTTAATAAGTTATACTACCCTGATAGTTCGGACACATGTGCATGCACAAGCATTTCAATGACCTCAAGAGTACCCCAAAATGTTTTTTAGGAGTACTAAAATAAGTAAGTAAATAAATAAATGGAGTGCTAACAAAATTAGCTATGCAACAAAGTTGTCTGAGTTCACCTCCAATTTCTTCACATGTGATCCAAGACTATTCTTTCCGGGCATCTGCCTCATCCTGAAGGGCCCTGGCAGCAGAGTGGTTCAGAGGTCAGCTGCTAATGGAAAGACTGACTGGTGAGGCAATCTGCTCTGGGAGCCCTCTGAGGTAGCTCTGCTATCACTGCAGGATCCCCGAGACAGGGACTACTGGGTGCAAATGTGTTTTGAGTTTGCTCTCATCCTTAACTTCTAACTTTGACTGAAAAATAGAAATGGGATCCCACCTTCACCCCATTATGAAGATGTTCTTTCATAAGGCTGGAAATAGCGATCAAATAGGTCAGGCTTAGAAACAAGGAATGGAGAGAAAAACACGATTCTCGGTAGGTTTCTTGTTGGTAATAGAACAATTCTGAAGCTGATTTTGTGTGCACTAAGACTGATCAAACTAGTAACATGCTGACCAAGATGGGCACCAGAGCTCCCCGCAAGGAGCCCTGGCAGTGCAGTGGTTGCTGCTGATAGGTCACCAGTTTGAAAGCACTAGCTGCTCAGAGGGAGAAAAGGGGCTTTCTATTTCCATTGAGACACAGTCTTGGGCACTCACGGGAGCAGTTCTACCCAGTCCTGCAGGGCCACTCTGAGTCGGCGTGGATTTGGTGGCAGTGCATTTGGGGTGAGGGTTCTCATATTGCAAGGGCAGCACGTGTACAATGGCGGACAGGACAGGGGAAGAACCTTCCGTGTCAAGGTTAATGAAGAAATCAATTTAATACGAAGTGAAAAACTTATACTCTGAAACCCACAAAACACCTGCTGAAAGAAAACTCCATGTTGAAGGGATACATTGACTATGACCAAGGAAACGAAGCACAGCCGAGGCTGCTTATGTGCCAACAAGCACTTCCTTCAGCACAATACAGCGGGTGTCATGGTCATGAACTGTGTACCTGAAAATGGCCAAAAGGGGGGGGGAAAAATTCAAGACTTTTTCTATCAATAGACACCAAGGCAAGCTACAAAATGAAAAAGTCATTCTAAGTCATGTATTTGGTAGAGGTCTTGAATTCAGAACATGTAATAAAACTCTTACAACTGAGTAATACAAACACAACCTGTCCAAAAGATGGGCAAGAAATCTGGTTATGGACCCAAAGGATTTATACAATGCACATGCAAAGACGCCGGACCTTATTATGAATGAACCAAAGAATGAGAATCCAAAACACAAAAGAATAACTTGAAAGATCAGGCAGGAAACATTGAACTTAGGGGGCAAATGAATTTATGTTCACAGACTAACATCTCAGAAAAGGCACATAACTCTAACATACATAGGTTTGTAAGAGGGCAGTTCTACACATTTACATGCTGCAAATATACCCATACATGTGATGAAGCAGACAGGAGGCAAAGGCAGAAAAATTCTTAGTCAAATACTTTAAAAGAAAAGTCATGCCTAGGTGCTCAGGATCAAGGACAATTAGCATAACATAGCTCACAAAGAGAATGCTTTACAATGCATGTGGACCATATCGCCCCCCCCCGACCCCCTCCGGCCCCACAGGAGAGCTAGGGACCAGGGAGGGGCTGCAAAAAGTATTAACACTATATCCTGGGCTATGGGTTACAAGTTTTTAATTGCCAGGGTCGAACTGAGTAATTAATTTTTCTGAAAAGGGGGTGACAGGCTTCCAAGTAAGTTTGGAAACCTCTGCTCTACATGCTCCTTTGGGTTCGCAGCCATGCCAGGTCCAACTACTAGTTTCTTCCTGAAGAGGGGAGTCAAGGAAATCAAGGACACATGGAAACAATTAAGCTCCTGACCCAACATACCATTCAAATACCGACCTCCACGACTCTGGGGCAAGACAGTGTCTGGCCACCACAAACAACACAATGGTCTGGGCAGAGGGGGGGGGAGAATGTGGAACAAAACTCCAATTTGTAAAACAGACGAGGCTTACTAGTCATAGAGTGCCTGGGAGATCCCGAGACTATGGCCTTGTCACTCTTCAGATGTGGAACTGACCTCTCTAGCTCAATTTTCAACCACATGATCGATCGATCTATAAGGTAGACAGTAATAAGGAGCTCTGTACACCTTAGAATAACCAACCACTTATGATTAAAAGAGCGACATTTGTGTTAGAGGAGGAGGTACAGGAAACAGGAAGTGGGATAAGTTGATGGTAACACACTGGGGAGATTCCCATCAATCGCACACAGAACAGAAAAAGTATGGATTATAAATGAAAAACTGTTTTGCTCTGTGAACCTCCACCCAACTCGCTAAGAAAAGTTTCTGAAAGAGAAGGAGAATGGCTGCACAACTCAAAAATGTAATCGGTGCCACTCAACTGCACAGTGCAAGCGTCACCTCAATTCCCTTCTACCATTTAGAGACGCTGCAAAACGTTAAGTCAGGTAAGTGTTGGCAAAGGGGAAGAGAGCAGAACCTTCAAACCCTGCTGGCGGGAAAGCACAACGGTGAAACCACTTTGGAACACAGGGCAGGTAGTTTCTTACCTGTTACAGAGTTACCATGCAACCCAGTCACTACACTCCCACTGGGGTTGGGGATTTGTGTGTGCTACATTTTGAGTCCAACAGAATAAAAGGCATGTTTTCACAAATTTTCCTTACAGCATTCCTTAAAAAAAAAGTGGAAATTGCCCAAATGCTCATCAAATAGTGAAAATAAAATGTGCTTATTCATACAACAGAATATTTAAAGGAACGAAGTACTGATACATTATTACATGAGTGAACTTGGAAAACACCCATGTTAAATTAAAGATCACATATTACAAGGTTCTATTTATAAGAGGGCCAGAATAATCAAATCTGTAAATACCAAAAATGTGTTCATGGTTGTTTTGGCCTGGGGAAGTAGGGGAGATTGGCCTGAAACAACTCATAAGAGGCTTAACACAAGTTCAGCAGCTCTAAACCACAGCCCTTCCAAGGGATAAAGATGGGGCTTTCTACTCCCATAAACAGTTACAGTCTCAGAAACTCATAGGGGCAGATCTAGCCTGTCCTGTAGGGTTTGTAAGAGTCAGCATCGACTCATTGGCAGTGAGAGTTTTGAGGTGATTAAGATGGTTTCAAGTCGACTGTGGTGATGGTTACACCACACAAGATAAATGAAGAAACGTCTTTAGGTTCTCTAGGAACTCACAACATGGTAGTGAATTATACCTCAATAAAGTGGTGTAAAAAAATTTCAGATTAGCAGGTTACTATCGAAGCCTAAAGGGAAAGACTTAATGTCTAAATTGGTGACTGTGTTATGGACTCCTAATACCTTGAAACCAATAATATCACACCAGTCATATATATACAGATACTGCGGGCTGGGAACTTGCTCAAAGGCATGTAACTAAATCAGAGCCAGGGCTTGAACCTAAGTCAGCAATCGCAGAAAAGGCACAAACTCCCCCATTAATTTGATTCATACAATCATTAACTAAGGAATGCCAAGCCCTGCTAAAATATAACACAGCTAGCAGGTGTGCTGGGGGTTACAAAAAGTGATCTATAACCAAACTAGAGACCAGGTATGACCAAACTAGATAAGAGACCAAGTGACTCCCTGACTTTAACTATGGTCTAGGTCAGCAGTTCTCAACCTGGGGTCGAATGACCATTTCACAGGGGGCACCCGACTCGTAACAGTAGCAAAATTGCAGTTATGAAGTAATAACAAAAATCATTTTATGGTGGGGGGGGGGGGGTCACCACAACATGAAGAACTCTATTAAAAGGGTTACAGCATGAGGAAGGTTGAGAACCCCTGGTCTAGGTGTTCCTTTTTTCTTCACTAATACTTCACCTTTCATTTCCCGCTCCTGGATTTCCCGCTCCTTCTTTGCCTGGATGGCAAGCAGCCTTCTGCTCTTCACAGCACTGATCATGTCTTCAGCTTCCACATCTACTTGGGATTCAAACTTTGCGATTTCTTTCTTCCTGTCAGGTCTGCCTAAGCCATTGTCCTCTTTCCCGTTCTCTTTATTTCTGGCTTCCAGTTCTTTCCGTTTCTGTTTCTCGGCGCGCTTCTTATCATTTTCTTCCTTCAACACTGCCAGCCGCTCCTTCCACAGCTCGGCCGACATCTGCTGTCTGGTCTCCATGTGGTCTTGCACCGAGTATGTCATGAGAATTCGGTGGCAAAGGGCTGTCAAGATCTGTAGCTTCTCCTCAGACGTTAGCTCGAAAAATTCCGAGGTTTCCAGCTTCTCCAGGAACTCGTCCTGAACTTCGTTGTCCTCAAAAGGCGCTGAATCTTTGTTGTCATCCGTCTCGGAGCTCTCACTCTCCTCCTGGACGTCAGACTTGCGCAAACACAATCGCACCAGTTCAGAAACCGAATGCAGAGTCAGGGGTATTTCCGACAGCTTCATGCCCAACTCCCCATAGTCTTCTGCTATTTCATCTTGTAACAAGGTCTGTAAGAGGATCACCAACACTCGGTTCAAATATAAAAAGCCACCTTTATCTGCACTCAGGGCTTCCATAAGGGACACAGCAGTGATAGGGTACTGAGCGTCTGGCAAGAGCAGCCCAGAGTAACAGCTCAGGAACTCTACCACCAGGGCTACATCCCCAAAGAGGGTATTGGGCAGCCCTTCAGGAGTATCCACCAGCCGGAAGGTCGGGAGGTTTTTACCAGTCAACTCTTGGTCCTCAAATCGCTTCTGCTTTTCTAGCCTCTCAAGCATTTCTCTCTCTCTCCGTTCCTTGGCTTTCTCCTTCAACCTCTCTTTTAGCTCCTCTCGTTTCTTTTTCAAGTACTCCTTGCGTTGCTCTTCCGACATGGAGGCCCACCTCTTTTTGTGCTCTAGAAGCTCATAGCGTTTCTGAACAATGCTTCTCAATTCTTCCGGGAGACGAGCTCGGTCTTCATTGGAGAGAAGGCGCGCCGTTTTGGAGATCACACAGGACAGGGCGCTCTTCTTGTCCTCCCGGTCCTTGTTTTCTTTGTAGTAAGCAATGAGGTGGAGGGCAGCCGGAGGCAGGTGTTTGTGAGGTTTATTTGAAGACCGAGGGGCGCCCCCAGAGGTCCGAGGGGCTCGGGTCATCTTCTGAGTGCCTTTAGCCATATCCAACAGAGTCATTTGCTTCATTTTGGTTTTAGGCGTCTTCAAACCCTTTTTAGGAGACTTGGCATTGCCTGTGGATTTCTGTCCATTCAAGATACCTTTGCTTCTACCCTTTGTCTTCAAAGGCTTGTCGGTGTGCTTCCCCTGTTTCTTGGCAGATGGGCCTTTCTTAGGAATGTGAAAGTTAGCGTGTAGTTTGTTGGGTGACATCATCTTCATCACCTCCTCCAGGTGCTCTTCTGGAGATTTGGGAGTCTTGGAATTCTTCACTTTCAGGGGGGAGCCACTCAAGGTCTTCTTCAAGTGCACGTGGCACCACAACTTAGGATTGAGTGGCGAGCTGAGAGAGGAGTTGTCGGTCTTGGATTTCTTCGAATGCTTCCTGTCTGGGGAGCCAGCATTCTTCCTCTTTGTAGAAGGGTTGAGGGTCATATACTAGAATTGAAGAACAGGAGCAAAATTAAACAAACTACATTGAAAAAGCACTATTTAAGCATCCTAAAGACCCTCTTCCCCAGCCACTAAAGTTACATATTCATTTCTCTTCACAGATACAGTCCCTGAAAAAGAAGCAAGGATATAAATGGTTAGCTAATGTTCTTGCTACATCAATACAAGTCTTCATAGCCAATTTTAAAAACCCACAGATAAGTAGTACCCAACTACTTTTCTGTTTATATATTATCAGCTGTTCGACACTTTCAGTGAATCTATGAACTTTGTCTGCAGAAAGAGCTCACAGCAGTCATGCATACAATTTTGGAGTCCACCCATGAAGCCCAGATTAAGCTGCCTGATCTAAATAGTGACAGTATCTCAACAAAGCCCTGCCCACGGGGAAGGCCACCTTCCTTCCTCACGCTGGCCTCTGGGGCTCTTAAGACCCACTTTACTCCTGCCACGCATTTTCATGAATACATTACAACTCACAAGTCCTCTAAAACCTCAATTACAGGCAACTTTATCTTTGACATTGTTCCTAGCTAATTTTCAAATTCACTCCCTCTAGCACCAAAGCTCAACAATCCTTCACTCTAATCAGGACCGAAAACCCATTAATTCTCTATTTTTACCAGGCTCACCACCTTGTCCTTCTTGTCTCACATTCATTTCTATATCCAACCACTAAAACCATTCTTGCATGAAGTCTATGTCAGTAAAAATACTAAAAAGAAATAAATCCCTCTCACACTAACATACTGTCCCTATCCTGCTTTAATCGTCTTCACGTTGATCTTCTTGGCAAAGCTATAAACCTGATTACTGAAAGCTCTCATTTCTGGTCTAGCCACAATCAGCTTAAACATTAAATATAAAAAAAGGCAGTAAGTGACCTCACTTGAAATTCACGACCTCAAATGGGTCCTAGATGTTGCTTAACTATGTCAATCCACTCGCTTTCCCATCTTCTAAACAGCAGTTTTCCATCTTGTCCTGTCTCCCCCACACCCCATGTCCTGCTACTCATCCCAGCAGACAGAATTAGTTTAAGAGGTTAGAACCCTGTCTATTTGTCATAATATTGTTTCCCATTTAGATGTGGATTTAAGAGAAAAAAAAAACAAACCAACCAACCAACAAGAGGAGGGGCCTGTGATTCTGACGTTTCTTAAAGAGAAAGGCTCAAGCTCAAAAGGCAATAACCAACCAATGAAAAAGTACAGGCCAAAAAAGGTGTACAATTTTGGAATTGTGTGTTCTAGTGACGAGACAGAAGACCGAATCATCTCCACAATGCTTGATGTCTCCCGCCAGAAGCAGTTTCACACGTAGCTGGCATTTGGGGACTTGCTGAATGTTTGCTTTCTCAGTAGGAAGGATTAACCTGGTAAGAGCACTGGAGGCCGCAGATAGTGCAGGTTAGGTTGAGATGTGACAGGAGGCTAGGAAACAGACTCGTGGATTTGAAATGATGACCACCCCCCTTGAGGAAAAGGTTACAGGGAAATGATTCCCAGGTATCAGAGAACACCCGTGGTCTTGCAGAGGCATATTTAATCATATTCAGTAAGCTATAAGTAAGACAATGCCAAGGAAGATCTAAACCCTGAAGATAAAAACATCACTAACAATAGTGGTGTCATTTATCCTCTCTCCTCAATGCTCCTCCTACACATGGCACACCCTATTCAGAGCAAGTTCTGTAACTTCAAAGGCCAAACACCCTTTTAAGAATTACAGCAATACTAAGTCATTATTCCTTTGACTAATGGCTGATTAAAAACTGCATGTTCTGCTCTCTCCAACAGTCATCCCTAGGATGAGATGGCCAAGACAGCTAATTGTAGCTTTGCAGGCAATGATAAACTCTTCAGGGATGCTGGCCCTAGAAGTCAGGGCACCAGTGTCCAAATGTTAAGGATAAGCAACGATAGCTTATGAGAGATTTCACTGTCCTCAGGAGTAGTACCAGCAACAAGACTCAAAGAGAAGAGCATTCCAAAGACTACCCTACAGATGACAAAGCTAGCCCTGCCACCAGCCTGGCAGGGATGGAAGACAAGGGCACATCTCTGAATAGGCACCTGTGGTGCAGTCAGCCTTGGAAATCCTTTGGAGTACAAAACAGACGGATGCTTTTTTCCTAAGGCTCAGAAAACAGGCAGAGTTTAAAGTCGTCCTCATATGAAATGTGTCACTAAAGAGGCAAGGAGACTCATTTGAGAAGAGGTTTGTACAATTTTAGCACTTTGTTATCTGCTACTAGTGTTAATTCTAAACAGACCACTTCTTAAATTAACCAACTATACTTCTAGCGATTTTAAAAGTCTCTCAAATTTGGCCTAAGTTTCTTTAAATTTCTTCCATTGAGAAACAGAGCATTACAGAAATTACTAGAAGAGTGAACTGGGGTGGTTTAGCCATGACAAGGGTCTAAGTAACTTATTTTAATTTATAAGGTGTTTTGTTTTGTTTTGGCCAAGGCACACCAGACCACTTTTTTTTCTTAAAAATGAAAGAAATTAACTCACCCAACCCCCTCCCAACCGCATGAGCAGTCCTTCAGTAACTGGATCATCTCAGCATGGGGCATGCTGGTCAGTCACAGCCAAATGGGAGCCGGCATGGCTGGACTCAGGGGGATCTGAAAAAGTATAAAACCACTTATGTGCTAAGGGTGTCCCCCACCCCCCTCTGAGCACAAGTCACAGTGCACGGGGAGGGGGAAGGAGGAGAAGCCCAGACCCCTAGAATAACAAGGCTGCAGCTGGGGACAAAGACCCCTCCTGATCGCTACACAGAAAAGGAAGTCTTTCTGAATGTCTCCCTGACAAAGGAGACTGAAAGGAAGAACAATTCTACATTTATTCCTTGTTGCTTGGAACATGCTACCATTAATTTGTCTCTAAGGAATATTTCTTAAAAATTGAAATAGAAATGAATGCTGTCTACCAGTTCATTCAGAAGCCCACTTTAACTGAATAGTAAGAAGTCTAAGCAGGAGTCCCCAAACAAACAACTCTGCCCATCTAGAGTCTGACTATTCCCCTCTGCTCATTCACTCAGAACGTGAGGGTTTGAGGGAGATGTCACATAATGACAATGTCTTAACTTCTACATGCTTATATCAGAAATTTTACAAAAATGAATGAGTATGAAATATTTTTAAAGTGCTTTGAAAAACCAACCTAATTTATTTTTAAAAGTACTTTGCTCTAATCACTAGATCATAACCAGATTTCAAGAGTCAAAAAGATATCATATTGGATCCTGGGTCAGGATATTTTAAAAATTTTATTTTATTTGCTTAAAGGACATTTTTAAAAACGTTTTATTAGGGGCTCATACAACTCTTAGCACAATCCGTACATACATCAATTGTGTAAAGCACATCTGTACATTCTTTGCCCTCATCAATTTCAAAGCATTTGCTTTCCATATAAGCCCTTTGCATCAGGTCCTCATTCCACCCCCCCCCCCCCCCGCTCCCCCTTTCCTCAAGAGCCCTTGATAATTTATAAATTATTATTTTGTCATATCTTGCCCTGTCCGACATCTCCCTTCACCCCCTTTTCTGTTGTCTGACCCCCAGGGAGGAGGTCACATGTAGATCCTTGTAATAGATTCCCTCTTTCCAACCCACTCACCCTCTACCCTCCCAGTATCGCCAATCACACCCCTGGTCCTGAAGGTATCATCCGCCCTGGATTCCCTGTGCCTCCAGCTCCTATCTGCACCAGTGTACATCCTCACTTAGCCAGACTTTCAAGGTAGAACTCAGATCATGATAGTGGGGGTGGGGGAGCATTTTGGAACCACGGGAAAGCTGTATTCTTCATCGGTGCTACATTGCACCCTGACTGACTCAATCTCCTCCCCTAGACCCCTCTGCAAGGGGATCTCCAGTGGCTGACAAATGGGCTTTAGGTCTCCACTCTGAACTCCCCCCCTCATTCACTATGGTAAGACTTTTTTGTTCTGATGATGCCTTATGCCTGATCCCTTCGACACCTCGTGATCGCACAGGCTGGTGTGCTTCCACGTGGGCTTTGTGGATTCTGAGCTAGGTGGCCGCTTGTTCATCTTCAAGCCTTTAAGACCCCAGACGCTATCTCTTTTGATAGCCGGACACCATCAGCTTTCTTCGCCACATTTGCTTATGCACCCGTTTGTCCTCAGCGGTTGTGTCGGGGTGAACATCATAGAATGCCAATTTAATAGAAGTATTCTTGCATTGAGGGAGTACTTGAGTAGGCTTAAACACATTTTTGAAACAGCAAAACATGAGAAAGAGTTGTACATGATAGATAACATTGTTTAGATACCATATATACTCGAGTAGAAGCCGACTCGAATATCAGCTGAGGCACCTAATTTTACCACAAAAACTGCATTAAAAATGTGCTGAAAAACTCATTGCTGATACCTTATTGTTTTTGTTGAACCTATTTTCCACTTTCTGTGCTGGTTTACTAATGTTAAATGACTTTTTGTCCTTTTATTTATGTTTTTTATTTAAAATAAATATTTAAATACATCACCCCACTGATGCCTCAATTTTTAGTAATTTTATTTTCATTTGTTTTGATTATTGAAACTCACCAATACCTTCTGCACTTTCCAGCTAGGCTTATACTCGAGTCAATCGTTTTTCTGATTTCCCAGGTAATGATTAGGTACCTCGGCTTATACTCAAGTATATACAGTATTTATTTGCTCTCTTCACCATCTTCTACCCTGCCCGGGTTGTGAGCTCATTTCACAAAAAGAAAAAAGAAAACAAAACGTACATGCAAAGCAGACAGTATGCCAAAGAGTATTGGGAAATGAGAAATTACTGTTATAGAAGGAAAATACATAATAAACATGAGTATATGCTCTAAGTTTTATAGACTGCTGTTTTATATAAACCTCACTTCCCTTTTACAACAATCTGTCTAAGCCAGCTAACATTTCCTACTCTCACTGTGACACGTGGTCAAATTTTCTTAATATTTTAAGCCCTGTGCCAGGAATGTTAGGAGTAGCAGATTCCTCTATAAATTGCCTTTCAGGATGTTAAGTTCCTAGAATTCTAGCATCTGGTTCTTAGAAAAGCGTGAATCGGCTTCTATGTTCCAATAAACTCCAATTACCTTTTACACATAAATGTAATCTTGTGTTAATACTTGAGTTAGTTCATTAAAAAATACAGAAGATTTAAAGAAAGGAAAATGCTGAAAGGCTAGGCTTCAGTGATCCAAAAGCATAAATCTCATCGAGAGAAAGTTTCATAGGCAGGGTTCTCGTGCAGGGATAAAGAGAGCCAGGGCACAGCACCACAGCTGCACAGCAGTAAGATGGCAGTAAAAGTTCCCCTCAGTCAATGACAATACGTAAGCCAAAACTTAGGTTAGCTATGTAATAAAAAGTCTGCTGCTATCAAGCCAACCTCGACTCAGGGCGAGCAACACTGCATATGACAGAGTAGAAAGAACTGGCCCCTCGTGCCTTTCTGCAGCTGTCAGTCTCTCCTGGAATAGAAAAGCCTCATCTTCCTCCAGGTAGAGGCGCTGGTGGTTTCCAACTTGTGACCTTGCTAACGATCACCAGCGCAATGCATTACCACTATCCCATGAGTGCTCCTTTGGGAGGATAAAGGTTCATTTTTCCCCAGGGTTTGCTATAGTTGCATGGAGATTTTAGCCTGGGTCCTTAATTTTACTTTTAAGCAATTAGCAAAATTAATGCCATAATAGAAAATAATGCTTAATCTTGCTGTTCTAGCATAGGTAAAGCCTGCTAAATGCTAACAAGTATAAAAATATTCATAATACCCCTGATAAAATTATTTTTAAATGCTTTAATAATGCTAAATGCTAATATAGTTGGTCATTACCAAATGTAGAGAAATAAAATTACTTTTCACCATACTTATGTCAGAATAATTAACATAATTAGGGTAATTGAGATGTTATGACTTTAGGTTTCTCTATTTCTTCACAGTAAAGGAAAAAGCAAAGAAATCCATTCTGGTCAAGATGCAAATAACAGCCAGCATGCTAAATAAAGTTACCAACAAAAGCTTACATACTCTCAAAACCTACATTACAAAAAACCTATTGGCTTGTTATGAAAAATCCTAGGCCAATGTCTTGGTGTCTAATGAGATGAGGCCGCCCTTTTCCCACATCTTGAAAATTATAAACCACACTGCTTTGTAAGGATGGTTTGAAAATCAAAACGAGATGATTAAGCGCTTAATCATTCTCAAGAGGAAAAGGTTAGATTTTCTACTCATCTGTCACTCTGAGCAACATTCATTCTAGGCTCTTTATTAAGGGTGCCAGAATATTTTATCAATCCATCTTAAATGACAGATAATTCATTTTCATTTCTAGGATTAGATATGCCAAATATTCTTTATACCACGTGTCATTCTAAAAAGGCCATAAAACAACACCAGCGTGTGTATAAATTATGAAAGCACAGTAGAAAACGTTAAATGAAGGCAGAAACATCACTCCACTCCTACAGAGAACTCTGGCAGAATAGTTCAAAGTCGACCACCAGTCTGACCCTTTCAGAACCACCGGAGAAAATAAGTTCTCCAAAAAGGCTATGTAGTGCTGTGTAAGAATTCAGAGTGGCCTTACCTTATACGGATCAAGTAAAAAGTCACTGAACTTGCTGGGTAAGGAGTATTTTTTCACCAGTTCATCTTCCACCACCCAAGGGGCATTTTCACCAGTCCCAGCCCGCAACGCATTGTGTCGTATGAAGTATCGCAGGATCTCCTTGTTTGGTGGACGTTCAGTGCGTATCAGGCTGTCTGCTGGCACATTGCTGATAATCTGTGAACAAACACAGAGAGCTCACCACGAGAGGGAAAAGCAATCAAGAATAAAATGTACATTCTCTCCAGGAAAACTAGAATACCAACTATAAAATAGGGCTATAAAACAGAAAAAGCAGACTAAGGCTCAGAGATGGAATATCAATTTAAAGATATATTTTAAATATATGTGTATATATACTGTGCATGTATGCATATACATATATAAATACAATGTATATGTATACATATATGTACATACAAACACAATTTTTCTATATGTATCTGAAATTCTAACTATATGATCATATATACTCTTTAACCAACAATTCCTCCTATAAGAATGACCTAGGGAAATCAACTGCTTGTAATAAAGACTTTTTAAAGAATGAGAAGGGTTACCTAAATGTGCATTACTAAGAATTGATGTTAAAAACTAAAACGTATCCATTTAGTGGAATGCTGCACAATCAGAAAGGAGGCCTGAAGGCACAATGGCTTAAGCATTAGGCCACTAACACCAAAAGTCATGTTCAAACCCACAAGCCACTTTGTCGTCCTCTATGAGTTGCAGGAGTGGGGTTGGACTTCCTGGCAGTGGGTAAAGTGTGTCCAAAAGTGGGAGACACACTTTCTCTTGGATTAAGGACTAGAATACAAAGTTTCTGATTACCAGGGAGTATTAGATTTCCTGAAGAGGAGGCAGTAGGCCAAACCAGTTTGAGAGCCAATGGTCTACATATGGTAACATTAAAATACAAATCCTTGGGCCTCATCCCAAACTTACTGACTCAAAATAATCTCTTGAATCTACTGTAATAGTTATGTTAAATACCATTTTCAAACTCATTATAACATATTATATACAGAAAAAAGAGTGCCCATGCAAGAGCCAGCTCAATGAATTCTCTGGAACAAAATATATCCATGTTGCCAAACTCGGATGAAGGAAACAGAACTAGGCCAGGACTGTACAACCTTTGGAGTGCCCGCTTCCAGACATTAATGCCTCAAAAGTTAACTTCTCTCTTGCCCCTAATAGCACCTCTTCATCTCGTATGGTCACAGCTCAATGAGTAGCAACATGTGTCTTAACTTCTTTTATTGGACAGAGCTATTTCCTCAAAAGTCTCTAACAACTAAAGACAAATTCTTATTCTTCAAACTGAGTTTCAAGTTCAAAATATTAATAACCAAAAATCTGTTGGCTCTAAGTGGATTCTGACTCATAGCAAGCCTGAGACAGAGCAGCACTGCCCCATGGGCTTTTCTAGGCTGTCATCTTTACCAGGAGACCACCACGTCTTTCCCCAGGGGGCTCAAACTGCTGACCTTATAATTAACTAGTAGCTGAGAGCCTAGTCATTGTGCCACTCTAGTAATCCCTGAAAAACTGGAAAATATTTGCTATATCCAAGGGGGAAAATGTAATTTAACTTAAAGTCACAATTAGCAAACCACTTTGCTACCACTTGGAACCACTCAGAATACGCTAAAGAAGAGCAGCACTGACATTTTTCTGTAACATTTTCTCAAGAAAATCAAACCTATTATTTCTAAGACAAGATATACATGTTAAGGTGTAAAATGCCAACGAACCTTATCTTCGCTCTGTAGTTTCACATCATATTTGTGAGGCAGAAACTTTGGAGGCGCCCATCTCCTCTCGCCCTTTTTTAATGAAGTGGGGAGTTTCCGTGGCGACCTACGTGCCCTGTCATCTAGTCAAATGAGCGAAAGTGAACATTAGTGGAAGAAGTCTTTTCATTACATTCACTCACAGCTCTAGTGGGTGATTGGGAACAACGATGAGCCTTAAGGAGCTAAAAATCAGAGGACAATCAATAGCAAATAATTACAATCCAACAAACAAACAAACTCATTGACATCAAGTCAATCCTGACTCATAGTGACCTACAGGACAAGAGGACTGCCCCTGTAGGTATCCAAGACTCCTAACTTTTTACATGAGTAGAAAGCCTCTTCTCTATAGAATGGCTGGTGATTTCGACTGCTGACCCTGTTAGCAGCCCAATACATAAACACTTCGCAATCAGGGTTCCTTAATTATAAAAGAATGTAGAAAACAGACAGACATGGGTACAGAAAAATACCAAGTAAAGTGAAGAAAAACCTAAGGGGCAGAAAAAAAAAGCAGGAAAGACCTAGAAATGATATGACTTATTCAGAGAAGTCAAGTAGAGGCAGACCTCGTAGATATGGTACATCCTGTTCCAAACCACCAAAACAAATCAATCGTCCCTCCCATCAAGCAAGACATACTTTGGTTTCCCAGGACATGTTATGTTTGCATTACGTTGTACCCTCTGAAGAGCCCTAGTAGCACAGTGGGTTGGACATTGGGTTGCTAACTGCAAGGTCAGGAGTTAGAACCCACTAGCTAATCCACAGGAGAACCATAAGGCTCTTTCAACTTCCATAAGGATTTGCAGCCTCAAAAACCCAATGGTAATACCAGGAAGGTAAAAGGAAGGCAGGGGGGAGGGGGGGAGACGACCAATCACAATGATTGACTTATAACACACACTGGGAATGGACAACAGAAAAGTGAATGAAGGGAGACAGTGATCTGTGTAAGCAGGAAAAGAAATAAAAAATAAAATAATAATTTATAAATCCTCAAGGGATCATGAGAGGGGAAATGAGCTGATTACCAAGGGCTCAAGTAGAGTTTTTAAAATGATGATGGCAACATATGTACAAATGTGCTTGACACAATGGATGGATTATAGACTGTGATAAGAACTGTAAAAACCCCCAATAATTTTTTTAAAAGGAAAAAAAAAACCCAAAGGGATAGTTCTGTGTTTCAGAGTCACTCTTAGAATCAATTCGATGGCAGTGTGTGTGATCTACTAAATGTGCAATGGCATTTTGAACATTATGGAAGTTTGAAACATTGTGAAAATTACCAAAGTATATGTAGAGACAGGAAGTGAATACAACCTATTGGAAAATGTCATCAACAGACTTGCTCTATGCTTTTAGTTGTTAGTTGCCATCAAGCTGATTGCCAACCCACAGCAACCTTATACACAGAATGAAAAAAGCTGCCAGTCCTACACCACATGCCGGTACTACACTGAATGATATTCTGTGATCTGTGAGGCTTACATTGGCTAATTTTTGGAAGAAGATAGCCAGGTTTTCTTCCTAGTTTGCCTTACGCCTGGAAGCTATGCTGTATTATGGATTAAACTGTGCTCACCTCGCAAAATGTGTTGTAAAATACTAACCCCTAGACCCTTTTGGGAATGGCTTTGTTATGTTAGACATTATCAGTATAGCGCATGCCTAAGTCAATCTCTTTTGTGGTACAAAAGAAATGAAACAACCAAGTGAGCACGGAGAGATGGGGAAGACAGATACCATGACAAGTGAACATCACCAAAGAGTCTAAGAAGAGACGCTAAAGAGACAAGGACCTTCCACCAGAGCTGACTGAGAGCCTTCCCTTGGAGCACTGACAAAATATGTTTGTTTGCTAAAGCCACTCACTTGTACTTCTTTTAGAACAACAATATAACTAAGGTGAAACCTGAGCAACATGGAAGACCCTTGATGGTATTTAAAATACCAATGGCACTGTTTCTAGCACCATAGCAATACAAATGCCACCATAATTCAACAAAATAACAAAACTCCATTACAATTCTAGAGAATTTAAATAGAAAGTTCAGAGAACATTAAGAGATTTGTAGATAATGAACAAGGTCTCCTGGCTCACACAGGAAAGCTAGTATCAACATACTTATACTTTCTCTTCTTCCTTCATCCTCTTTTATAACTGCCTCCTTCTTCTGATGGTCCTGAGCAATTTGGCCCGAATTCTCTTTGTCACTTGATGGGGAATCACAAGAAGCATCAGATTTCTTCTCAGTGGCCTCTTCATCCACTTTCTCCAAAGGATGAATTTTCACAATCTTCACCTTGAGCATTTTTTCCTTCCCAACCTATAAAGAAGATCGGAGAAAGTGATCATAAATAGAAACTGAGAACCAGAGCTAACAAGTGGTGACACAATCTAATATACATTCCACCTCACCTGACTAAACTTCATTTTTTTTAAGATGCCAGACTTTAAGCTAAAAATCTGAGAAATAATGTTGGGGGGGAAGGGATCACTAGATTTGATGACTTTAGAGTTCTAGTGAAGTTTTGTCAAAGGTGAGGTGGACTGTATTATAAAATCAGTATCTTGGAATTAATTTATATATCCATGTTTAAGGTCAAAAGGCAACCACTGAACAGTTAACCAGAAGCACACGTAAATACATTTCAGGAACCTTTTTTTTTAAATCAACTATATATCCATTTATTGAAAGTCTCTCTTTCATATGCCGCTACAAAAAAAAAGTGAGATGACTTTCACTAAGTTGGACAAGCAATGGCCACTGACTCTTAGGTGTTTTAGTACTTACAGCTGATAGCACTCCTTCATTACACAAACTTGAAAAGGCTACTTCAAGAGCTGGGTCAGTTTACCAGACCAAGATGCTGCAAGACATTCTATCAAGCAACCAACACCACCATATCCAACATGGATACTTTAACAAATGTTAGCTCCCCTCCGCTGGAATCTTACACTAAGCTTCCAAAAAATTATAGAGCGCCCTGGATGAACAAAAGTTGGTGATTCAAGACCTAAGGATATGCTTCCATAAAGATTGCGGCCTAAAACAAAAGCCAGGTGGGACAGGTTCTTTATCATGTGAGGTTGTTAAGAATCAAAATCAACCTGAAGATAGCTAACAACTTTTAGTTTAGTACTGATTAGTCTTTAACTAGTTGGCTTGGGAAATTCAAGTAGAAAAAAGGAAAACAAGCAGCTATCTCCCTAGTGTAGTACAATGAATACCTTTGCTTATTGGTAACACAGATTTCGATTAAATACATTTGAAAGTCGTCTAAACTTTTGATTTTTTTCTGTAATTACTACAAAACAATAAGTTAAGTACAATGGTACATAGTATAGGAACTATCACAATATTATATACACCCTAATAGTCAATTTAGTTTAAAAAATTTGACCCTTGTAATACAGTATTTGAGATCAAAGCAGGCTTGAAATACAGCAGTTTCACATACACATTAATGCCTTCTGAAGCCCCAGCCCTGACAAGTGGTTAGTAAATCAGACAAGAAAAATAACAGGTGCTTGCTTACCTCAAAGTCACACTCTTCTCCCACAGCATATTTGGTCATGATCTCCAACCAAGCACTATCGACTAGCTTCTCTAAGGAGGCCGTATTATGGTGAACCATCTCCAAAACCAATTTCTCATACCAGGCAGGGAACTCCTCCTTCAGACTAAAGTAACAGATTATTAGTTCCCCCAAAAAAGGCAGAAAATTCTATGCAGAGATTTAATGCAGGTCAATTTGAACATTTCTATACCGAATATGCAAAGCACTAGAAAATACAAAGATTAAAGCTTTGTACCAGGTGATACAAAGGAAAAAGAAAAACTTAAGAATTTTACCAGATGGGTGTAGGCAGGCTAATTTTCTCATGGTTATTCGTTGGGCTGCTAACTACAAGGTCAACGGTTCAAAAGGAGGTTTTCTACTGCTGTGTAAAGTTCGTCTCAGAAACCCACAGGGGCAGTTCTACCCCTATCAGGTCACTAGAACTATGAATCAACACAATCGCAATGAGTTTTCTTTTTTGAGTTTACAAGCAGGCTCATCACTGGTAAAGTTAGACTCTTCCCCATTAGTCTGTGCTTGCACTGTCTTTCTCGCTTCAGGTGTGGATTACTTGTGCATGTCCTTTACAATAAATTTATTGGTTAGGAGACTACCTTGATTCTATTTGTGGAATGTTTCAGTCAATAAAATATTTTCATATGCATTCATCCAGTTCTCACAATACCTTGTGACTTGTCTAGACTTTTCATTTTACCAATGAAGAAAATTAGAAAGGGTTAAACATGTTGGAATCATGGGTTGAACTCTAAAGTCCTTGCAAAGTCAAACAAGGAGGTGTCACTTTTCACTCATAAACTTGAAAAAAAAAATTCATTATATATCTAACATGGTGAGTAGTACAAAGCCTGAAGAAGTGCAGGGCATGCAGCTATTGAGAGATAGAGCGTCTGGGAACTGAAAGCCTTGAAAGTAAACAAGTGGCCATCTAGCCCAGAAGCAACAAAGCCCACATGGAAGCAGCACACCAACATGTGTGATCATGAAGGGCCGAGGGGATGAGGTTTCATAGTCAGGGGAAAAATCGTATTGTAAATGAGGGGAGTGTGTGATGGGGACCCAATGCCCATCTGTAGACAGCTGGACATCCCTTGCAGAGGGGTAGTGGGGAGGAAATTAGTCACTCAGGCAGGGTTCAGTGTAGCAACAATGAAACTCAAAACCTTCCTCTAGTTCTTGAACACTTCCCCCTCCCCCACCCCAATTATCATGATTCCCAAGTCTACCTTGCGGACCTGGTTAGACCAGAGGAAGCACAGCGGTACAGTTTGGATCTGGAAACACAGGGAATCTGGGACAGATGAACCCCTCAGGACCAGCAGTGAGAGTGGCAACACCGGGAGGGAAGGGGGAGTGGAAAGGGGGAACCGATCTCGGGGATCTACATGTACAGGAACCCAAGTGGAAGGCGAATTTTGAGGATAAGGGAAACAAATGTATAAGGGTGCTTTACTCAATTGATGTATGTATGGACTGTGATAAGAGTTGTATGAGCCCCAATAAAATGATTTATTAAAAAAAGGTGCAGGGCATGAATGTAATGCACTGTGGATTATTGTCCTATGTTCCAATCATCTGAGAGCAATTTGGCAATGCTTTTTGGTATGACGTTAAGAACCTAAGGTCTCAGCTGAACCCAGTATGCTCTGAAACACCAGCGAGAGCAGCGTAGAGATTAATTACCAACTCCCAGGGGTTCCAGTTCACCATCTTTAGTTCCTGCGAAAGCGCTTACTGCCCAAATTCTGAGTGTTTTTTGAAAAGAATAACCAGTCACTTTGAACATCCACAGAGTTTGGGGGAAAAAAAACTCCCATTTAGATAAACTATCACCCAACTGTGTGTGCTTTTCTTCCACAGCTGTTGAAAATGGCCTGAAATTTTATATAATCATAAAATACAAAAATTTATTTTCAGCTTCCATGTTACTTATGATTCTGATTCCTTTGCCTAGAACCACATTCCCAGAGGAATGGCAGAGTAAAGAGCTAAATCAGAAAGTATTGCTACTAGGATCCTAGTTCCTAAGTGCATGTTTAACTGTGACTGAATCAGGGCATGGCTGTAGATGGGTTTTCTCGGTGATATAGTTGTCTTATTCTCATTAGGGAGCCTTCAAAGCCAAGGTCCAATCAAAACTGACTGCTGAAGGGATCTGATGGAACAGTTAAAATTCGAGGTACAGGTTTTCTCAGGTTACAATGAATGCTTTTGATCTTCTAAAGGAGTAATCTTGATAAATTTTCTCAAGTGACGCAGGAAGAATCAGTTTATTAAAACTAAGTTTTCTTTTTATTTAATGGAGAAAACAGCTTTAATGTACAGAAAATATTAAAATTCCTTAAATTCAAAAACAATTCCTTTTTTATTAGCGGCTCATACAACTCCTATCACAATCCATACATATACATACATCAATTGTATAAAGCATCACATTCTTTTTCCCCCCTCCCCCATCTGTACATTCTTTGCCCTAATCATTTTCAAAGCATTTGCGCTCCACTTAAGCCCTTTGTATCAGGTCCTCTTTTTTCCCCTCCCTCCCCACTCCCCCTCCCTCATGAGCCCTTGATAATTTATAAATTATTACTTTGTCATATCTTTCCCTATCCGACATCTTCCTTCACCCCCTTTTCTGTTGTCTGTCCCCCAGGGAGATCACATGTAGAACCTTGTAATCGGTTCCCCCTTTCCAACCCACTCACCCTCTACTCTCCCAGTATCGCCACTCACACCCCTGGTCCTGAAGGTATCATCCACCCTGATTCCCTGTGCCTCCAGCTCCTATCTGCACCAGTGTACAACCTCTGCCCTATCCAGACTTGCATGGTAGAATTCGGATCATGGTAGTGGGGGGGTAGGGGGGAGAGGAAGCATTTAGGAACTGGAGGAAAGCTGTATTCTTCATCGGTGCTACGTCGCACCCTGACTGACTCATCTCCTCCCCTAGACCCCTCAGTGAGGGGATCTCCAGTGGCCGACAAATGGGCTTTGGGTCTCTACTCTGCACTTACCCCTTCATTCACTATGGTAAGGTTTTTTTTTGTTTTGTTTTGATGATGCCTTATACCTGATCCCTTCGACACCTCATGATCGGACAGGCTGGTGTGCTTCTTCCATGTGGGCTTTGTTGCTTCTGAGCTAGATGGCCGCTTGTTCACCTTCAAGCCTTTAAGACCCTAGACACTATCTCTTTTGATAGCCAGGCACCATCAGCTTTCTTTGCCACATTTGCTTATGCACCCGTTTGTCCTCAGCGATCGTATCATGGAGGTGTGCAGCCAAGGATATTTTTTGTTCTTTGATGCCTGATAATTGATCCCTTCGGAACCACGTGATCACACAGGCTGGGGTGTTCTTCCATGTGGGCTTTGTTGTTTCTGAGCTAGATGGCCCCTTGTTTATCGTCAAGCCTTTAAGATCCCAGACGCTATATCTCTTTTGATAGCCGGGCACCATCAGCTTTCTTCACCATTTACTTGTTCACCGGCTTCGGCTTCAGCAGTTGTGTCGGGAGGGTGAGCATCATAGAATGCCAATTTAATAGAAGTATTCATGCATTGAGGGAGTGCTTGAGTAGAGGCCCAAGGTACTTCCGCCACCTTAATACTAAACCTATATAGACACATAGATC
Organism: Tenrec ecaudatus; assembly: GCF_050624435.1. Classification (NCBI taxonomy): domain Eukaryota; kingdom Metazoa; phylum Chordata; class Mammalia; order Afrosoricida; family Tenrecidae; genus Tenrec; species Tenrec ecaudatus. The sequence goes on along the minus strand of NC_134541.1, from coordinate 127,598,530 downwards.
TATTTCCCCAACCTCATGTATATATTTGCATGTACATGTCTTTGTCTAGACCTCTATAAATGCCCTTTGCCTCCTAGCTCTTTCCTCTATTTCCCTTGATTTTCCTCCTGCCCCACTATCATGCTGTCTCCACCTGGGTTATAGCTATACCTCTTCTTTATGTTACCTTACCCTTGATCACTCCCTACCAGGCCTGCCACTCCCCCCTCTCCTCCAATTTGGGTCCCATGTTGTTCCCTTGTCCCTGGGTTAACACCACTTCCTTACCCCCCACCTTCCCCTAGCCCATAAAACTAAGTTTTCACTGAAAACTGCATTGGTGAGAAAGATTTAGAGCCCATTTAGTCTCTCTGGCAACAATTCAAGAACCCGTAAAACCAACCTTCTAACAATGATAATTCATTCAACAGAATGAAAATGGCAGGAAAGTTGCATGGAGGAATTTTTTGCCATCTTGGTAGTGCACCTGCACATTCTTCGAGATGGCAAGAGTTGTCCTATACGAATTTTTCAATGGGAAACTACCCCATCCAGCCTACATGCCTGATCTTACACTTTCCATTTCTTTGTAAATATAAAGAACATTAAAAGGAAAACGTTTGAGTCCCGCAAAAACCCAAACTGCCTTTGGATGTGGCGTAAATCAAGGAGTGCAGAATTCTTTGGGGGGAGGATTGCAAAGAAGGGAACACCTTCACAAGTGTCTAGACCTGGATGGATGGAGGTAATGTCAAGAATACTTCTTGAAAAAAAAAAAAGAACCAATAACTTCTTTTGATACTTTGATACTTATTTGATAAAGGTTTCTATGCTTCTGTAGCGATCTTTTATAACTTGCCCTTGTAGAAGTAGTACAGGGCAAGAACATAATACTCAAAGCTTAACACATGAAGTAGACACTTTACTAAATATATATATTCCACAATGACACTAGCAACTTGTCACTAGGCAATCCACTCCAAGGGATATTCACAAATACAATTGTTGCTTTGGAGCTAATGACCGCCCCTTTTCCTAACAATGCAAAATGGTGTCAGAAGGGCAATGCTTGGTTACTTACAGTTCAGCCACTTCCTGTTCCTCCTCCCAGGCCTCCTTGTGCGTCAGCTGACTGCTGCCAGTACTCTTACACGTCCAAATGCGCTCTCCGTATCTTTCCAGGCGGGCTTCATATTCCCTGATGGCAGTGGCTCAGGAAAACCATTTTAAAGTGACAACTAAGCTATACCCATAAAACGTCTATATCAAATACAGAAAAAGAGCCTACATCTATTCTATAATGCAGAGCATAATAAAATTGGAAGTAGGGCTTCAAACTAGCAAATCCAAAACAAAATGCTTACATTACTATTCTCTACACTTTCTGCCTGTTACCAAGAAAAAGTCTCTGAAAAGTCCAGAGAGAAAGCTTCTGTTCCAAATTCCTAAGAGGTCTGTTGTGTTACTCCTGATTTCTACTTGTCATAGTCGCTCATAATTATACTAAAGTAAAATTAATAGTCTTTCATGTACTACAAATAGTCTCACTGTATCTTAACACAAATGTGATGTCCTCAATTCACCCAAGCTTCATTGTAGGACTCACACCATATTTAAAATGTGTAAGAAATAAAGACAAAATGAAACACAAGTCACAGCAATAAGAATTTAAACCATATGGAATTGTCAGACAGCAAACTCAAGAATTCGTTCCACAGCAGCATGAATTTCTCATGACTAGCTCACCACGACTGATTCCAAATGACATTTAGAATAGCTTGTACATATGCTGAGGAGCCATTTATAGGTAGGTCTTCAGACTTTAGAAACACCCATTGCTTCTTCATACCTAAAGGAGTTCTAAACTCAACATAAAAGGTAAGCCATGCCATAAAAATTAGGCAAAGGACTTTAGTAGACATTTCGCCAAAGATATTCACTGCCATTGAGTCAATTCCAACTCACAGCATTATAGGACTAGAGTAGGGTGGTGGCCCTTGTAGATTCCTGAGACGGTAACTTTTTGCAAGAGTAGAAGGCCTCATCTTTCTCCCATCTCCAAAAGGCTGCCAAAAAGCTCCAAGGAAATGCAAATCAAAAGTACAAAGAGATATCTCTTCAGACCTTCTTGACTGCCCAGCACTGTGCCATCCCCCAAGACCACTTGCAATGAAAGATGAAATGACCGATCCAGAGGGTTTTTTTACTGTCAATGTTAGGGGTAGCCTTTCTTCCCAGTCTTAGCCTGAAATCTGTAGAGCAACCCAGCAACCTCCACACCTACACTGGAAGATGGGTGGTAGCTGTGTATGAGGTGCTCTGGACAGGGATCAGCCATGCATCTCCCACTTGCTAGGATGGCTGTTATCAGAAAAATGGACAGTAACTGTTGCTAAGGAAGTGGAAAAACGAGCCTTTGGGCAGTGCTGGAGGCAATGTAAAAACCAGTACAGCTGCTGTGAAACAACTGCAAAGGTAAATGGAGAATTACCATGCAGTCCAGCAATTCCACTATAGGTACTGACCCAAGAGAATTAAAAATAGGATCTCAAATACACATATGTACATAAATGCGCATTGCTTCATCATTTGCCAATAGCCAGAAGGTGGAAACAACTCACATATTTCACAAACGAATGGATAAACAAAATGTATATACTATGGGAAGTTACACAAGGATAAGTACAGTAGGGTCTATAAGGCATGCAATGACATGAATGGACCTTAATAAGACTATGCTCAATGAGGAAGGCAGAAATGGAGTTACTGCTGAAGGGGCCCAAGGTTTCTTTTAAGGTGATGGAAACCTTTTGGGAATAGTGAATATAGTTACAGAGAATGTGAGTGCAATTAATGTCAAGGAATTGTAAACTTAAAATGGCTTTTAAAACCCTGATTTTTATTTTGTGCATTTCATCACAGTGAAATTACCTTTTTAAATTCTAAGTTGTCTCCAGTAATGGGTACTTGTATTCCTAAGACCACTTTTCATTCACTACTCAGTCTTCCCAGGGACATGCAGGGTCTTGAGAACATCATGTAAGTTGGCAGCAGATCCATGAAGACCTGTTACACACCTTTCCGGCTGGAATTCACCATCAGCCAGCATGCTCACACAACAAGCAACTGGTTTACTTTTATACACAGTAACAGATGCTACGTCAGAAAATACACTGACACGACGACGAAGGTTAACTGCCAATCCCTGTGTTTTCTCCTTTTTATCGTGGTGGAAATAAATTTACTTAAACAGATCCCTCTGGTTTTAACCTCAGGGTTCTGGCTGGTAAGAAGTCAATTAGTAAATCTGGGAGTGTTTTTGGGGGTTCGGGGGTAGTGTTTCTTTTGGGCCATTTCCCACTAAGTAGCGGAGGGAGGTACAACAAGACAAATAATCAGTAGGTAGATTCAAAAAGCCAGAGACAGTCTAACACACAGTCTAACTCACAAACATACAAGGTCACTGGGTGAAGTAACCTGTTAATGCACTCAGCTGGTGGTTCTGTGTACCCAGAGGTACCTTAAAGAAAGGACTGGTGCTCTACTTTAAAACGCACAAGGCTGCCAAAAGTCAGAATCCATTCAGTGCTGACTGGTGTTTTTTACATTTGTTTTGTTTTGAAGAAATTCACTGTAATCAGATAGAATGGAAGATTATAATAAAGATTGTAGTAGAGCAAATATGCCTTAAAGAGACCATTACATTATTATTAGTTGCTGTTTTAAAAAGTGAAAAACTGTCATTTCTCCTTAGTCCTAAGTAGTCAACAGAACTGGTACAACATGAATACTTCAGGGATACCTCAACTCTTAACTTTTTATAAACCACACCCTAACAGTCTCATCGCATGGCGCTGGTATCTTCTCAGTTTGAAGCCCACTGCCCTTGAACCCATTCTGATTCAGTGACCCTACACCAGGAGTTTGAGACTATACATCTTTAGCAGAGGAATAGCTGGTGGATTTGAACAGCTGACCTTAACATGATTAGCACAAGACCTAAATTTCTCAATGAAGTTCCACGTATGTCCCCACTAGGTAAGATCCAGTTTCATCCCCACTTCTTATCCAGTGGTAACATTTTCAAACATTTTAATTGGTCTCACTTATAACCCTGTCTTCTCTGATCGTCTATGCTTCTTACTTATTCATTTTGTAAACCCACAATCCCTTCTGATAACTGAAGAGTCTGATACAAATACAAAGAGACAACCCGGTGGCCCCCACAGAACAGACGCCCCATCAATCAAAATTTTGGACTTCATTTTCTATGACTTGTATTGTTTTAAAAAGAAAAAAGGGCAAGGATTTTATTACACAAAGCATTTATTTGAATGTCAAATCTATACTTCTTGAATATATTTTTCAAGCTATGAATCTCTCCCACTGCATAGTTATTTCCCTCTCATTTAAAAATTACACCTATCTTACAGCATTTTTACTGACTAGGTCAACATTAATGTCCTAACTTCAACTACTGCCTTTATGTCGCTAACTTCTACCATCAGCTCAGTCACCTCTCTCAACAGACAGATGGATCTCAAACAGTATTTAACATACGAATGTCCAAACTGCCTTTTCCACTTACCTTCCCCCAACATCCAGTCAAGCAAAACAGATGCAAACTTGACCCTCCTCTTCCAGATTTTATCAACCACTACTACTATCTAGGTGCAAACCAAATCACACCTATATTCTCTCTCAATTCTATCTACTTTACTTCTCTCCACCACAAAGGCCAGTAGAAACAACACACACAGATCACTGCCCTGATTCTAATAGCAACCCTGTAAAAGCAGAATAGGCCTGCTCCACGGGGTCCCCAAAGACTAAATTTTTAAGGGGTCAGCCTCCTCAGCCTTTATCTTTGAACCACTGAGTTTGTGGTTAAAAGCCCAACCCACCCCACAGCACCACCCAGACTTGCTTAGATGGCTGTCTCATTAGTCTGTTTCTAGTCTGGAGGCTGGTGATCCATTTGCCATACTGTAGTCACTGTGATCTTCCTAGCCCATGAGGAAACTTCAAAAAGTTCATGGGAAAATTACATGTATCTTCCAATTCCATTTTTCTACAAACTTCTTGATGACACCCCAGTGTACAGTAGGATGACAGCAAGACAGTGTTGAGAGAACACGTAATGTACCTTAGAGGGAAAACAAGTATTTATTGAGTCCTTCCTACTGACTGTCAAAGGAGCCCTGAAGGCACAGTGAGTGGGTCGGTTACACGCTGAGCAGCTCAACTCTGGACTCCACCAGTTGCAGGGCAGGAGAAAGATCAAGCTTTCTGCTCTGACAAGATCTGCAGTCTTGGCTACCCAGAGGGGCAGTCCTACTCGGTCCTGTAGGGTGGGTCTCTGATTCGAAATCGACAGATGGCAATGGGGGACTGTAGGAAAGGAATTGTCTAGTCCCTGGGTTGAGTATTAAATATGCATGATTGCTGCCTTCATAGGAACATATAACTGTCTCCTACTAGAAAAACTTAAAGAGGGGAAAGAAAGCATCCTTGTGTCCTAAACATTAAGGAGACAGACATTGGAGATACTCAAATTTTTCCTTAAAAAATAAACTGTTAAATACTCATAGAAAACAGCACATCATCAGATAGGAGCTGGAGGCACAGGACCAGGGGTGTGAGGAGTGATAGTGGGAGGGTAGAGGGTGGGTGGGTTAGAAAGAGGGAACCGAATACAAGGATCTACATGTGACCTCCTCCCTGGGGGAAGGACAACAGAAAAGGGGGTGAAGGGAGACGCCAAACAGGGAAAGATATGACAAAATAATAATTTATAAATTATCGAGGGCTCATGAGGGAGGGGGGAGCAGGGAAGGAGGGGAAAAAAGAGCAAATGCTTTGAAAATGATGAGAGCAAAGAATGTACAGATGTGCTTTATACAATTGATGTATGTATGGATTGTGAAAAGCGTTGTATGAGTCCCTAATAAAATGTTTAAAAAATAAATTAAATAAAATTAGAATGATAAAAAAACAGCACATCAATAGAGAACTATAAACAGTGTTAACCAGGACTACTTTCACCACACTTTTAAATAAACTAAGAGTAATATCAAATCACATGGAACACTTTACAGGCAGTGAAACAAGATGACCAAAAAAGTTACCAAGAGGAAAGAAATAATGTCTAAAGGAGATTTAGAGAAAAATAACCCAAGATACAGTTTCAGGACAAATGCTACCATCCCACTTATAATCCAAGAGCCAAAAATGCCTTGAAAACTATTTCCTGAAGACAACTGATCCAAGATGCCAATGTATTTTGCAAAATAGCCATGAGAATCGGTAAGAGTATCAAAATGAAGGCATGAGTTTTCAAAACGCTGCATCACAATAGAAATATTACGTGCTGGTTCTGGGGGCACAGTGGGTTACACTCTCACTACGCTGCTAACCACCAGACTTGGCTCAAGCACACGAGTCCTTTCTTGGGACTGAAAGATGAGGCTTAAAAAAAAATAATAAAGCTAAAAGAAAATTGAGGCTTTCTCTATTCCAGAAAGATGTATAGCCTCGGAAACCCACTGGTTCTCATCCCTACAGGTCAAAGAGTCAGTAACAACATGATTGCAGGGACTGAGTCCTCCAAGAGGAGCCCTGATGGAACAGGGCATTCAGCAGTGCATGGACATCACCCAAACATCCGCGGTTTAAACGCCAAGCCACTCCTCAGGAGAGTGCGGAAGCGGTCTGCTCTCCTCCAAGACTTACCGTCTCAGAAAGGCTCCCCTGTGTGAGTCAGAACTGATTCAATGGCCATGGAGTATTCTCCAAAAAAAGTTAGGCCCTTTAAAATGTGGAGGAATGTAAAATATTTCTGTATGAGAATCAACCAAAAATAGTAGGTTTCAGTCTTGGTTGGGCTAAGAACCGTCAGAAAGGTGACTCACAATGACCGTCTAGTGCATTAGCAGCTCTCCAATGAAAGGGTCTTCACAGTACTCATCTTTGTGTCCAGCACCAGCATGATAGCTAAAAGTCAATGGTCAACAAGCAGCTTACAACTATTTCTGCACCAAAGGGGTCAGCCACCCTCTTAAAAAGAGTTTATTTCAGAAAGATAACTTTCAAAACACATTACTCTGAAAAAAGATAAAGACTCAGGAAAAGAAACTTAAACAAACTTGCAAATAACAGGTCGATAACACTTTAACTTAGTTCAAATGTTCTAGAGTTATGCTGTTTAAAACTACTTAAAACATGGCTAGTTTAAATTGAGATGTGCTCCAAGTACAAAACAGTGAATTTGAACAACAGTATAAAAAAAAGGAATGTCAATTGGTCTCAGTGATTCTTAAATTACACATTGAAATGGGACTTTGGATAGCCTGAATTTTAAAATATAATTAATTTCACACGTGGCTCCCATTTCACAGCTATGAAATCTAAGAGTTACATCTTAGAGCAGGAGTGCTCAACCTGTGGTTCACGACCCCAGAACAATAGCAAAATGACAGTGATGAAATAACAATGAAAATAATCTTATGGTTGGGAGGTCACAACATGAGGAACTGTATGAAAGGGTTGCAGCATTAGGAAGGTGGAGAACCACTGTCTTAGAGCAAATGCCCTGATGTTAACTCAAAATTGTTAGTTAGACTAGTGCTCTCAGCTAAATCAAAAATCTCAAAAGTGACATTCCTATGATGATCCTTAACTATTTTTAAGTTGTTGTAACTGTTCTATGACTTTGACTACATTAAGAGAAAGCTAGAAAAATAAAAGGGGAGGAGAAGCCTCTGAGGGGAGTGAGTCTGCTGCCTCCAGATGCCATTTCAGATTTAGGTTACCAAAATAAGTCGCTCAACCTCAAAGAACCACCTAGCGCAAATGCCAGTGGGGGTTCGTACATGCCAACAACTGCAGCAGATGTCACTGCCGACAGAATGGCTGAGCAATTTTCCAAAGGTAGAAACTATAAACAAATACTTGCCATCTTAGTTTCATGGGCATCTACCAGTACTTTCCCCCCTGAGTTTGTGTTATCTTCGTGAAAAATGCCCATTCTTTGTTCTCTTGCCTTGTATGAACTGTTTCATTTCATTAAGTACTGGATAGACTGAAAGAAAGTGGGCCACAAAATTTGGAGGGTAAAAAAAAACTGCACAATAACCAAAGGTTCTAAATAAGAAAATGACAACAACAAACTCAAGATTTGCTCTTTATCCTACTTTCTCTCCCTGGTCCAGTGTCATTAAGTGAAAAATGAATCAAGCATCTCTTAACACTTAGAAGATATTACATTATAAAAACGTAATACCCCAACTGCCCAATCGAGTTCTGTCCGATTAACTGCCCAAAGAAGCTCTAATCCAGTGGTTCTCAACCTTCCTCATGCCGAGACCCTTTAATACAGTTCCTAATGTTGTGGTGACCTTCCAACCATAAAATTATTTTCATTGTTACTTCTTTTTTTTTTAATTTTAACAATTTATTAGGGGCTCATACAATTCTTATCACAGTTCATACATATGCATACATCAATTGTATAAAGCACATCTGTACAGTCTTTGCCCTAATCATTTTTTCTCCTCTTTTCTTTTTTTACATTTTATTAGGGACTCTCATTGTTACTTCTTAACTATCATTTTGCTACTGTTATAAATCAGGAGACCCCTGTGAAAGGGTGGTCGACTCCTCCAGAGGGGTCACGACCCACAGGTTAAGAACAGCTGCTTAATCCTTCCTGTCTGTAACCACTAACAATGGACTTGTATATTCTAACAGGTTCTCATCACTGCACCACCTGAAAATGCTCATACAATGATGCTAACCAAACTTATGAACTAGGTGTTTCTAAAGCTTCAGAAACAAAAACAGTTGAAGTGTTTTAGTTGAAATACAACAAAAATATTAATCTAGAGTAGGCTGCTGTTAGCTTCAATTCCTATTTAAAATCTGTCTGAATTTAAATACAGTTCAGTATACCATTCCCATTTTGTGAATCAAGGGCAATTTATTTTGGTAAGGTCAGTTTTTACAGCTACCATCTGGTGTCTCACCTGTGGTCGGTCCTCCCTAAACCTATCAAGTGCTCGTCTCCTAGTATCAGGACTACATCAGAGTGCGGTGAACACGGCCATCCCTCTATCAGATCAGTCACGGAATGTTTGCGATTCTTCACAACTCCCAATTTAAGGTTAATGACTAGGTACACTATAATGCTAAGGAGGACATTCAAACCCCTGCAGGACTTCCCAAATCTGCTGCCAGTAATTTTCAGGGCTGGAACCAAAACTACTGAATGAAGTCATTTTTAAACTAAACCATTCAGCTCATTGAATGAAGCATGTTCACTGTGGACCTGTTTTGCCCTTTTTTTAAATCATTTTATTGGGGCCTCATACACCTCTTATCACAATCCAACATACATCCATTGTCAAGCATATTTGCACATATTGCCATCATCGCTTTCAAAACATTTTCTTTCTACTTGAGCCCTATCAGCTCATTCCCTGTTCCCTCATGAAGTTTTGTCCTCTTTTCAATAATTACTTATCTAAATGAGATTAAAGTGAACCTTGGTGGCACATTGTTTTAGTGCTTGGCTGCTAACACCAAGAGGTCGATGGCTCAAACTCACCAGCTGTTCCATGGGAGAATGGTGTGATAGTTGGCTTCTGCCAAGAGTCACAGCCTTGGAAATGGGGTAGGGCAGCTCAACTCTGTCTAAACGGTCCCTGAGAGCCAGAAATGACTTCAGGGCAGTGGGCTTTGAGATCAGATGGACAAGCATAAGTCTAGACACAGAATTTTAAGGGATAATTTTAAGTGATGGAGTCCCAAACATATTTGGCCTAACCCTCTTCCCGCCCTTTTTTTTTTGAGAAGGGGGGGATTTACACAGCACTACCCTGGCAATTAAATATTGCTTTTGAAGACTCCTTGGATGACTCCAGCACTACACCCCCACAGGGGGGATGGGCACCACCCACTCAGGAAACATTCAAGTTAACAGGGAGAATCACACCCAACAGGTAAGTGTGTCACGGTTATCAATTACCCTGAATTTAGAATGGGTCTGGGAGTTTGTATATATTTTCACCAAAATGAAGACCCTATCAGCTCACAGCTCTTAATAAAACACATCATTTGCTCTAGAGTATATAGACAGTCAGAAAGGTATTAGAAAATTTAAAATATCAAAACCAATTATAAACCTAACTATAAATATAAACCTGAGAACTAGAAATAACAGTTCAAAAGGAGGTTACCCAACCACATACTCTCCTCTGTGAAACCACTAATAACCTAATAAAGAAATATGCCAACCTGCCAGTCATCCAGGACAACAATTTAAAAACCATCCTAGTACTTCCCTTTGTAACAACTCCCAACAGAGAATCCCCCTCCCTGGCACATAATGCAATTACCTCTTAGTAAAAAAGTTCTAAATGGATAGGAGGTGCCTATTTAACATAACAAACTAGCTGCCTTCAAGTCAATTGTGGCTCATAGAGACCCTATAGGACCCTCCCATGGAGCAGCTGGTGGGTTCAAAGTACTGACCTTGTGGTTAGCTAGCTACATTCACTGCACCACTAGTGCTCCTTCAGCGGGACACACTAAATATTGATTTATGAAATACAAAACGAGTAATTTTTTTACACACGTACCCTTAAACTGTCCCAAGACCCAGTTTTCAATAATCATTGTAAGTGGAATTCGTGTATACCAATACCCACAGCCATCAAGTCGATTACAGCTCATAATGATCACATAATTTCCCGAGCTGTAAATCTTTACAGGGGCAGTCAGCATTAGCTTTCTCCTACAGAGCACTTGCTGGGCTAGAACTGCTAACCCTGTGGTTAGTAGTGCCAAAGCTTAGCCAACAGCGGGGCAGCTCATCCAGATACACAATAAGCAAAACCATTCTGACTTATAGTGACTACAGGGAACTACGGGGAAGCGTAGAACTGCCCACGGATTTCTGAGACTGTAAATCTTTTATTCAAATATAAAGCCTCGTTGTTCTCCCCAAGAAACATAAGGGTAAGGGCGCCTTCAAAAAGTTCATGGAAAAATGGGATTTTCCCCAGGAACCTGTGGAAGCCCCTGTGTTTATTTCTATTTCAATGACTTCACTACATGACATGCTACCCCGCTCAGGGCCTGTTACAGATTTAGAACTTGTCTCTTGATGGGACTCATCCTCTACTAGAACTAGCCCTAGAAAATGACCCTAATGGCAGCGTGCAAGTGCGTTCCCATCAACTGCTCAGAAGATGGATGCCACCTGAAAAGAACCTACCGGCATACATTTTTCCACTCCACTGATGTTCTGGAAAGTTAGGAAAAGTCGGGGAGCTGTAGAATACTGCCGGTTTGGGGAGTGACTGTCTGGCTTGACATGGCAGGGAGAGTTCTCAGATGTGCTTCCGCAGGAGGCCCTGGGAGGGCTCCTGCCAGTCATCATTTACCCAGTGCTGAGTGACCTCTAACAAGCCAACCACCCCACGAAACCCTCTAAGCAACCTGGCAGGAGGCTCCTACCACCTCGGCAGCCTCCTAAATCCTCCAAGAGGCCTATCTCAGCAGATCTATTTCCCAGAGACTCTCCCGCATCATCCCATGCCCAGAAGCAAGCGACTCATTTTGTCAAGTCCCTTTGTGTGCAGACCCAACAAATCCTAAGCGGTCCCCAAAGGCACAGTAAGATTACCCGAGAAAAGAGTTCTTTCAAAGGAGGCACAGAAGGGAAAGAACTGGGTCCCAGAACCACGTCTCCTGCGCTAACTAGCAGAAACTGGGTACTCAAGCCCTTCCACAGGAAATGGAGCTGACGAAACCAATCAGCCCTTAACCTTCACTCCTAAAAGACTGATCTCGAAATTTTTTTTCCCACCAACGCCCCCCCTTTCTTACACTTGCGCTTCCAAAAGGCTTTATCAGCCCTCCATATTCCCAAAGAAACTTAACCGTCGACTGACTGCGCTCAAGGACCTCGTTACAAGCACCTTTCCACGATGCTTAGGCGGCAGCGAGGACGCAGGCCATGTCCTGCAGCAGTCCGTTGTCCCTAAAGGCAAACCTAAAAACTTAAGAGCATGTTTGGGCGTTTTCGTTCAAGAAAGATTTTTTTTTTAATTAAATGACAATCATAACCAATACCCATCCGACTGCCGCCCCGTCTTAAAAACTTTCTAGGCTGGGGCCGCCCTCCCTGGGAACTTTTCCTTCCCTTCCCAGACGTCTAGAAATTCACCCTGGGCTCGAGGCCTCCCTGCCCGGCCCCACGGGAAGGGCCCGGGAAGAACCTGCCCCCCGCAATCGCGCTGGCCGCGTCCACGCGGCCGCCAACTTGGGCGCAACGGGGAGATCTCAGCGAACAGAACTCGGCGCCGGCCCGACTGGCCCTGGGGAGACCCCCCAGGTCGCCATCGCCCCGGAGACCCGGGGACAAAGTAGCGACCGAAGGGGGAGGGGTGAGAGACGCCGGGCGCAGGATGCAGAGCGCGCGGCGCAGCGGGACCCCCGGGCGGGCCCGACGCCCCACGAACCGCCGGCCTGGCGGGAATGGGGTCGGGGTCCAGGCCGCGCTGACAGCTGCCCCCGGCGCGGCCCCCCGACCTGCCCGGCTGGAAAGGATACTCCCGGGTGCGGAAGGCCTCCTGGGTGTGCGCAATGGTGAAGAGCGGCTCCTCGCCGGGAAGCGGCTTCACCAGAGGAAAGGGCTTGCGGCCCAGGAGCGGCGCCATCGCGGCGGCGGCGGCGGCGCCCCGGTGCTCTTCGGCGGGCCCGCAGCGCTGCACTAGGCCCCGGCGGCCCCGGGCTGGCGCCGCGCTCCCGGGGGTGGGTGGGGGAGGGGAGGGGTGAGAGGGCGGCGCGAACTCCGGCTCCCTCAGCGCTGGAGCGGCCGCGCGGCCCCCATGGAGCGGAGCGCTCCGGCCCGGGGCTCCCACGCACACCTCGGCGCCGTCCGGCGGGCTCCGGCTGACCTCCGCTGCAGGCCTCCGCGTCCGGCAGTCACGACTCCTCCTCGGAGGCACCGGAGGAAATTATTGAAAAATGGCGGGAGATTGCCCTCCTCCCCCCCGCCCGGCCAGCGCACACACTAACTCGCTCCCCTGTGGCGCCGGTGGCGATGGCTCCAATAGGCGGGGAGCTGGTCCACGCTCGCAAGTGATTGGCTCCGGGCAGCTGCCGCTCCGCACGTGGGTACCGCCCCCTCCCCCTGCCGCGTAGTTGGGTTGCGCCGCACTGGAGGGCAGTAAGGAGGGGTGAAAGGTCACGTTATGTAAGCGCCTGTGATAGGCGCGCGGGCCTCCGGCGATGGAGTGTAGAGCGGGGCACGGTGGGAGAACGAAAGGCCGAGAACCCCAGGAGGTCCGGGCCGAGAAGCCCTCTCACAGATGCAGACACTGCGCCATCTGTCACCGACGGCGACACCGACATCCGGGCACCACTGTCCGTGTGGTGCGCCGGAGGGGGGAGGGGGAGCGCGCGGCCAGGGGCTTTGTCTTTCCTCTTGAGCTCCGCCCCCTTCTTAAAGGCGCCGCGCTGGGCCACGCCCGGGGGCGCGCGGTTGGATCCCGGGAGGGGGTGGGAGGAGGGGTTGGCGGGAAGTCATCCCTTCCTCCAAGCCCACGTTCCGCTGCTGGACAACTTGAACCCTACCTGGTCTCTCCTCGAAGTTAACTTCTAGACGAGAGCGCGCTTGAGATCCGCATCGGCCCCCTACCTCTGAGAGGCTGGTGGGAAAAGATAAAATAGAACCTTCCTTGATAAACAAATTAAAGGGTTTGTCAAGGAGATACCGCCCGCCATTCATTCCAATAGTTTTCCCTGGCACCCACCATGTCCCAGGCCCTGGGATGAGTGCTATAGTGTTGTAAGGGGCGAGCGTAAGACCCAGAAACTTCCCTGGAAAAAAATGAAAAGGACAATTTGACACAAAGAACCAGTTCTATGCGATAAGCGGAGGTACAAAATGCGTGGTAACAGGACAGCGATAACTGCCTGGAGGGTGAACTGCTCCAAGCAGACATCCCCCACAGAGTCCAAAATCTGGCTAAAATACAGACTCACTGCCATCAAATCGATCCCAACACAGGACCGTCGAACTGCCCCTGTGGGTTTCTGAGACTGTGACTCTTTACAGGAGTAGAAAGCCTCATCCATCGCCCCAAGAGTGGCTCGCGGTTTCAAACTTAGAACTTTGTGGCTAGAGTCCAGTGCATAACCCACTGTGGCACCAGAGCTCCTTGTAGAATCAGAAAAACCCTCTAAATCAGGGGTTCTCAACCTTCCTCAGGCTGCGACCCTGTCATACAGTTCCTCCTATGGTGGTGACTCCCCAACCATAAAATTATTTTCGTTGCTACTTCATCACTGTCATTTTGCTACTGTTCTGCATCGGGGGACCCCTATGAAAGTGTCGTTTGAACCCCCCCAAAGGGGTCTCGACCCACAGGTTGAGAAGCGCTGCTCTAAATGTTCTTGTGGCCATTTCCCTCCCTTGGTTCAAATATTTTCTTTTTTTTTGACCCCGGGATGTACTTTCCCAACTGCTCATCAACAGGACCAAGGCTGCTAGGTGTCCCCTGACAGCACCCCCGTATGTATCCTATCCTCTCGCCCTACAGAAATCTCATCCCCAATAGTTGTTTAAGTTCTAGCTCAGAAGGCGCCTCGGTGAAGGCGGCTCTGATCACCTGGTAGAGAAGGAAGCGTGTCTTTTTCGGTACCCATTTCTTGCAAAAGGAACCGAAGTTTTCTCAGAGAAGCATTTGTGTTGTAGAGAATTCAGTGTTAGGTGCCACGCAGCAGGGAGCCTCTCATGGGGACCCTGGGCACAGCAGAAGGAAACACTGGTCCCTGGGGTGTTCCTCCCCATTACACTATACTTGAGCCCATTGTTGCAGCCCCTGCGAAGTCCATCTCAGTGAGGTTCACTAGGCAGAGAAAGGGAAGAAGGCAGCGGGAACAGCAGAGCAAAAGAGTCGTGAGTTTAAGCTTAAGGGGACTTAAAAAATCTAAGGGCAACTATCAGTTAGGAGAACGGCAAAGAAAATCGTCGTCCTGGCCACAGTGTGGGATGGTGGAATTGGAAGATTAATTAGAAGGGAGTTGTGTGCATAGCCTTAGGAATATAGTGGTTTCTCATTGGGCTGATTCCCCAAGGTCAGCAGTTCCCCAAGTGTGCCAGTCAGGCGAAGGTCTGAAACAGCCTCGTATCAAACACAGATCACTGTCTTCCTGATTAGGCTGGATAAAACTTGATACTTGGCCGGTTGACCTCCCTCTAGGCCCAGCCTGAATTTGTTCTAGGTGCAAGCATCTCTTACTTGATCCTGGCTTTTTAAATATTGATGGAGGTCTTTTCTTTCCTGCTCATTGTGGGTGGTACTTTTGTCTTGATATCACTAGTGTTTTATACTTACCACTTCATTTCAGATGTTGTTCTTTATTGTTTCTCTTGGGTTTAACAGCTTAGGAAGCACAGAAGGAGTGCCTGCATCGAGATAACAGATGCAAGGAGTGGGAGGGGGTGCTGGGTGGGTAGGGAGGAATGGATGGGGAGGGTGAGGAGACTGCAGGAGTAAACAGTGAAGGTGGGAAGGGGTACTAGAACTGAATGTGAGTGTACAGCTCATTTTAAGGGTGATTTAGTCAGAAGGGAAAACAGAAAATTTCTGAAATTGAGTTTGCTACTGATTGCACAGTTCTTCTTGACATGATTATTGAATGAATGATTGAACTGTATGATGTGGATTAGGTGCCCCCCCAAAAAAAAATTGGAAGAAGAAGGGGGGAAAAAACAGTGAAGCCAGCATCTAAGATGGAACCCCCAGTAAGAAGCTCCATCTCAGCTCCAGACACTAGACAGCCTTAAGGAACACAGTGGGAATTCTGAATGGGAGCTGAGGAGGGAGGAGGGAGAAAGGGCCTGGAGGAGTTTCCTTAAACATCCTATCCACTATTGTCTCAGGAACAGCAATTGGAAGTTAATGAGAGAAAAAAAAAAACATGCAGAGACTTATTCTTTTTTTTTTCCAGAGACTTATTCTTAAGGTTGGTTTCCTGAGACTACAGATCTTGGGGGAAACAGACACAGCCTCACCCTTCTCCCACGAAGCAGCTGGTGGCTTTGAACTACTGAGCCCGCAGTTCAATGCTTAACCCACCTTACCTAGTGGACTCCTAGGCAATTACTGAGGAGCTCCCCAAATAAAAAGCACTGCCAATCTTAGATTAGTGAAGGAGCCCTGGTGGTGCAGAGGCTACAGCACTCAGCTGCCAACCCACAGGTCATTGATTTGAACCCATCCACGGCTCAGCAGGAGAGAGGGGTAGCAGTCTGCTCCTGCAACGCTTAAGCCAAACTCACTGCCACCACTGAATTGATTTCAACTCATCACGGCCCTGTGGGGCAGGGTAGAAACTGCCCCCATGAGTTTCCCAGACTGTAACTCTCAACCGGAGTAGAAAGCCTCCTCGTTCTCCCGGGGCAGCTGGTGGTTTCAAGTCGCTGACCTTTCCGTTAGCAGCCTAACGAATCACCCACTGCGCGCCACCAGGGCACCTCTGTAAAGATGACACTCTTGAAAAGTCTGTGGTCAGTTCTCTTCTGCCCTGTCCTGTAGTGTCCATGATACCTCAGGATGGACTAGATGGCTGTGGGTGTCTTATAGATTGTGGTGAACTTAATTTTCCTCTCTGTTTCCCCGTCTTTTTTCCCTAGCATCGTTATATTTGTTTTACAGAAGGAAATGGTACACAGTTAAAAAATAATAATGTCACGAATACAGTAATTTTTTTAAAGAAAAGAAATGATCAAATGGCACTGATTAACACAAGATGTGAACCAGCCTGTCCCAAAGATGTCAAAAAGTGGAGACCCGAGTTAACGAGTTAACGCGCCTATCACTCACCTGAGACATTTATTGTTAGTTGTCGGGAACTCAGTCCTGCCTTTTGGAGACCGTAAGTGTACCAAGTAGAACAGCGCCATGCAGTTTTCATGATGGCTTTGAACTACCTTGAGCTGCCAACCTTCCGGCTAATAACCAAGGCCTTCACCATTGGGCCACTCCTGAGCTCCTCTCACAGGTGTTGTCCTTAGGTGCTGTCAGGTAGACTCCGTCTCCTAGCAAGCCCGGGTGGAACACAATGAAACCTGGTCTGGCCCCCCGCACCATCCTCAGTCATTGCCATTGTGTCCCCCCATCTCCTTCAAGATCTTTCCTGTTGACCTTCTGCCTAACAAGCATGATGTTCTTCTCCAAAGACTGATTAATCCCTTAGGACAGTGGTTCTCCACCTTCCTAATGCTGCCACTGTGAGAGTTAGCCTGAGTGGAACCATCCTCTAGCAGTCTCCATTTTGTATCAAGCTATGGAAATTCCCCTGAGGTTAAGGTCAAGCAAACATTGGCCAGAAAATAGCAGCTGCAAGATAAGGCTGCACATCTATCTCGAAGGAAAAAAAAGTTTTAAAATGTCAAGGCTAACTGCAAAGTCTGCTTCTGTTCTTGCTCGCACAGCTGCAAAGCCCCCACTGTTTACCCCACCCTATGAAAACCCAAGTCTGTGAGCGATCCGGTCCATCCTGCTCCCACTCCTCCGAGGCCTGGTCCCTGCGCAGCTTCTTTTTGGTCCCCCTTTAATAAACTGCTTTGCTTCTTTTTTTTTTTTTCTTCTTTTACATTTTATTAGGGACTCATACAACTCTTACCACAATCCATACATATACATACATCAATTGTATAAAGCACATCCATACATTCCCTGCCCCACTCATTCTCAAGGCATTTGCTCTCCACTTAAGCCCCTTGCATCAGGTCCTCACTGCTTTGCTTCTTACCACAGACTGAGTTGTTCTCGTCCGGTTCATGTACAACACCACCCTTTCATACAGTCCCTCATGTTGTGCTGACCCTCCAACCATAAAATTGTTTGTTGCTACTTCATCACTGTCATTTTGATACTGTTATGAATCAGGGCCCCCTGTGAACGGGTCATCGACCCCCAAAGAGGTTGTGACCCACAGGTTGAGCACCTCTGCCTTAGGCTACATTGAGTGAAATAGATTCACACCTCCCCATCCTGGCTGCTGAGGAGCATTGGGGCTGTACTTCCTCCTAGGCAAATTCCTTGTTTCCTCTGGCCGTCCATGCATATTCAAATTTCTTGGCCCACACCTCAATTCTTCAGTCTTTTTCATTGTCTACCTTTCAGATGCACAAGAGGTCATTGAAAAGAACATGGCTGGGACAGGGAATGTGCAGATGTGCTTTATACAATTGATGTATGTATATGTATGGATTGTGATAAGAGTTGTATGAGCCCCTAATAAAATGTAAAAAAAGAAAAGA
Source organism: Tenrec ecaudatus (assembly GCF_050624435.1). Lineage (NCBI taxonomy): Eukaryota > Metazoa > Chordata > Mammalia > Afrosoricida > Tenrecidae > Tenrec > Tenrec ecaudatus. Next base: position 127,580,211 of record NC_134541.1, on the reverse strand, counting down.
ACATGGCTCCAGTCAGCCCCTACTTAGTTAGTCCTCAAACTGACATAATCCCTCAAAGACAAGCAGAATCGGTACCACTGGATCCCTGTAATATCATGATGAATGGGGGTGGGGTGGTTGACTTTGTCTTCCTGGGATCCACAAGCAGTGCTCATGGAAGCAGCAGTCAAGAGATCAAAAGACACAGTGCACTGGGTGACTGCTACACAGGACCTCTGTCGAGTGTTGAAGAGCAAGAATGGGACTTGAGAACTAAGGTGTGCCTGGCCCCAGCCATCTCGTGCATGTCAAAGTTGAACATGCAATACAGAAGAATCGATGCATTTGAACGGTGGTGCTGGCAAAGAACACGGAAAGCACACAGGTGCCAAAAGAACCGACCCATCTGTCCTGGACGAAGGACAGCCGGCATGCTCCTGAGAGGCAAGGAGGGCGAGACTTAGCCACTCACTCTTTGGACATGCTGTCAGCAGAGACCAGTCCCTGGAGGAGGAAGGACATCAGGCTTGGTAAAACCTGAGGGCAGTGAAAAAGAGGAAGACCTTCGACAAGATGGCTTGACCCAGTGGCTCCAATAATGCGCTCAGACCTAAGAACTCTTGTGGGGATGGCGCAGGATGAGGCAGTGTTTCTGTTAGAATTCTGGGATGGTTTTCCCCGTTCTTGATTCTCAACGCTGAAAGAATTCACACAGCTGATTTGCTTTTGTAAATCTAAGTAACTCGTATGAGGAAAAGGGGAGTTTGGGGCAGCACAGTCTCCCATAGTCCACATATTATCTGGAACACATGCAAGGCTGCATGGAGGGGGGGGGCGGCGCGGCATTGGGGAGGGGGCGGCATGGGGTGGGAGGCCGTGAGAAAGTTAGAGACTGAAAATGGCCACTTTGGAGGAGCAAGGAAAACCACGTGGGAAATGGCCCTGAAGTGGAGTCCAGAAAACCAAAAGAGCAGGCTCAGAACCAACAAAAAGGAAGAGAGATTGCGGACCCTGAGAGGCTGCAAGCACAGAGCAGTGGTTCTCAACCGTCCTCATGCCGCCCTGTGCGACCCTTTCATGCAGTTCCTCAGGTGGTGGTGACCCCCAACCATCACATGATTTCCGATGCTACTTCATCACTGTCATTTTGCTCCAGCTATGAATCAGGCAACCCCTGTGAAAGGGTCGTTGACCCCCGAAAAGGGTCACGATCCACAGGTTGAAAACTGGGGCACCTCTCTCCAACCTCAAAGAGCGATCGACATGAGAAGGGTCTGCCCTCAGTCTGTGTGGCCTCTCCCCTCCTAGCCTCACTTAGTGGGGGTGTGGTTGAGGGTCTTGGCCACTCTTCGTGGTGGCTGAGATGAGGCACACGTATGACGTCATGCTGCCTGTGCCAAGAGTGCACACCCAGGTTGACCTCCATGGGCACCGAGGTGACCTTGGTCTGAGCATGCCCAGCTTTGCTTTGTACTCGTGGGTTTCCAATGTGTGCCTGATTTCTTTCCAGCCCCTTTCTGGTGGCATGGCAAGCCCCACCCCCCACATCCTAATCTTCCTACCGATCATCCATCCTTTCTCTTGGGCGCAGGGTCCCCATGAGTCAGCACCGACTTGACTTGACGGCACCTAACAACAGCACAAAACCCATTTGAGTTGACTCTTTCAGTCTCATCATTGGGCCCCTCTCAGCAAGCCTCCCCGGGTCCCCTTTCTCCCAGGTCCCAGGCTGCTGCATTCTTTGCTCCCCCTGCCAGAAAGGCACTCCGCCTCCCCAGTGCCCCAGAATGCTACACCTTCTTCCCAATGCATTTCTTCATCATTCCAGTCCACCCTGGGCTCTCAAGGTGTATGTTTTTAAATATGATTTTACCAAACTTTGTTGTTGAATGTGTGGGTTTTCCCAGCAGTTGGGCGAATTGACAATAATGGGCATTAGTGGATAATGTATAAGTTTTCACATCTCTCTACCAGGGCATTAATCGGTTCAAGGCCTGTCTGTCCAAGGTGACAGCTGCAGCTGCTTAGTCGCAGGAGGCCTATTACCTACACAGGCAGAGAGAAGGAGCCCTGGGGCACAGAGGGTCACACGTTGGACTGCTAATCACAAGGTCGGCAGTTCAAAACCACCAGCCCCTCTGAGGGAGAAAGATGAGGCTTTCTACTACTATCAAGATTCGTAGTCTTGGATGTGAGGGTGATCTGGCGGTGACATCTGTCACCCTACTGATCACCAGGGTTGATTTGGCTGACCTGGCTGGCTAAATGGGTGTCCCCTTCCTCCCTCACAGCTCCATGTGCTTCCTTCCCTTCCGAAGCTTTGCGTGCCCTTGAAGAGGACAACCTTCCCAGATGGAAGGAGGCCAGCCCTTCGGTCAAGGGTATACCAGTAGCTGTGCTCCTCAGCTAGAGCCTCCAAACAAGTCTCCAGATTGGCAGTCGTGGCAACCCTCAGGGGCAGTTTGACTCTGTCCTCAGGGTTACATCTGAGTCAGAATCGACGCGATGACAGAGTTTGGGTTTGGGTATATTCAGAAAGGAGCCCCCGTGGCATTGCGAGGTCCATGTTGGCCGAAGCTTTCTCAGCACATTGTGGCCCTCTTTCCTTTCAGCCTTCTCGTTTTCTCACTCTCTCTCTCTCTCTCTCTCTCTCTCTCTCTCTCTCTCTCTCTCTCTCAACTCAGCACCCACATCATTGAGCAAATAATGTCGATTAATTCCACTTGCTGAAAACTGCAAGGTCAACAGTGCAAACCCTGGTGGGAGAAAGAAAAATGAGGCTTTCTGCACTTCCCAAAAGACTGACCGTCTCCATGATACTGAGGTGATATGTATGTACAGAGGGAGAGAGAGCTTTGGGGTGGGGGGTGGTGAGCTTGTCAGCCAGCCAGTGTCCTCAACCACACACAGTCACCCTTCACTGATGGCGACACACACCCTTTCTTACTTAAATAATCCCAGCTTGGACCTGGCCTTTCCCACCTCCCTACCCTGTCTTCAAATGCGAAACCTCCCAAACCCATAGTCTCTCATCTCCCTCCCCTCCACCCTCTTCCCTGTCCCGGGGTGTGTTTAGAATGTCAACTAAGGGCCCCACTTTCCTCTCAGTCATGCAGCAGACACACCATCAACCAGATAACATCCAATTCTGCCTACTCCAAACTGCAGCAAATTCCCCACAACAAAACAAGACACCTCACTGCCATCATGTGGATTTGGACTCCTGGGGACCCCGTGACACAGAGTAGAACTGCCCCCTATGGATTTCCAAGGCTTCAAATCTTCATAGGAGGAGAAAGCCTCATCTTTCTCCTGAGGAGCAGCTGGTGGTTTCAAACTGCTGACCTTGCAGTTAGCAGCCTCATGCACCATTCACCACCCTCGTAAGACTCCTTTCAACTCAAAAAGCTGTGGGTGTTTGCTTTTTAACTTACTGCCATATTTCTAAATAGCAGATATAAACATAGGTCTACTGGTGGCATAGTGGGTTAGGCATTGGGCTGCTAGCCACACGGTCACCAGTTTGAATCCACCAGCTGCTCCAAGGGAAAAAGATGGGTCTTTCTACTCCCAGTTACAGTCTCAGAAACCCAGGGAGAAAGGTGTGGGCTTTTATAAGGATTTAGAACCTGATGACCCGGAGAGGCCATTCTGTTCTGCCCGATATGGTGACGATGAGTCAGCTTCAACGCCATGGCAATGGGTTTGTTGGTTTGTAAATCACAGATCTATCCCTAGACTGACCGAAGGGAAATCTCCCAAAACAGCCTCTGTGTAGCAGCTCCCAGCCTCCCTGCTTCTTCACCATGGCAACTTGCCCGCTGCTGCTAGCATGCCTCCTTCTGATCCTTAAGGCCCAAGGATTGGTTCCCTTGAGGCAACAGAAGAAAAGCCAGTCCTTTGGTCCGGCAAGGCCTCTCACAAGCTGCCCTCACCTGGCTACCGTGGTCAGGTGCTCTGGGGTCGGTTGCAACTCATAAAGGTGCTGTGGTCAAGCAAAATGCAAATAAAATGCAGCCCACTCCTGCGCCGGCCGCCCTTCACAGCCTCCCCCCCACCCACTTCCCTTCAGCCAACAGGACTTACCTAGCCAGTCAAAAGCATCTTTGTTGCCATGGGGTTAGTGCTGACTCACGGTGACGCTCTGTGTGTCACAGTAGAACTGTACTCTGGATGGTTGGCCAGGGTTCCTTTTCCGGAAGTAGCACGGCTTTATTCTAAAACCTGCGTGGGTAGACTAGAACAGCCACCTACTGTTTCCTGTTAGGAGCTGAGTCTGGTCAACCTATTGACTGCAGGGCCCTCCAAGGGTTAGGTGAGGGTTGCAAACACAAACCACCTCCACCCCCACCTCCACCCCCTCCTCCACCACCATGTCCACATCCACATCCACCTCCAGCTCCACCACCTCCACCACCTCCACCTCCACCTCCTCCACCTCCTCCTCCTCCTCCTCCTCCACCACCTCCACCTCCACCTCCACCTCCACCTCCATTTCCACCTCCACCTCCACCTCCACCACCACCCCCACCTCCACATCCACCTCCACCTCCACTCCACCCCCACCTCCACCTCCACCTCCACCTCCACCTCTACCTCCACCACCCCAACCTCCACTACTTCCACCTCCACCTTCACCACCTCCTCCACCACCTCTACCCCCACCTCCACCACCTCCACCTCCTCCACCACCACCTCCACCTCCACCCCCACCTCCACCACCTCTACCTCCACCTCCTCTACCACCTCTACCCCCACCTCCACCTCCACCACCCCCAACTCCATCTTCACCACCTCCTCCCCCACCTCTACCCCCACACCCACCCCCACCTCCACTACCTCCACCGCCACCACCTCCTCCACCACCTCTACCCCCACCTCCACCTCCACCTCCACACCCACCTCCACCACCTCCACCTCCACCTCCTCCACCACCTCTACCCCCACCTCCACCTCCACGCCCACCACCTCCACCTCAACCACCTCCACCACCACCACTACCCCCACCTCCACCTCCTCCACCTCCACATCCTCCACCCCCACCTCCACTACCACCACCTCCACCACCTCCACCTCCACCTCCACCACCTCCACCTCCACCAAACTCACTCCACCGAGTCAATTCTATCTTGTAGAGATGGTGCAGGGCAGGGAAAACTGTCCCTGTGGGTTTGCAGGACTGTCACTTTTTACATGGAAGCCTCGTGGTTCTCCTGTTACTGCAAATGGCTGACCTTGGTGGCTGGCAGCTCACCTTGGAGCCCTTTACCCCCAGGACCCCTGCTTTGTTCTTAGGATATAGTAAAACTCAAGTTGATCCCGGCCCTTTGAACAAAGCAGCACTTCCCCTGGGGCTTTCTGTGAAGATCTCTTTGCAGGAGTACAAAGTTGTATCTGCCTCTCTCAGAGTAGCTAGTGGGTTTAAAATGTCAGCCTTGAGGTTAGCAGTGCAGTATCTCACCCATGACCCCCCAGGGGAAAGTGTCATGTTGCTGACACCACGCTTGCACGGACTTCAGCCAGAAGAGAAAGGATCCATGCTGCGGAATAAAGTAAGTGGAGTAAAATGTGAATCGCGGTTGCCTCCAATGGAAGGGTCGATATGTGCTCATTAAACTATTCTGTCAACTCTCTGTGGCTTGGAAATTCCTCCAAATAAAAAGGCAAATGGCATGGCCACTGTCTGCACAGAGACTGGCTTTTGCTCACCTCTGCCCTGAGCTCCCCCTTCCCGCCCATCTCCTCTTATCCGCCCCTGTTTTCCAAGGCCCAACTCAGAGGCCAGCTCTCCCACAATCCCTCTCAGGATCTCCAGCCTCCCAGACTCTCCTCTGGACCTTAATCTCACCACCCACGACACCTAAGCCTTTCTCCCTCCTCTATCTCACCAGGGTGTACTGTATGGTTGAACTTTTTCAGTGCTTACCCATAATCCGTGCGTCTGGTTAGATGGGCATCCGACGCCTTTCCCAGAATAATTCAGATGCACGTACTACCCGGAAGGCATTCACAGGTTACTTATAACCAGTGGCCAGTCTTGATTTTTCCTCTTCTTTTTTTAAAATCATTTTATTGGGGGCTTGTACAACTCTTACCGTAATCCATACATCCATCCATTGTGTCAAGCACATTTGTACATTTGTTGCCATCATCATTCTCAAAACATTTGCTTTCTACTCGAGCCCTTAATATCAGCTCCTCTTTTTCCCCCTCCCTCCCCACTGCCCCTCCCTCAATAACCCTTGATAATTTATAAATTATTATTTTGTCATATCTTATACTGTCTGATGTCTGCCTTCACCCACTTTTCTGTTGTCCATCCCCCAGGGAGAGGTTATATGTAGATCCTTGTAATTGGTTCCCCCTTTCTACCCCACCTTCCCTCCACCCTCCTGGTATCACCACTCACCACTGGTCCTGAAGGGATCATCTGTCCTGGATTCCCTTTGTTTCCAGTTCCTATCTGTACCAGTGTGCATCCTCTGGTCCAGCCAGATTTGTACCTCTTCTTTTTCTTCATCCTCCCAATGCCTATTGCACCGATATTTCTGGTTCATGGTGGAGGTGGCTACCTGAATTTCTGAGGCGAGTGTTTACCAATTGCTAGTAGTCTACCAAAGGACAGCGTGATTTCTACTGCACCTTTCCCTTCATCCTACATGTCCCTTTGAGCCTGGCCATCAGCACTTCCTAGCCTGGTACTCTGTCTTGAGCCCTGGTAGCCTAGTGCTTACAAGTTGGGCTATTAGTCACAAGGTCAGCAGTTGGAAACCACCAGTCACTTCTCGGAAGAAAGATGAGGCTTTCTACCCCTGTAAAGAGTTAGTTTCTACAATGATGAATTAACACCCACCCCACCCCCACCCCTGCCCAAGGGGACGGACAACAGTAACAGGGACGAAAAGAGACAGTGGGTGGTGCCAGATATGAAAACAATAATAATGTATCAGAGGTCTGTAAGAGTGAGAAGGTGGGGCAGGGAGGGAAAATAAAGAGGAGCTGATACCAAGAGCTTAAACAGAAAGAAAATATTTTAAAATTGATGATGGTAACCTATGTATAAATGTGCTTGAAACAACTGATGTATGGATTGTTATAAGAGCTGTAAGAGCCCCAATAAAATGATTTATAAATTTAAAAATTTTTTAAAGAATTTGTCTCAGAAAGCCACAGGGGCAGTTCTACCCTGCTCTATAGAGTCGCTATGAATCCGCATCGACTCAATGAGAGTGTGTTTGGTCCCAGGTAGAAGTCAATTGCCTAACTTCCTGAGGGATGGGGTTTCCTGTCTGTGATGCCAGGCTGCTGATGCCCTGATTTCTCAAAATCATTGCCATCTCATTAATTCCAGCTTCTAGCCACCCTGTGGGACAGGGAAGAGTTGCCCTGTGGCTTCCTGAGACTGTCACTGTTTTATGGGAGGGGCGAGCCTTGAGCCTCGTTTTTCTCGGACAGAGCTGGCTGGTGGTTTCGAAGATGAGGAAAATGAGGCTTTCTACTCCCGTAACTACTCCACCAGAGCTTCTCACAACACAGAAGTCACAAGGGGAGTCAGCAGCCTGGGAACACAGATTGGTTAGGGCCCTGTCTGTCAGGAAGACAGGAGATGGCTGTAATTCAGGATTGCCTGGGTGACAGTAAGTTTGAATTTTGTTTTTTGTGTATCTTTTGTGGCATTTGATTTCAACAATTCTGTTTCTTACTTCTAGGAACTCTGTCCTTAAATCTGCCTAATAATTCTTTGTGGTCTTTTAGACCTTTATTGTACTTGAAATATAAACATATATATTTATTAATTTTTGTATTTAAACATGATATATATTTATTATAAAAATCCTGACATTCATTTCTTAAATAGATGTTTAAATGGAAAAAATCTTACTTTAAAAAAATTGTTTTATTAGGGACTCATACAACTCTTATCACAATCCATATATATATCCATTGTGTAAAGCACATTGGTACATTCGTTGCCCTCATCATTCTCAAAACGTTTGCTCTCCACCCAAGCCCCTGGCATCAGGTCCTCATTTTTCCCCTTCCTCCCTACTCTCCCCTCCCTCATGAACCCTTGATAATTTATAAATTATTATTTTGTCATATCTTTCCCTGTCAGACATCTCCCTTCACCCACTTTTCTGTTGTCCGTCCCCCAGAGAGGAGGTCACATGTAGATCCTAGTAATCAGTTCCCCCTTTCCAACCCACCCTCCCTCAACCCTCCCAGTATTGCCACTCACTCCACTGGTCCTGAAGGGATCATCCAACCTGGATGCCCTGTGTTTCAATTTCCTATCTGTACCAGTGCTCATCCTCTGGTCTAGCCATATTTGTAAGGTAAAATTGGGATCATGATAGTGGGGGAGGAGGAAGAATTTAGGAACTAGAGGAAAGTTGTATGTTTCATCGTTGTTGCTACATCACACTCTGACTGGCTCGTCTCTTCCCCAAGATCCTTCTGTAAGGGGATGTCCAGTGGTCTACAAATGGGCTTTGAGTCTCCACTCTGCACTGCCCCCCTCATTCACTGTGGTAAGATTTTTTGTTCTAATGATGCCTGATAACTGATCCCTTTGACACCTCGTGGTCACACAGGCTGGTGTGCTTCTTCCATGTGGGCTTTATTGTTTCTGAGCTAGATGGCCGCTTGTTTACCTTCAAGCCTTTAAGACCCCAGATACTATATCCTTTGATAGCCGGGCACCATCAGCTTTCTTCACCACATTTACTTGTTCACCCTCTTTGTCTTCAGTGGTTGTGTCGGGAAGGTGAGCATCATAGAATGCCGATTTAATAGAAAAAGTATTCTTGCATTGAAGGAGTACTTGAGTGGAGGCCCAATGTCCTTCTGCTACCTTAATACTAAGCCTATAAATATATGCACATAGATCTATTTCCCCATCCTCATGTATATATTTGCATATGTACATGTCTTTATCTAGACCGCTATAAATTCCCTTTCCCTCCCAGCTCTTTTCTCTATTTCATTTGACTTCCCTCTTGTCCCACTATCATGCTCAGTCCCCACCTGGGTTTCAGCAATTCCTCTTGGTTACATTACCCTTGATCATGCCAACCAGGCCTCCCACACCCTCCTCACCACCGATTTGGATCACTTGTTGTTCCCTTGTCCCTAGGTCTATTAACACCACTACCTTTCCCTCCACCTCCCTCTCTCCCATGTCCCCGCGGAACTGTGGGTCCCATTGTTTTCTCCTCCAGATTGTTCATCCAGCCTATCTTATTTAGACAGACCTGCAGAGATAATAACATGCACAAAAACAAGACAGAACAAAACCAAACAACAATATACAACAAAACAACTACAACAAACCAATGACAGAAAGCAAAAAAAATACAAGAAAGCAAAGCTTGTAGTTAGTTCAAGGATTGTTTGTTGGCCTTTAGGAGTGTTTTCCAGTTCAGTCTGTTGGGGCACAACGCTGTGGCCCCAAAGTCTACCTTCAGCATTCCCTGGGGACCTCGCTGCTCCATTCCTTTGCTGTTCAGTTGCAGCCTCTTAATGTTTTGCCTCAGTGTGGCGGGATCCGATCGGGTGCAATTCCCACACTGTGTCTCTGGTGTTGTCCCCTATAGGGCTATGGGTCAGTGAGGGGCGTCATGTCTCATAGTGGGGCCGGCCATGTGGTCCTCTCTGTCGAGTGACTGCTCTAATTAGGAACATCGACCTCACGGCCTGGTGGGCCAGGATGTGCTCCACTTTCTCCTCCTCCCCCTTCATCTGCTCCTGTGTGCTCTGATCAGAAATGTCCCTCTTCCAGAGCTGTAGATTCAGTGCCTTCCTTTGAAATAAATTCTTCTGAGGGGAGGGGCAGGTGTCCACTTAGTAGTTGGGGTTGGGGTCGACCCCCCAGACCACTCCACTGGTTCCCTACTCCATGCCAGGATGTTGCTTTCACATCTTGGAGCACCAGGTTGAAGTCTGGCCCCTCTTTCCCTGTGGAGACACAAACAATACCCTCCCCTTGGGTGGGTTAGAGCCCTTTGCCCCCGCTACCCTTTTCTTTTTTATTATTATTATTTTTTCCCTTTCCCCATCTCCTTTTTAGTTGTCTACCATGTGTACCCCTGTATTTGGTCTGGTCCCTGCCATATTACCTGGTCCTCACCCCAGGAATGTTGGTATACTGTAGCTTTTTCCCTATGCCCCTTTTGCTTTTTTTTAATTTTTAAGCTTACCTCAGCAGCCTTTGAAGTCTTTCCAGCTTTAAGTCAGTGCTATCTTGAGGTCGGTTTTCTCTTTTTTGCCCTCTGGGTGGGGTTGTTCTATGTGGTGGTCTCTTATTTATTTTTGGCGAGTGTTGTTCTTCTGCCCATACTTGGTTGGCAAGGATCTTTTGTAGGACTGGGTTTCTTCTAACATATTCTTTGAGTTTTTCCTTGTCTTGGAAGACTCTTACTTCTCCATTTATCTTGATTGATAATTTGACTAGGTAGAGTATTCTTGGGTTTGCATTGTTTTCCTTCAATTTTTGGAATATGTTACTCCACTCTCTCCTTTTCTTCATAGTTTCTGCTGAGCATATTCTCATTTGGGAACCTTTATATGTGATTGCTTGTTTTTCCCTAGCTGCTCTCATGATTTTCTCCTATTCCTCAAAGTTGGATAATTTAACTATTTGTGCCTTGGTGACTTCTTCTTGGGATTCAGTCTAGCTGGTGTTCTTTCTGCCTCCTGAATGGTTGCCTGGTTTTCATTCATTAAGCTGGAGAAGTTTTCCTCCAAGAATTCTCTCACTATTGTTACAGATGACTTCTTTGTTGTGTCTTCCTCCGGTAAGACAATCATTCTAATGTTGTTCTGCTTCATAGCATTAGACATAGTTCTTAAGTTTTCTTTAGCTTCTCTGATGATCTTATTAGATTTTTGTTCACATTTGTTAAAGTCTGCTTTGCTGTCCTTGAAGTCACTGATGCGGTTCTCTGATTCCTCCAGTTGCTTCTTGAGGTCCGTGAGTCTGCTACTGGTTTTTGTTATCTCCTTCCTAAGCTCCTGTATTTCCCTTTGGTTTATGGCTTTTACCTCTTCTATTGTGGGGTCCTGGTTTACGACTGGCAGCACCAGCACCATGACAGGCTGTATAAAACCAAAGTCTGGGGCAGGCTTAAGTTCGAATTTCAGATTCCTGGACACTGAGGTAATTCTGTCAGAGAAGGCATCACCTGTCCCAGACTGACCAGTAGAGTGCAGCGACCACCATCCCCAATTGACCAGTCAAGAAAACACGCGTGGAACTGCTTGCCAACCACCACTGGACAACACTGATGCCAGAAGTTTTCTCCAATAAATTTAAAGAACAACAACACTGAACTGTCCCTGGTCCCTGGCCCCATAAAAGCCCAGGGAACAAAGAACTTGGGACTGATTTCCTTTTGGACGCTGGGTCCCCCCCCTGCGCTGGGCAGTGGAGGGAGGGAAGCCCTAGCTCGAGCTAGCAAATATACTTCTTTTGCTGCTTTTGCATCTCAACTGGTCGTAATTTTTCCATGCCCCCAAGGTGAGCTCGCGTTCCCTTCCCAAGTCTAACACTATCATTTCATAATTTCTCTGTATTGTTTCCCTCATATCCTGTATGACTCCAAGTAGCATTCTGCAAATTTCTTTTTGTGGCAGCTCATTGTCTGCTTCTTCTATGCATGTCATTATGTTCAGGACAGCTTCTGCCATTGCCCTTTGTTTCTCCCATTTTTTCATTGAGGTCGTTGGATCTTATGGCTGTTTTGGCTGCGTTGTTTTAGAGGAGTCAGGTGCCATTTTCCAGGGAGTCGAAGAGCACTGGCTCTCTCTGGGAGACTTGTAGGAGTGCTTCTTCTAATTGCCTACAGCTTATTTCACTATGGATTTAATCTCACACTTTATCCTCCTGTGGCTTCCCTCTCATGGGAGTGCCCCAGAAGGCTGGTGGGTTGCCTGCTTTGGTATTGCAGAGGTTGGCAGAGGTTCCTGAAACAGCTTGGAAGTTGAAGAGTGTTGGCCAAGCTACCTTAGGACCCCAGGCACACAGGCAGGAATTCCCCTGTAAGAAGTTGAGCAGAATTTCCCCCTGGTGGAGGTCAGCAGGGCCTTCTCCTACCTCGGGCTAACTACACAGGGTGGAGCTCACCTAGCTGGGTGTGGTGCAGGTGTAAATGCCCTAGGCTAAGGGGAGTGGTCTGGAGATTAGTGGTAGTGTGAGAGAGACCAAGGAAGACAAAGAGGAGGAAAAAAGGCAAGCTTGCTGAGCCTGTGGGGGGCGGTGGAGGTGAGGGATATAGTGAAGAGATGGAAACAAAGCAACAATGTAGCTGAGTCCCCATGCCCCAGTGGAGCTGCAAGGGTTTAGTCCCTGCTTCGAGGCCAGGCGGCAGCAGCAAGCTGTGGCTGTGTTGAGAAAAGGCACCTGTGCTGCTCTCCAAGACCAAGGTGGGGGGGACAGAGAGGAGATGGAAACAAAAGCAACAATGTAGCTGAACCCTGATCCCTGCCAATGGAGCAGCAAGGATCCAGTCCCTGCCCCTGGGTGGGTGGTGGCAAACTATGGCTGTGTTCAGACCAAGCTGCCCTACAGGTTCCTAGCAGAGACAGTGGCGGGGCCAAGGTCAAGCGCCAGCTGGCCTCCACTGAGGTAAGCCAAAAGCCCCCACCCCCTCAAAATGCCATGGGTCTGTGCCTACTTATCTTTATGATGCTCCTCTCGCTTGTTCTAGCAGTGTTGAATTTCCCTCTAGGTAACTCTCCTGGGCTGAATTCTGCAGAGACCCTCTGGTATGTGTTACTCTGTTGCCATCTTCCCGGAAGTCCTTCTATATATACATTTAAACTCATCTTTATTGAAACATACTTATGTGCCACCTATGATCATTCCAGTATCGGTGATATTCATGGGACAATTTGATTTCTAGAACAAAGTTACTAGGGATGACCAAACAAGGCAGCCGAACTTGGAGCTTTCAATTCCCCTGAGAAATCAGAGAAGTTGTTGGCATCTGCTATAGTTTATTGTGCCAGCCTGGCCGATAAACACAAGTAGGATTAACTGAAGGGCAGAGTGAGCCTCACCTTGGTTGTTCTGTGCCTCAGTTTAAAGGGGTACACTACCTGTGGGATGCCTAGCCTGTGGACTGTGTCGCTGTAAGTTGAGGTCCCTTTAAGCCCACACGATTGGAATGTTCATCTCTGGAGCTGGGGACTGACAGTTGATGACAGTTGGGGACCTGCCTTGCTGTTTGCTGCCTGGGTATATATAGCCCAGCTCTCTCTACAGAAGAGGACTGGCAACTGGCAGCTCTCAAGCCTTGAAGGACTGCTAGTGTCTCACTGCTTTATAATTTAACTGTTAATTTCTTGTATTATCTATCTGTATATAATTTAATGGTTTTTTTTCTTGAATTATATATCTATCTTTATAAATATATTTATATATAATTACTAGCAATTTGGTTTGTCTCTCTAGAGAACCCTGTCCAATACAGCATCCCTTTGGGGAGTATCATAGTGGAATGAGCATATTGGACAACATAAAATACAGGATTATTTTCATCCATGACTCTAGTCATCTTCTTCAGGCCTCAGGAACAAAAAGGAGCATAGGGACAGAAGCAGGTCAGAGATTTCCAGGGGTCTAGGTGTTGAGAGGGAGCCCTCTTGCCATAATAGTTACACCTTGGGCTGCAACTGCAAGGTCAGCAGTTCAAATCTACCAGCTGCTCCTTGGGAGAAAGCTGAGGCTTTCTATGCTGGTAAGGCATTATAGTATCCAAAACTCACAGAGGGCAGTTCTACCCTGTCCAATAGGGTTGCTATGAGTCAGCTTTGACTCAATGGCAGTGAGTTTAGTGTTTTGGTTTGACAGGGTACAGAATGGGGAAGGATTGCTAATGAGTACAGGGTTCTGGAATTAGTGGTGGTGCTTGCAGGACATCCTGAATGTGCTGAACTGTACCCTTCAAAATGGTCTATTTTCTGTGTATTTTTACACACACGCACACACATACACCCTTTCCCAGAGCTAATGCTGCCTCTAAAATGAACCAGAGATGTATACTTTAGATATAACAATAAATTTTGAGCTCATGCCTAATCATGAACCCTAATCTATTAACAATCTGTTCTTATGACATGTCTCTGCTTAATACTTGCTCTCATGAAATGATCACTGGAGATGTAAGTCCGATAGCAAAGTGGGGTGAAAAAGTCAGATGGTGCCTGGCTAGTGGACCTCCTATGGTGTATGAGGTCTTAAAGACTTGTCTTAGAAGTGGCAGTCATCTAAGTGAAGTTTCAGCTGCGTCCACACTGAAGGAGTGCACCAGCCTGTGTGATCCAAGGATTGTAAATGGTAAAATCCAGGATCAGAGGAGGGAATTGTATTGAAGCTTTAGATGCTATCCTATTTGCAGAGGGGTATGGATGGCAGTAAAAACCCAGCATCCATTTGTAGAATCCCCTTTTGAATTAAACTTCCATTGGATCCCTCAGACCATTGACCAAGGATATAAATGGTCTTACCTTCAGAGTGCATTGGAAAGTGAATTACTGCAGATATATTTCGGTCAATATATAACATATTACCGTTTTTCCTTTTGACCCATTTTAAATTTGTTTTTAGTTTCTATTGCTCTCTGCTTTTGAAAGGTTGAAAGATTAGGGATAAGAGGGATTTGTCTCCACTGAATGCCTATGCTAAGCAAAAATTAGCTGGCCATGACACAATAAAGGGGTTTGAAGGAAATCAGACACATATTAGACACCTATGGGACAATCCAAAGCTGGGCATGCTCGGACCAGTCACCTACGTGGCAGGTGAAAGTCAACACGGCATCAGTAACATTTCCTCGCATATGCACGTGAACTCAGCCACTAAGAATGGCCAATATCCTCCACCATGCCCCGCCCCCCTTCACGTGGGGGTAGGAGGGAATAAAATGCAGACTGAGGGCAAGCCTCATTCAGGTCAGAGGGCAGGATCCCCTGTGCACTGTGTACACATGCATGCCCTCAGGGCTCGGGCCTCTCTCTTGGCTTCCTTTTTTCTGGATCTGTGTCCCTCTTTCTAGCTGTTTTCTACCTGGTTTTTCACGCTCCCCTGAAGCAGCCGTTTTCCGTCTCAAAACCGCAACTCCCCCATCCCCGGTCCCCGCCATGCAGCCTTTCACACTTTGCAGGGGTAGCGTGTACTATTGGGGACTGTACTACTGGAAACTTCCCTTCCCTCATAAAAGTTTTTGGATTACCAAAGTACTTCTGCGTGAATTCTTTCAGCGTTAAGCAAGAAGGGGAGAAAACCAACCCGAAACTAACACTTTTCACTTGGATTGGGCTTTTCCTGTTCCGAATGATTTTCTTTTCATGGAGTCCACCTGGATGAGTCCATAGACAGTAACTCGGCGGGTGGTTCCTCAGGGCTGCGGCAGGGGCGGTTTGGGGTGTGGGAAGCTGCTAATAATGGGTACCACAGTGAGGAGACTGTGCTAGGATGGTGGTGATGATTGCCCAGTTCTTTTTAATATATTGAAACCACTGAAATGTATGTGAATATGTCAATAAAACTGTTAGCTGAAAGAAACTCAAGATTCCCTCTTAAGGACTTTGGAAAATATGTATGGCCGCTGGTGGCATTTGGTGTTTACAAGGTCAGAAGTAGAAGAGCAACTACAAGACCCTTCCCAAGGAAGTCTCCAGATCATTTGCATTAGAAGGTGTTGCCAAGGCCACACCCTCCGTGACTTCCCAAGCACCCAGTCACCACCACTTAGCCCAGGCTGCCCCCCCCCACAGAAGCATGTAGCGACCAACAACACATATTTCAAATCATTTTAATTTTAAAAATATTCTATGCAGTGCTAAAATATGTCTTCACTCACTGTTGCCCATTTCCATTTTCTTAAACTTTTTTTTGGAAACAAAAAATAAAAATCACCAAGTTTAATTAAACATGCAGATTTCAAAGAAAAGGAAACCTTCTAGAAAGTCTGAGCGGGGCAAGGGTCCTGTTGTCTGAACCTCACCTTCTTGCTGGGGCGGTTTGTGGCACAAGTGCTGGGGACCGTGGGGGGCAGGGAATGCTGGAATGAAATGTACAGGTGAAAAAAATGTGCATTTGGGGGGGACAGAAAAAGACCTCCGGCAGGGGACAAGGGACTATCAGCAGCGAGAGCGCCTGCTAGCGGCGGGGCCACCTCAGTACCAGGCAAGACATCAGGAGAGCTTTCTGCCTCTGTCTGGAGAAGAGCCCTTCCCCTCCCAAGTCCTTTTCCAACAGCAGCCCCACAGGCCAGCCCACGAAGGAATCTGGTCTCCAGTCAAGTTCAAATATCCCAGGTCCGCTCTTCCCCAGCGGCCTTTCACATCCCACATCCATCTCCTTCCTTTCTTGAAGCGACAGCAGCTCGGTCGGTCCAACGGCTCTGCAGCAGACCGGCTCCCTGGAGGGGCTCCTTGAGCCTGGAGGTGGCCGACGTGCCAGCCTACGCAGGGTGCAACAGGGCCGTGCCTTCTCCTCTCCTCGGGCGCAAGCGGACACAGGTGCTTGGGATGGGAAGATGCTGCTCCCACCCCAAGTCGTATGCCAGCCTTCCAGTCCAGAAGTGCAGGCTCTGGACCCCAGTGCTTGCCCGTACCCCAGCAACACAGCATGGCCAGAACCAGAATGCAATAAATAGAGGCAGGAGGGCCAGGAGGCAGAGGGCGCAGCAGTGCTAGCTCTCAGAGGCTGTCTGCGGCACTGCGGGTTGGTCCACGCAGAAGCGCTTCAGGGGCGGGGCACCCGAGTCTTCCTCTTCTTCTGCGACCTGAGAGAGAGGTGCCAGGGCATTATGTGCCAGAACCTACTGCAAGCCCACCCTGGTTGCACCCCTCTCCTTTCTCACAGGTCATCAAACTCCTTCTGGCCTTACCACCTGGACACCCCACCCCGAGCCCCCGTCCCCGCGCAGGCTCCCCACAGCACAGCCAGGGCTGCAGGACCAATTTCTCACACGGGAAGCCCTTTCCTTTCTTCTCAAAATCCAGGAAAACCAAAGAGCCTCCTGACCTGTGTCTCGAGCGGGACTGGCTCCTCCTTGGTGAGGGTGGGCGGCTCATCAGCCACTTCGGAGGCAGGCAGGGAAGGCTCTGCAAAGGTGGGCAGACAGCAGTCACCACAGGCCCTCAGGAGGCGGCTGGAGCCACCCAGGGGAGCTCTACCACAGCCTGGGGGGGAGTTCTCTGGGTAATGGGGAGGGGACCTGGTGACCAGGGAAGAATGCTGGCCTGCAAACCCAACTTCTCAAGGAGGGAGGGGGATGAACCCACATTCACAGGCACGCTGCAGGATCC
Source organism: Tenrec ecaudatus (assembly GCF_050624435.1). Classification (NCBI taxonomy): domain Eukaryota; kingdom Metazoa; phylum Chordata; class Mammalia; order Afrosoricida; family Tenrecidae; genus Tenrec; species Tenrec ecaudatus. The sequence continues at coordinate 127,562,916 of NC_134541.1, read as the reverse complement.
GGCTGGGCCCAGGCCTCAGCGGCTCAGCCCAGTGGCTCAGCACCACGAAAGGGTGGCCATGAGGAGCCAACAACATGTCCACAGGCGGCACTTACGGCTGTGTCTGGCCGCTAATCAGCACACAGTACATATGACTGGCAGGGCTAACAGGGAAACATGCTCAATTGTGGTGAAGAGTGGGTTTCCCAAGGTGGGTGCTACCACCCCCAGGGGCACTGGAACGTCCTGGGGCTGCAAAAGCAGACACCCACACTTTATCCTGCATGGTGGATTGTGGTACAAAAGTTCCTCGCGGCCAAGAGGGCACCGTGTACTTTTGCTCTCCCCTGGAACAAGGGGTAGACAGGGCAGGTAAGTTTGGGAGCCTATGGTCTAAGGCAGCCATGCACGGGAGCTTTAGAACGTTTGTGGGGACTCCATTATGAGCATTCCATTCCACCACACACTTTCTGTCTGAAGCGCGCTACGCCTTTGCATTGTAGCCGTGTCATAACCGAGATTTGCAGGGCAACCGGCAAAGGGCATCAACACAAAGGGCATAAAGGCACAAGCCACCGCTGGCTCGGACTCAGGTGACCTTCCTGGACAGAGTACAACTACCCCATGGGGTTTCCAAGGCTGTGAATCTTTACAGAACCGGACGGCCTCCTCTTTCTCCTGCAGAGCAGCTGGGGGAACTCAAACCACTGACCTTCAGGCTAGCAGCTGAGCGCTTGACCACTGTGCCTCTAGGACTGTTTAAACTGACGTCCAGTTGCCCTAGGCAGTGTAATCCCGGACCCCGTCTCCCCACCGCCAGATGGTGCTAACCTTTGGCACCCACTACGAAAAGCGCCTTAGACAGAGCCTGGCTTATTTCTGTCCTCCCGCTGGCGGGACGCAGACACTCATTCCCCAACGCATTCCAGACTGGTGGTCACCGAGGCACGGAGGAACACTCTGGAAGCTCTTCCTCTAGGAAGGGGTAAGGAGAGCAAGCACCAAGGCCCTTCCACCCCGCCTCACCCTCCAGGATCTCCTGCCCCAGAGTCGGGGGCTGGGAGTCGTCGGTGCGGAAATCAGACGTGTGTGCTGGACTCAGGGACTCGCTCTGCTGGGGGCTGGGGCTCGAGTTGGTACTGCTCTCCACCTTCAGCTGATACACGTCCGACACCGAACTCTGGTTGCTGTTTTCGTCTGAAAGCCAAACACAGCAAAGGTGACAGCTGAGGGGTGGGAGTGGAGCGCAGAATGAAGCCCAAGGCCTGGCGCCTCCTTGGGCAGCAGGACATCTGCTGGAGACACGCATGGAAGTTCTGTCAGCCTTTGCAAGTGTGAACGCTTCAGTGAGGAAGGTGAGCAGCCCATGTAATTAGAGCCGCAGGGCCTGCTATCTTCTCCCTGTTGGGGGAGAAGCGGTGCGGAGCGGGGCCTCAGCTCAGGACTTCTCCTCTGTCTTTCACCCAGTGTAAGGTGTGCAGAGAAAACCCCCATCTGTCTGGCTCTAGGGATTGGAAGGAGGTTGGTGGCCACTGAAGGTGGCCAGCTCAGGTCCTCCGCTGCCCAGAATGCAGCTGGCTGCTTCAGCAGGGTCTCAGGGGCCTTCCAGCTGAATGCAGACTGCGGAGTCCACAACACCTCCCTCTCCCAGCCAGCAGCATCGTCACTGACTCCTACTGCCAGGAAGGTGCTCCCTGTCACTCTGCCGCGCTGACCGCCTTGCCTCTGCTTCCGCCTGCCTCGGCCACCTAACTGCTCCCCCTTGCCCAGCTCCCAGTGTCCCCCTTCTCTGGGCTCCCCATGCTGCCTGAAGAAGATACTGGGGCCCAGTGCTTCTCAAGGCTGTTGTGACACAGCCCCACCACGGCCTGATAAAGTCCATCTCAAGCACCCCCAGCTGCACTGTCACCCACTCACATACACCCTTGGTGCCACTGAGCGGGACCCTCCCCTTTGCCCACCTGCTCCTTCTGCTGGTCTAATCCCCCCAGTCACCAAAAAAAGCTGCTCTCTCTTCCACCAGGCAGCACAAGCCTCATTGCCTCCTGGCGGCCCTGCCTCAGGGGCTCCCTGGGGTGCGAATGGCCACCTCTCTTCCATGGTCCCACTAGGTCCTGTGTCCACCTGCACCGATGATGCCATCCACCCGTTTCCTCCCATCACACTCTGGGAAGGCAGTGTCCCGGAGTGAAGCGCTGATCCTTGGAACCCGGGGGTGATATGAAACCCCTGGTACAGAGCAGGGGTTCCTGAAGCCACGTAAGGGAACAAAATGATGGTGACCCCGCCCCTCACAAGTGACCGCCTCTTCCTCTCCTCCCCGTGTTCCCTCTTCAGCTGCTCTTTCCTCCCATGAGGCCATGCGGCAAACACAGCTCTGTCCCTTTGGGCTTGGCGGGGCATCACGCAAACCCAACCCACTGGCCTCGAGTCAGTCCTGGCTGCCAGGACCCTGTACGGACAGTGTACCACTGCCCCAGAGGATGCCCAAGGTTCTCTGGACGCCCTCGCGGAAGCAGGTGACCTCCTCTTTCCCCTTGCAAAGGGTGGCTGGTGCCCTCGAACCACTGATCTTCCCCTTTAATCAAAGCGCCACTGAGGAGTGCTCCTCTCTGCTGATCTGGTTCTCTAAAGAGGAAAAACGCTACTGGCCCGGTTTCTATCACAGGCTGACAGGAAGAGAAGCCTGAGCTTGGGACTCACTTTCTGGGGGGCGAAAGGGGATGACGGCCCTACCAGCACCCAGAGGGCCTTCACTCAAAGACAGAGTTGGGTGGCGTGACTCCAGCGGACAGGCTCTTCTGGGGCCCTGTCATCTCACAGACATCTAAAGAACAAAGCTGTCAGGTCCTGAGGATCCAGGAGCTTACAGGATCACTTCTGAGTTATGGGACATTAGGGACTTCTGGAAAGTGGGCATCCTACCATTGGTCTGGTAGGGCTCTGGGGAGGCTCACAGGGAAGGTAGTAGTTAAGGTGCTCAGCAAAACACCAGCCAGATCAAGCCCTGGACCGATTCACAGAATTATTTTTCTTCTTCTCAAAAGGTTCCTCTAAGGCAGTGGATCTCAACCTTCCTCACGCCGTGACCCTTTCACATAGCTCCTCATGTGGTGGTGACCCCCCAACCATAACATTATTTTTGTTGCTACTTCATAACTGTAATTTTGCTACTGTTATGAATCATCATGTAAATATCTAAAATTCAGGACATATTCTCATTGTTACAAATTGAACATAATGAAAGCATAGTAATTAATCATGAGACTATGAAATATTTACATATTGTAAAATAATATACTGTGAAATGTTTATTTCTAATTACAAAATAATGAAATATTTCTAATTATAAAATAAATGAAAGTTTGTCTTGAAGCATGGGTAACAGTCTTACTATAGCAATAGTAAACTACATTGCTACATTTTGGGACAGTATGCATAAAGTCAACATCAGTGCGAAGACTGAGATAGCTTCTTTCTCATCAGATCAGACATTCTCAGGACAGTCTTTGCAAGAGCACAATGAAGATCATCTTCCACCACACGTCTACTTCATTATTTAGACATGATAACCAACAAGCTGGAAAACCCTGTTTCACAAAGATATGTTGTTGGAAATGGAAGAAGGCGCAACATAGTCTCAGACAGAATGGGATATGACTGCAGACACTTGATCCATAATTTTGTAACTGGCATTGTGGAGAAATCAGTTCTCACTGTATCGCTGTTAGTAAGTTCAATGAACTCCTCTTGTGCTGTCTCAGGAACATCTTCCACTTTGTGAATGGGCTTCTGGACAACTGCAAATGGGGTGTCAGGTAGATTTGGAAAGTATGATGATATTTCGTATGTAAGCATGTGCAAGAGTTCTTTCAAAATTATCATCGTAATCCTTTTGTCTGGTTCAATGTCATGTTCCTCAAAGAAAGTAGATAAGGCAGGCAACATGTAAATTTTATTTTCATCCAATTTTTTTTTTTTTGCCAAAGCTGAAGTTTCATTTGGAATCATTGGATCTTTTCAGACAAATCAAGGCATGTTGCATTTGGTCCTTGCAGTGATAAATTTAACTCATTCAATATGTCAAAGATGTCAACCAAGCAAGCTATTCCTGCAGTTCATTTTTCTCACTGAAAAGTGCTTTGAACTGCGGTCTTGCTTTCTGATTAAAAAACGTTTTGAATTTATTATGAAGCTCAAAAACACATTTTAAAACCTTTTCTCTCAACAACCATCTCACTTCAGTGTGAAATAGTGGAGCATTATTCGGTGCATCCAACTTGTTGCACAGTTGCGAAAACAGCTGTTTATAAAGTGCTCGCCTTTACAAAATTGACAGAACTTATGCTTTTCATTATTTCTTGTAACTCTTGTGGCAGCGTCTTCATTGCTAATCTTTGCCGATGAATCATACAGTGAGTTCTGATGACTTTTGGTGACTCATTCAGCACCAAACGTTCAAATCCAGATCGACATCCTAGCATAGCTGGAGCCCCATCTGTGCAAACACCACAAACCTTTTTCCAAGAGATCTTATGCTCTTTCAGAAATGAACCAACTGTGTCAAATACATCACATGCAGTTGTCGTCTTTTCAAGAGGTTTGCAAAAAAGGAAACTCATCTTTAAAGTCGCCATCATTAATATACCTCACGTGAACCAGTAACTGTGAATAGTTTGCAACGTCTGTAGATTCGTCAAGCTGGATGCTAAATATTGGAAGTGGAGCAGATTTCATTTCCTGGGTGACCTGATCAAGAATATCAGCAGACATGTCATCTATTCGTCTGTGGACAGTGTCGTTAGATAAAGGAACTGTACTCAATTTTTAACAAATTCATCTCTGACCATAACTCGAATGTCTTTGGCCACTGGCAACAGTAAATCCTCAGCAATGGTGTGAGGTTTCACAGCTCTGGCGATTCTGAGTGCCACCAAATATGCAGCTTCAATGGCTGCTACGTTTTGTTTGTGGTACTTGCCACCAGTGTCATGTCTGTCTTTCTTGAGTCCATCAGCTTTGCTTCTAAAATAGTTGGTATCCTTGCCGGCAAAGCTCGGATGCTTGCTATTAAAATGGTGTTTGAGTTTGTCCGGCTTCATAGATTTGGCTGATAGAACTTCACAACAAGTAACACACTGCGGTTTCTCAATTCCTGCTGTAATTATTGAGGTAAAACCATACTGTAAAAAGTCCTCACTATATTTTCTTTTCTTAACGTTCTTCTCTACACGATCCATTGTCATGGGATGGTTCACTAATGAAAATAATATATAACAATAGCTTTAATAATACAAAAGATGATACATGACATAGTTCAGTCAATACAGTTCATTAAAGTTTCCTATGATTTACCATTCTGTGTTTTTACATACCTGTTACTATCACAAGGGGGCAGTATTCACATCAACCACAGCTGAACATAAAAAGACCGACCAGCATCCAGAATAAGTTCCCATGGTACAGATATATATATTTTGGCAATAGTTGATTTTACAGTATATGATTTTACATTTACTCAGTAATTAAAATTCATGAAGTGTCATTTTAACTCCAAAACTGCTGCTTTCAACATAGCCATTGCTTTCTACACAGTAACTGCTCTCTACGTGTGGCACCAACCCTGTCACATACACCTGTATTTGTATGGGGTGTATGTGATGGGGTTGGCACGATGATGTTATCACGCTGAGTACTCATATGTGGAGACAAGTAGAGGAGTCGTGTCTTGGTTCCTAAGACCATGGGAAAGATGTGTTTTCTGATAGTCTTAGGTGACCCCTGTGAAAGGGTCATTTGACCCCTAAGGGGGTCATGACCCACAGGTTGAGAACTGCTGCTCTAAGAGGCCATTTTCCTGCAAGGAAGACGTGGATGCAACTCACCCTGGAACTCAAGGAGGAGAGAGGAATTGGCTGAGGCATCCGAGGGAAAGCCATTAGGTTCCCGGGCTGCTGAACTGTTCGATTTTGACTTTTCTTTCTAGAAAGGGAACAAAAGAGGAACGTGATATTGCCGAGCAGGACCCACAGCAAGGGAAGAGGGTGCTGCCAGCGAGACCCTAGGTCTGGATGAGGCCTGGGCCAGGGGAGAACACAGGCGTCATGGAAAGACTCTGGGGCAGTGGTGCCGAACCCTGCTGGTGTCTACCCGATGGTGTGAGGCCCCGAGACGGCTATGTGACTCCACTACAGCTCCCGGTGGCCTCCCTTCAGCTTCCCACCCTTGGCCACACACTCTACCCAAGGCTCCCCTCGGTGACTGGGCGAGAACCATGCAGCACTCCTGTGAGAGAAGTCCTGCTTTAGGAGCAGAGCAGGGCAAGCAGAAAGCAAGAACAGACTGGACTGCTGGCTGGACACGGGGATGCGGGCTGCGGCCAGAAGGCCCTGCGCACTCTAATCCTAAGCCATCAGCCCCACCCGGCCACCTTGCCCTACAGCGCCAGCTCTCTCCTGCAGGATGCAAGTGACATGGGCAGGGGAGACGCAAAGTCTTGAGGAGCCACCAACATGTCCGCCCAGCGCTGAGGGAGTGACCCATCCGAGCATTGCAAATGAGAACATCCAAAAGTCAGAAGTTTCCACCGGGCAGAGCGCAAATGGACCTCTCCATACTTCTTTCTAGGGCTCCATTTAGCATTGACATGGGGACTAGGAGCACCATTTAGTTGGAGTTGATAATGCTCACTCTCCTCTCAGCAAGAAAGCCACACTGATGGCACTGTTTCCTATTGTCATACGCAGACATCGTTGTGACATCATCACAGACCCGGGACCGGTTTGCTGGGCATGCCAAACGACGACTTTAAAAACACCCTCTTACTGTGACTGCATGAGACCATCATCTCTGCAGTCAACAACTCAAACAACTTCTCAAGCCTCCTGATGGCATGGCTTGCCCTCTTTTCCCAACCCCCAGCTCCTTCTCCCCCTTCACTCCAGTTAACACCTGTCTACCAACTAGCCTAGACCTTCCCCCTCCCTCACCCCCTCCGACCCTGGTAACCAGGAGTCTTAAGAACATGACTTTGCAAGGCTGTCGACTATTCCAGAAGGAGGCCTGGTGGCATAGTACAAAGCACTTAGCTGCTAACTGAAAAGTCGGTGGTTTGAACCCACCAGCTGGCTCCATGGGGAAAGATGAGGCCGCCTGCTCTGTCAAGATGACAACATTGGAAACCCCATGGAGGAGCCCCAGGAAAGCTCATCAAAGACCTTGTTCCCCAGCAATGACAGCGTACTTGCTCAGTCTTCAAGGACAGCAAGAGCTGCCCTAGCGCATGTCCTCTCCCTATCCACCCCCAGTCCTGGCCTGTCTCTTCAGTCTTGCCCACCGGCAGTGAAAAGATGTTGGGCAACCTTAACTTCACATTTTTGCCATCTTGGTTTCATAACGATTATTAGGAATTATAGCCATACTTCTTTTTTGTGTGTTTTATTATAAGTTTTATTTTCTTAAAATATAGGCTTTATAAACATAATATATTTTACACCATTTACTTCAATTATTCATAGTCCAATGAATCCTGTTATTTGATTACTTTAGTTATTAAGAGTCCTTTATAGAGAACAAGTATTGACATTTACCTTAATTCAAACAGTACTGGTAATCACTATTGTCCTTAAGGCTAACAGAGCTGTGTGTGTGTATAGTCAAGTTCTGTGAATAATTCAGGTTCAGTCCAGGATTTTGCAGTTATTGTTGAAGACTGGAATTGTCCTGCTTCAAATTTTTCTTTGAGTTTTAAGTAGTCTCTTCTTTTATTTTATTTATTTAGTCTCTTCTTTTATCAAAACATTTTATCCATTGTTGGGGCAACTCGATTCAAGTGAGCTTCTTAGCGTCTTGCACTGAGACGCGTCCCCCTTACTCTCATCTGAACGCTTCCATACTCATCTCAGGCTCCCCAGCGAGCCGCCTTTCTTTCACAGACGGGGCTGCCCTTCCCAGTGGGATGAGGCTGCTCGTCCTGGTCTCTGCTCAGCGCAGGGCTCAATTGCGTCCAACGACCCGTCTCCCATGCTCAAGAACACAGACTTCACGCAATCAATCACTTTGACTCCGGCTGGGCTGCAGTTAGAAATGTTTTCCCAGTCGGCCACCTCCCTTTTTCCTCTAAGTCTCTCGAACTCTATCACCTTAAGGGGTTAACAACGCCCCTACGCTGCTGTACAAATGAAGTGCACGGGGACCAAAGTATCCACAGCAGGACGACCCGTGCTACCGAATCCCCGGAAGCACCTGAGGCTCAGGGCAAGTCCCTGCCGAGTGTACACTGCCCGCCGGCCCAGGAGCCGTGCTACTGAGTCCCCTGGAAGAACCTGCGGCTCAGGGCAAGCCCCTGCTGAGTCTACACGGCCCATAGGCCCAGGAACCAGCCCCAACCTCAGGGTCTGCCGGGAACCCACGTCATACAAACCAACACCCGTGGAGCTTGGTGAGTCAGGCTGGATGCCCCAAGGGCCGCAAACAACCCACCCTCCCCAGAAGGAGAACCCCCGACCACTCTGCGGCTGGAGATGACCTCCCGTAGCCATACTTCTTGACTTCCTTCAGACATCAAACTAGTTTTGTACAAATGCATATAAAAGAAAGAAGTTTAATAGTGGTTATCCGGAGACGATACGTTTCTGCTAGAAAGGAGGCCTGCTGGTGCAGTGATTGAAGCGCTCGGCTGCCAACCAGAAGCATGGAGGTAGGCACCCACCAGCTGCTCCACGGGCCAAAGAAGCGGCCGTCGGTCTCTTTCAGTAGAGGATTCACAGCACTGGGACCCGACAGAGCACTGCGACTCTGAACCTAGCTGGTCTCTACGAGTGGAAATCCACTGCAGGGAACAGGTTCTGACTGGCTTTGTCTTATTGAAGGGACCACAGACAGAAGTATTGATACCATTGAGTCACTAAAGGATTGGTGTCCTGAACAAAGAAATCCAGAAAAGTCAGAAGGACCACAAACAGAAAAGTTGACCAAAGACTTAAATGGGCATTCCCTAAAAGAGGAAGTTCAAGAGATGGACTGATGGCAAGACCACAGCTCCCAGAGGTTGGGAGGGCATCATTTAATCATCCTCCAGTTAGCGATATGATGTGAGTAGCAAATCAGTTGGAAGGGGAGTTTTCTCGGGGGTGTGGCCTGCCCCCAGTGCATTTGGATGTTATGGTGAAGTCTATTATTGTTAGGTGCCATCGAGTCAGGTCCAACTCACAATGACCCTATCTATGCACACTGTCCTGCCGCATCCTTACAACTGTCCCTCAGCCCGAGCCAGTTGTCACACAAAGTGTGTCAGTCAGTCCACCCCCTCGAGAGCCGTCCTCTTTGTCGCTGCCCTCTACTTTACCAAGTGCGATGTCCTTCTCGTGACAATACATCCAAAGTATGCAAGACAAAGTCTTTCCATCCCTTGCGCCTCTAAGGAGCACGCTGACCGTACTTCTTCCAAGACAGGTGGATTTGTCCTCTTGGCAGTCCTTGTCTTCTCCAGCACCATTAAAATACATCAATTCTTCTTCTTTGGACTTCCTTATTCAATGTTCAATTTTCAAATGCATATGAGAAAATGGAAAGTACCCTGGCTTGGGTCAGGCACACCTTAGTCCTCAAAGTAACCCCATTGCTTTTCAACACTCTTCTGCAGATGATGAACCTGATGAAGCGCCTCTTTTGATCTCTTGACTGCAGTTTCCATGAACACTGATTGAGAATCCAAGCAAGACAAAATCCTTCACAACTTCAACTTTTTTACCATTTACCATGACGTGACCTATTGGTCCAGTGTGAGGATTTGGGTCTTCTTGGTGTCAATGAGTCATAACCCACACTGAAGCCTGCGATCTTCGATCCACATCAGCAAGTGCTTCAAAACCTGCTCACTTTCGGGAAGCAAGGCACGGTTGGTATGCTCATTCAACCCTGCTCTTGTTTCGTCATCCCCTGACCGCAGATGGTGGGCTACCACCATCAGCCCAGTATCACGGGTCAGGAGAAGTTTCCTGCCTGACTTGACAGCCTCGACCACTTCCTGCAATGGCCGTCACTGGTTTTGTTCCTTTCAGAACCAGCCCTGGACAGCTAATAAACACCGAAAAGGCACTCAGTCTTCTTAGGGATTATGTAAACAAGCCATCAAAGTGGAACCACGAGGAGAACATTCCTGTTTTCAGGTGGCGTGTACACTGGCACAATCACTTGGAAAATAGCTCATCGTTAACGAACCCAAACCCCAAACTCGCTGCCATCGAGTTGACTCTCACAGGCCCCCTGCAGGACAGCGCAGAACTGCCGGGGTCGGTTTTCCACACTGCAACTTTTTACGGCAGCAGAGAAAGCCTCATTCTTCTCCCAAACACTAAATAGTATAGTACTAAGTCAAAATATACACCCGAAGCCCAGCAATTCCTGTCTCGGGCTCTCCTGTAGGAAAAAGCATACACCTGTGGTGCAACACGCACTGCTGCGGCTGCCTTCTCCTACCGCCAACGGGTAGCGCAGGGCCGACGCCCCCTGTGAGTGCCCTGACTGTATGTCACTCTTTCCGAGGGCAGAAAGGAGCGGTTGGTGGGTTCCCGTAGTGGACCATGCAGTCCGCCGCCAGGGTGGAGCCACTCGGCCCCCAGGACTCCTGGTGCAGTTCTCAGGTGCTGTCAGGTCAGCCCGGCTAACAGAGGCCCCACTAGGTCAGAGTGACCTGCCAGGTCCTGTGCCAGGCTCACAACTGCTGCAGTGTTGCAGCCCGCGGTGGGAGCCACTGTGTGCTCCCCTAGGTCACTGACACAGTGTCCTTCCCCAGGGACTGGCCCCTTCTGACCGTGTGCCCAAGCCTATGTCTGCAAGGAGCATTATGCTTCTCCTTCTTCCCAGACAGAATGAAGGACGAGACTGAGCTTTTAGTGACCAGCTCCTGAAAGGGGCCTGGCCAGTCCGGTAC